>NW_012118500.1:907717-913615 GCF_000951035.1 Colobus angolensis palliatus
TACTCTAGAGCATTAGAAAATTAAAATCGTGTATAATATTGGTTTGATAAGGCATGTATGTGGAAATAAAAATGTTAACAATACCATTATTATTGTACAGAGACTTTTCAAGGAGCTGAGACTCAGACATTAAAAAATGTTGAATTCAATAGAGTAAATACAGACTAGTATAAGATGAATTTTACGGCTGGGAACAAATAATACAAGTGAATCAAGATAGATTATGTAAATGCAATGACAGGAGGATATGTCATCATTTGCTCCAGCTAAACCCAAATAAATACACACATAAATGCATAATAACTTCATGCATTTTATTCCAGGACAGACACCAGGCAGCCAGAAATTTGTAAAGGCAGAATCCAAAAGATGAACACAATGTATGAAGTTATCTCTGTGTAAGTGTGTTTCAAAATGTTATACACAAGGAGCGCTCAGGACTTTTCTTGTTTTTACTGCCCTATGGTGCAGATGTTTCTACCACAGGCCTTAAAATCACTGATTACCACTTTAGAGAGCACCATTATCATAAAACATCACTCAAAGTCGGAGAGGAATGTTTTGCATATTGTCTAATCTCTTATGCGTCCCATACCACTCTAATTACCTGAATATTCTTGGCAAGAATATTCAACCTTCTACAACAGTAACTTTTCTACACTTTATAACATTTCTAACACTCTAGGAGATATTCCCACTATATTAAATTCTTCTTTTAACTAAACCAAGACTAATTAATTTTATGATATATTTTATAGTACACAACCAGAAATAATTTGATATAATTTTATGGTATATTACATAAGCATATATAGTAATTCTGGATTATCTAAGCTTTCCCTTTAGAATTATTCAGTGGCTATTAAAAAGAAGAAAATAGGTCAGGCGCGGTGGCTCATGCCTGTAATCCCAGTACTTTGGGAGGCCGAGGTGGGTGGATCACGAGGTCAGGAGTTCGAGACCAGCCTGACCATCATGGTGAAACCTCGTCTCTACTAAAAATACAAAACTTAGCCAGGTGTGGTGGTGTGTGCCTGTAATCACAGCTACTCAGGATGCTGACGCAGGAGAATCACTTGAACCTGGTAGGCGGAGGTTGCAGTGAGTCAAGATCATGCCACTGCACTCCAGCCTGGGCGACAAAGTGAGACTCAGTCTCCAAAAAAAAAAAAAAAACAAAAACAAAAAGAGAGCGAGAGAGAGAGAAAAGGACGTGTACAGATTTTTTTTTTTCAAATAAGGTATACAAATGGCCAATAAGCACATGAAAAGATGTTAAACATCACTAATCATTGGGGAAATGCAAGTCAAAACCATAATGAGATGCCACTTTGCACCCATTAAGATGGTAGTTATATGCAATTTCATACTCAATTGCCACAAAAAGAATAAAATATCTAGGAATACAGCTAACTAGTGACGTAAAAGATCTTTTCAAGGAGAACTACAAAACACCGCTCAAAAAAATCAGAGATGATACAAACAAATGGAAAAATATTCGATGCTCATGGATAGGAAGAATCAATATTATAAAAACGGCCACACTGCCCAAATCAACTTATAGATTCAATGCCATTCCTACTAAACTACCATTGAGATTCTTCACAGAACTAGAAAAACTAATTTAAAATTTATATGGAACCAAAGAAAGATTCTGAGAAGCCAGGGGATTCCTAAGCAAAATGAACAAAGCTGGAGAAATCATGCTAGCCTACTTCAAACTATACTACAGCCTACAGTAATCAAAACAGCAAGATACTGGTACAAAAGCGACATGTAGACCAATGGAACAGAATAAGGCCCACACACCTGCAACTATCTTCAACAAACCTGACTAAAACAAGCAATAAGGAAAGGATTCCCTGTTCAATAAATGGTGCTGTGGAACTGGCTAGCTATATGCAGAAGATTGAAACTGGACCCCATCCTTACACCAATGTAAAAATTAACTCAAAATGGAGTAAAGACTTAAATATTAACTCAAAACCTTAGAAATGCTGCAAGACAATCTAGGCAATACCATTCTGGACATAAGAATGGGCAAAGATTTTATGACAAAGACATCAAAAGCAATTGTAATGAAAGCAAACATTGACAAATGGAATCTAACTAAACTAAAGAGCTTTTGCACGGGAAAGGAAACTATCAACAGACTGAACAGACAACCTATAGGATGGGAGAAAATGTTAGTAAACTATGCATCTGACAAGGGTCTAATATCCAGCATCCATAAGGAACTTAAATTTACAAGAAAAAAAAAAACAAGCAATCCCATTAAAAAGTGAGCAAAACACATGAACAGATACTTTTCAAAAGAAGACGTACATGCAGCCAAAAACATATGAAAAAATACTCAACATCACTGATCATTAGAGAAACGCAGATCAAAATCACAATGAGATATCTCACACCAGTAATAATGGCAATATCACAAAGTAAAAAATAACACATGCTGGTAAGGTTGTGGAGAAAAAGAAAAGATTTTGCACTGTTTTTGGGAGAGTAAATTAGTTCAACCATTGTGGAAGACAGTGTGGCAATTCCTCAAAGACTTAAAGCAAGAACTACCATTCAACCCAGCAATCCCATTAATGGGTATATACCCATTCCCATTAATGGGTATATAAATTGTTCTATTATAAAGACACATGCGTGCATATGTTCACAATAGCAAAGTCATGTAATCAACATAAATGTCCATCAATGGTGGACTGAATAAAGAAAATGTGGTACATATACACCATGGACTACTATACAACCATTTAAACAAATGCGATCCTGTCCTTTGAAAGACTATAGATGCAGCTGGAGGCTATTAACCTTGGCAAACTAATGTAGGAACAGAAAAGCCAAATACCACATGTTCCCACTTACAAATGGGAGCTAAATGATGGAACACATGGACACCTACCGGGGAGGGACACACATTGGGGCCCACCAGAGGGTGGAGAATGGGAGGTGAGAAAGGATTGAGAAATATGGCTAACAGACACTAAATTTAATACCTGGGTAGTGAAATAATATGTACAACAAACTCCCATGATGCAAGTTTACCTATATTAACAAGCCTATACATGTACCCCAGGGCTTAAAATAAAAGTTAAAAAAAAATGGCCTTTAAAAAAAAACTGGGAAAACCAACCAAAATCCCAGAAGGTAACATGAGTTGGTTAGGATGTGGAGAAAGTGGAACCCTTGTGGAGAAAGGTAAAGTGGTGCAGCTGCTATAGAAAACAACATGACAGCTATCAAAAAAATTAAACAGAATTACCATATGATTCAGGAATTTTGCTCCAAACAGTTGGAAGCAGGGACTTGTACAGACTGTTGTACAGCAATATGCATTGAAGCATATAAAAGGCAGAAACAATCTCAATGTCCACTGACAGAGGAGTGGATAAGCAATATGTTGTATACACATTCAATGAAATACTACTCAGCCTTAAAAAGAAAGAAAGCAAGGCACAGTGGCACATGCCTGTGCTCCCAGCTACTCAAGAGGCTGAGGTGAGAAGACTACTTGAGCCCAGGAGTTTGACACTAGCCTGGGCAACATAGGAAGATCCCATCTCAAAAAAAATAAAAAGGAATGCAATTATGATACATGCTACAACATGGATGAACTTGAAGACATTTTGCTAAGTGAAGTAAGCCAGACACAAAATGACAAATGCTGTGTGAATTCCACTTCCATGAAATACCAAAAAGGTCACATTCACAGAGACAGAATGTCAAATTGTGGTTATTAAGATCTGGGGGTAGGAGAAAATGAGGAGTTACTGTTTCAGTGTGGGACAATGAAAATGTTGTGGAGATGGATGGTGGTGATGGTTGCACAGCAATGCAAATTTATTTAATATCACTGAATTGTAGACTTAAAAGTGGTTGAAATGATAAAAGTTATGTTATACATATTTAACCACCAAAACAAAACAAACAAACAAACAAAAGGACAGAACTGTGATATTAGAAATCCTGGAACTTGGGAATTTCTGTGAAGGTTTTCTGTTATCAAAAGGTGGAGCCTGGGAGTAGATGTGCCTTTGTTTAGTAGAGCATAATAAATGGAAGTATTTGGATATGCAAATATCCAAAATGCAACTTACACAAAGAATAGTTGTGTGTGTGTGTATGTGTGTGTGCTTCAGTAGGAATGACTAAGGGATATCTAATATGTAGTTTAAAAAATTTTTTAAATTTTTGTGGGCACATAGTAGGTGTGTATAGTTATGGGGGGTATGTTAAAAGAAAAATTTCAGTCAGATTAAATTTTGAAGAGTTTAATTAACTGAGCAATGAATGATTCATGAACCAGACAGCCTCCCAAGCCAGAGTAAGCTCAGAGACTCCAGCGCAGCCACGTAGTGGAAGAAGATTTATGGACAGAAAAAGGAAAATGACTCACAGAAAATGGAAGTGAGGTACAGAAACAGCCAGATTGGTTACAGCTTGGCATTTGCCTTAGTTAAACGTGATTTGAACGCTTGGCCACTTTTGATTGAACAAAACTCAGAGATTGGCACAAGAGTAGGCTATAGTCTATTCACAACTCCATTTAGTTTATAGTTCATATGGAAAGAGAAATCTTTAGGCTGAACTTAAAATATATAAGGAGACAGCTTTAGGCTAAATTTGATTTAACAGATACATGAGATATTTTGATACAGGCATTCAATATGTAATAATCATATCAGGGTAATGGGGTGTTCATCACCTCAAGCATTTATCTTTTGTGTTGCAAACAATCCAATTATACTTTTAGTTATTTTAAATGTCCACTTAAATTATTATTGACTATAGTCACTCTGTTGTGCTAGTAAATACTACATCTTATTCAATTTTTCTAATTCTTTTGTTGTTTTTTGTTTGGTTGGCTTTTTTATTATTATTGTTATTATACTTTAAATTGTAGGGTACATGTGCACAACATGCAGGTTTGTTACATATGTATACATGTACCATGTTGGTGTGCTGCACCCATCAACTCATCAGCACCCATCAACCCATTATTTACATCAGGTATAACTCCCAATGCCATCCCTCCCCCCTCCCCACTCCCTATAATAGGTTTTGGTTTTTTTTGAGACAGGCTCTTGCTCTGTCACCCTGACTGGAGTGCAGTGGCACAGTCTCAGCTCCCTGAAACCTCTGCCTCCCGTGTTCAGGTGATTCTCGTGCCTCAGCCCCCCAAGCAGCTGGGATTACAGGTGCCTGCCACAACACCCAGCTAATTTTTGTGTTTTTAGTAGAGATGGGATTTATCCATGTTGGTCAGGCTGGTTTCAAAATCCTGAGCTCCAGTGATCAACCCACCTCATCCTCCCGAAGTGCTGAGATTACAGGGCTGAGCACCCATGCCGGGCCTCTAACTATTTTTTTGTACTCATTAACTAACTCCCCTTCTCACCCACACCCCCACTCCCCTTTTCAGTCTCTGGTAACCATCTCAAATGTAGTTTCAATTGTTGCCTTTCACTGCGGCGTGTTGTAATTTCCCTATTTCTCCAACTTTGAATCAAAACGTATAGCACAACAACCCTGGGTTAGGGGTAGGGAAGTGTTCAGCATGGCATAAAGTGGACCAGTGAGAGAGCGTGACATCTGTAGTGCTAACTGTGGGGTCACAAAGAAAGTTGCAGGCAGAGGTTGGTCAAGACAATGAGAAGCCCTACCCGCTCCCCAGTAACCCCTGGTGGGGAGGACAGGGAGGCTTTCCACAAAACCTGGAATGGGTGTTCCAGTCATTTCATTTGCATGTTAAGGGGTGAGGCCAGAAACCTATGGCATTTGGAGACACCAAGGTTACAAACAGCATCAAATTCATTATAATATGTAAATTGAAACATATCTTTGTGGGTTTGCTGGAGTAATTCTTTTTTTTTTTTTTTTTTGAGATGG
>NW_012118500.1:913665-916220 GCF_000951035.1 Colobus angolensis palliatus
ACCTGCCACCATGCCTGGCTAATTTTGAGTAATTTTTTTTTTTTTTTGAGATGGAGTCTCCCTCTGTCACGCAGACTGGAGTCCAGTAGCACGATCTCAGCTCACTGCAAGATCCACCTGCCAGGTTCACACCGTTGTCCTGCCTCAGCCTCCCAAGTAGCTGGGACTACAGGCACCTGCCACCATGCCTGGCTAATTTTGAGTAATTATTTTTTGTTTTAGTCCTTTGACATTTTCTTCCCTAGAAGATACGCTTTTGTTGAAATGGATAATTTACTACAGTCATGCGCTAAGGTTTGCTGCCATATGTTGCTTATCATAGGAACTACAAAGGATCAAAGCCCAACAGAACATTTTGTATTCTGCATGTTCCCCAGAGCTGTCTTGTTGTAACTTTTTTTTCCGTTAACACTGGAAAGGAAAATAAACTGATGTCAGCTGTGGACATTGCCAAAATAGACATTTGATTTCTGTTAGCTTTGATCCTCCTCTCCTGGGCTTGCCACATCTCACAGTGGGCTCTCAGGGCCTGATCTCCTGTGTGTAGGGCTTCCAGTGATAAGGATGGTAGAATCTCCTGTTCAGAGCTCAGCAGTCCCATTGGAGTTCTTCCTCTTCCTCTTTGTGGAACATCTGGGAGACTCAGAGACTGCTGAGCCCATCCCATCCTGAGATACAAATTTTAGGCACAACAATGTGGCTGACACGTGCAAGACCAACAGGGCTTAGCTTACAACATCTATGTTTTGGAAAAAGCTATCTGTGTGTTCAACATGTTCTCCCGACGTGGCCCATCTGAGCTACTGAAGGGAAACAATGGCTGTAGTGCAGGAAGTGGAGGGGGAAATGCAGCTTGCATTCCTGTTCTCTTTCACGGAGCAGTGAATGCTGCAATGAGACCTCTTGGGATCTTCTCAAAACTGTGTCCCACATGGCCCGTCAAGGTCGATCCTGACAATCTCATTAATACAGACTTCTGGGAGAGTGAAATTGAATTTGGGCAGGGAGGAAGAGAGGATCATATGATGGTTACAGTGCTGCCTAGGATCTGCAAGATCAACAGGCTACTGGTGCAGAAAGTAGTCACTGAGCAGCCAAATCTGGGAAGGCAGAGGACTGACTGTAAGGAAGCCCTAGGCAGCTGCATTACTGTGGTTGGCACATGTGTATGGTGTGCATGTGCATGGGGTATGTATGTAATCGGGGGGCTTGGAGATTCTTGGGACCTGTTCCTCCTTCCCCATTTTTTCTTTACTGAGGTAAAATTCACATGACATAGAGTTAATTATTTAAATGTGTACAACTCAGTGGTATTTAGTACATTCACAGTGCTGTGCAACCATGACCTCTATTGAAATATTTTACCATCCCCCAAAGGAAGTCCCCATACTGATTAAGCAGTGTCTCTTGCATGGTATAGCATAGGCTCCCATATAGCCTAGGTTTGCAAGTCCCTGGCAGCCACTAATCTATTTTCTGTCTCTATGGCTTTACCTATCCCAGGTATCTTATATATAGTCACATAGCAATGTTTTGGTGAACTACATATGCCACAGTGGTCCCATAAGATTATAATGGAGCTGAAAAATTCTTATGCCTAGAGATATCATAGTTATCCTGACATTGTAGCACAACACATTATGCATGTGTTTGTAGTGATGCTGGTGTAACCAAACCTACTGTGATGTCAAGTCACACAAAAGTCTAGTATATACAATCATTTACAATACATAATACTTGAAAATAATAATAAGCAATTATGTTTCTGGTTTAGGTATTTACTATACCATGTTTTTTATCATTACTTTAGATTGTACTCCTACTTATGTATTTAAAAGTTACTGTAAAACAGCCTCAGGCAGGTCCTTCAGGAGGTATTCAGAAGAAGGTATCACTATCTTGGGAAATGACTGCTCCATGCCTGTTACTATCCCTGAAGACCTTCCAGTAGGACAAGATGTGAAAGTGGAAAACAGTGATATTGTTGATCCTGACCCTGTATAGGTCTAGGCTAATATGTGGGTGTGAGCTTTAGTCGGTTTTTTTTCTTCCCTTTCTGATGGAGTCTAGCTCAGTTGCCCAGTCTAGAGAGTGGCTCACTCCAACATCCACCTCCTGTGTTCAAGGGATTCTCCTGCCTCAGCCTCCTGAGTAGCTGGGATTACAGGCATGCACCACCACACTCAGCTAATTTTCTGTATTTTTAGTAGAGACAGGGTTTTGCCATATTGGCCAAGCTGGTCTTGAACTCATGGCCTCAAGTGATCCTCCTGCCTCAGCCTCCCAAAGTGCTGGGATTATGGACATGAGCCACTACACTTGGCCAGGATTTGTGTCTTAGATTTTAACAAAAAACAGTTTAGTAAGTAAAAAAAAAAAAAAAAGCTGTCTCTGTAGACTCCACCTCTGGGGACAGGGCACAGCTAAAAAACAACAAAAAAAAGCAGCAGAAACCTGTGCAGATGCAAATGACTCTGTCTGACAGCTTTGAAGAGAGCAGTGGATCTCCCAACACGGAGGTTGAGATCTGAGAATGGACAGACTGCCTGCTCAAG
>NW_012118500.1:920720-921112 GCF_000951035.1 Colobus angolensis palliatus
TTCAACACTCCACTGTCAACATTAGACAGATCAACGAGACAGAAACTTAACAAGGATATCCAGGAATTGAACTCATCTCTGCACCAAGCAGACCTAATAGACATCTATAGAACTCTCCACCCCAAATCAACAGAATATACACTCTTCTCAGCATTACATTGCACTTATTGCAAAATTGACCACATAATTGGAAGTAGAGCACTCCTTAGAAAAGGTAAAAGAACAGAAATTATAACAAACTGTCTCTCAGACCACAGTGCAATCAAACTAGAACTCAGTACTAAGAAACTCAATCAAAACTGCCTAACTACATGGAAACTGAACAACCTGCTCCTGAATGACTACTGGGTACATAACGAAATGAAGGCAGAAATAAAGATGTTCTTTGAAAC
>NW_012118500.1:924150-932202 GCF_000951035.1 Colobus angolensis palliatus
TAAATAAATAAATAAATAAAATTAAAGAAAATTAAAAATTTTAAAAACATAAAAAGCTAATAGAATAAGGATATAAAGAAAGAAAATATTTTTGAACAGCAGTACTGCGTGTGTTTTAAGCTAAATGTTATTACAAGAGTCAAAAAATTACAGTAGGCTAAGGGTAATTCTAATTGAAGAAAGGATATTAAAAATAAATTTAGTGTAGTCTAAGTATGCAGTATTTATGAAGTCTACAGCAGTGTATAGTAATGACCTGGTTCTTCACATTCACTCACCACAGGCTCACTGGCTCACCCAGAGCAATTCCAGTCCTGCAAGCTCCATTCCTGCTAAGTGCCCTATAAAGGTGTACTATTTATTGTCTTTTATACTGTATTTTTACTATATCTTTTCCAGATTTAGATATGTACAGAAACACAAACACTTAACATTATGTTATGTTTACCTATAATATTTACTACACTAACATGCTGTACAGGTTTGTAGCCTAGGAGCCATAGAATATGCAATATAGCCTAGGTTTCCAGTAGGCTACTATACGTTTAGGTTCACATATTAAGTATATAATGTTTGCACAAGGATGAAATCGTCTGGTGATCCATTTCTTAGGACGTATCCCTGTCATTAAGTGACATATAACTGTAAGTGGAGTCAAGCAATATGTGATCTTTGTGTCTAGCTTCTTCCATTCAGCATAATATTTTAGAGATTCATTCCTGTTGTAACACGTACCAGAACTTAATCCCTTTTTATGGCTGAATAATGGTTTCATTGTATAGGTATGTCACAATTGGTTTACCCATTCATCCATTCTACATAGTGGCAGAATTTCAGCTGCCACTATATAGAAAGGAAGCTGACCGTCACTGGTCAGATTGCTGCTCAAAAAGTGGGATTCTCTGAATACTTTGATGCCTCCAAGGCAGTCCCACCTCTGACTCCAAGTCCATCATTTTGGTAGTTTTCTAAACGAAAGATGAAATGTCTGTAAAAAGATGGCAAGACATTCAATGCTAGAGTAGAATTAAGTTGATGGCACATTTGGTTTGTTTTCAATCTTTGGCTATTGAGAATAATGGTCTGTGAACAGTTGTGTACAAACTTTAGCTTGAAGTCTTCTCCCCCACTTTTTTTTGAGATGGAATCTCACTCTATCACCTAGGCTGTAGTGCAGTGGTGCAATCTGGGCTCACTGCAACCTCCGCCTCTGAGGTTCAAGCCATTCTCCTGCCTCAGCCTCCTAAGTAGCTGGGATTACAGTCATCCGCCACCACTCCCGGCTTATTTTTGTATTTTTAGTAGTGACAGGGTTTCACCATGTTGGTCAGGCTGGACTCAAACTCCTGACCTCATGATCCACCCACCTCAGTTTCCCAAAGTGCTGGGATTACAGGTGTGAGCCACCACGCCCGGCCCTCTCTCCCATTTTATACTCCGCCTTTCTCAGTGTGCTAAAGGCAAAAAATATTACAAATGTCAAATGCAACATAATCATACATGAAATTAGTTCTATAAATTGTGATGGTTCTACTGGTTCTGTGACCTCAGATGTAAACATTAGAACATATTTATGGCTACATATGAAAAATAAAGTATAATTATGTGTGTAACTACAAAGGGCTAGGAAAAATAAAAATTCAAAAATTCTATACTCCTACAAACAGGGAAGTATCTTTTAAGTTTCCGTTCATCTTTAAATAATTCAAGTTGGGAGTAGTAGACAATGCGTTATGGGTACACTTGATACAGAAGCATTTTATAGATCACTAAACAATAAGTTCACACTGAAATAAAAGGCCTCAGCCTTACATTTTGATAAATCATATACATATATATTGAATATATAATTAGTATATAATGTACTGTATATGTACAGTTTAAATTTTAGATTAACATGTTTTAAGTTGAAATAAAGAGTGTATAATTTAGAGAAAACCATAATCAGAGAGCCATTAGCTTGTGCTCACTCCTCTTTTCTTCCTAGTTATAGATGATTGAAAGTTTGTTTTTCAGGCAGGAATGTGCTGAGGAGAGAAGAGAGGGAAGATGGAGAGGAAACTGCTGAGCTGAGGCAGGCAGACACCCTAGCTGCATCCAGGAATCAGGAGAAAGAACGGCAGTCCCCCTGGCTCTCCAATCCTCACCACACAAGCTGGGAAGCATCATTAACATGCTCAGAGACAGAGGTCCTTCTCAGAGAGCCCTTCAGGTTCTGACCCTCAGGGCCTGCTTTTATAAGCAGGAGGGAATTACAGACATGTCACCACATCCAGCTAATTTTTGTATTTTTTGCAGATATGGGGTTTTGCCATGTTTCCCAGGCTGGTTTCAAACTTCTAAGCTCCAGCAATCCACCTGCTTTGGTCAGCTTCCTGTCCTGGGGTGGAGCATGGTACATTTATTTGTGGAGGTAATTTTCCATCTGAGAAAGGGTCACCAACAGAGATCGTAGTGAGCTGATAATGTCTGATTTCACTGTTTTGCCTACAGCAGCTGTGGGTGACACAGGAACATCCTTTATTCAGTGGCAGCAAAGCCCTGCTTTCTTCTCAGGAGTTAAGGGGACCTGTGGATTTCTAGCTCCATATAGGTGGGAGACTCAGCTAACAGCCAGCACTGAATTTCAGCTGCCACTATATAGAAATGAAGCTGACCATCACTGGTCAGATTGCTGCTCAAAAAGTGGGATTCTCTGAATACTTTGATGCCTCCAAGGCAGTCCCACCTCTGACTTCAAGTCCATCATTTTGGCAGCTTTCTAAAGGAAAGATGAAATGTCTATAAAAAGATGGCAAGACATTCAATGCTAGAGTAGAATTAAGGAAAAAACCCTTAGTTCCCAAGGCTGAAAATGATGTAAGCCAAATAAAACTTGTTTTTGCTTTGAGATAGGATCTCACTCTGTTGCCCAGGCTTGAGTGCAGAGGTGTGATCTCTGCTCACTGCAGCCTGGATCTCCCAGGCTCAAACAATCCTTCCACCTCAGCCTCCTGAGTGGCTGGGATTACAGGCACGTGCCAACATATCCAGCTAATTTTTGTATTTTTTGTAGAGATGGGGTTTTACCATGCTACCCAGCCTGGTTTCAAACTTCTAAGCTCAAGCAATCCAACTGCTTTGGCCTCCCAAAATGCTGGGATTACAGGTGTGAGCCACCACACCTGGCCTAAAACTTCTTCATCTAGCCTTTTACCCAAGTGTCCATAAATTTCCCTTTCCCTTAACCTTTTCTTTCTTTTCTTTCTTTCTTTCTTTTTTTTTTTTTTTGACAAGCCTCACCTGGGAGTCCCTAAAGTCAAAAGACAAACTGCAAGAAGTGTTTATTAAATAATCTGTAATTCTCAAAACCTGAAAATGCCTCTGAGCAATTATAATGGAGATGTTTGTGAATATCTCTTTGGATATATATTCTTTGGATTGGTAAACAGTTTTCCCTGTCTCAGACAAATGAATGAGGCATGGTTTGATATTATAGAAAGCATCCCAATTACTGGGCATGGAGGGTTTTGCACTTGTTAGAAGCACAGGGGCTCAAGGGTTTGCTGTCTGGCTTCAGGATTGGGGAGACACTGAGTTGTCTCTGAGTTTGTGTGTGTGTGTGTGTGTGTGTGTGTGTGTCTATCTGTCTGTCTGTGTATAAGTAACACTTTCCTTGCTGAGTATGGCTCAAGAGAGGGCATTATAGAATCCAAAACGGGTCTGCTTGCCCAGGCCAGTAAAACCAGATATCCATACTGAGGTTGCAGTGGTAGAAAGGAAGGCATTTATTTGCAAGGTGCCAAGCAAGGAAGACCAGGCAGCAAATGCTTACATATTGACTTCCCTGATCACTTGCAGGTAAGGGTTTTTAAAGTCAGGGTAAATTTCAGGAAAGCAGAAGCTAGGGGGCAAAATTATAAATCAATACATGGAGTTACACTTTGGTTTTGGCCTAAAGGACCAAGATATCTTGAAGTTGTAGGGCATGAGGTGCTTACAGGTAGTAGGTAGATTCAAAGATTTTCTGATTTGCAATTGTTTAAAAACATGGGGTTAGCAGAAAAGAATGTTAACTGGCTTGAAAGTGTGGCTCCCTCTTGGCCCCTCTGGAAGAAATTTAGAGCAAAGAACCCTGGTCAAGAGTTCAGTCTTCAGTTCCCCCTTATCTGAGGTCTGTGAATCCACTGGGAGGGGGTCCAAGGTTTCTGAAAGACAACTCAGGGACATGTGTTAAGATATTATCTTTATGTAGGAAAACCAAAAGTCTCCAGACTCCAACTTCCTTGGCTATTGTTTTAGGCCATTATTACCTCCTTGCTTATCAAGTTACTTACGTACTTCTCAGGGTTAGCAGGTGCCTGGAATTTCCCTTGAAGGAACTCAGAATTTTCCTTTATTTCCATGCTTGGGGGCCTGCAGGCCCCCAAATAGGGGACACTGCTCTGTCTCAAGGGTATAGCAATTCCTTTACATTATCTAACCCTATAGATAGCCAGATGCCTATGGCTGCAAGTACCCTTAGATTACAGAGTCATTTGACATGGGGGCCATAGAAGCAGCACTGAACCTCTAGTTAGGGGGCCTGGCTCAGGATCCCGGACTCTGCCACTTGCAACTGAGTGACCCCAGACAAGACCCTTGATTTCCCCTGACCTCTCTGCCTCCTCTGTAAGAAGAGGGTGTGTAAGGGCTGGTCTCTACATTCCCTCTAGTTCTCACAGCTATGATCCTTTGTTGTAATCAAGGCCTTGGCCCATCTACAGACAGCTGGTTTTAGAGACTCAGCTTATCAACAGTACCTGCATAATTTGCCACTTGCTTCAGTCCCAGTATTTCTCAGCTGCTCAATGTCCTGTGGAATCCAAAGTGCTTTCCAGCTGAATGGGTGGGCAGAGAAGGAGAGGGGAAGAAAGTGTGTAAAATATTGAAAGTGTGGGATTCCTGGGGAAGATGGTCAAATAGGAATAGCTCCGGTCTGCAGCTCCCAGCAAGACCAACGCAGAAGATGGGTGATTTCTGCATTTCCAACTGAGGTACTCATTTTCTGTCACTGGGACTGGTTAAACAGTGGGTGCAGCCCATGGACGGTGGGCCAAAGCAGGGTGAGGCGTTGCCTCACCTGGGAAGCCCAAGGGATCAGGAAACTCCCTCCCCTAGCTAAGAGAAGCCGTGAGGGTCTGTGCCATGAGGGATGGTGCACTCCAGCCCAGATACTATGCTTTTCCCATGGTCTTCACAACCTGCAGACAAGGAGTTTTCTCATATCCCAGTGCCACCTGGAACTCCAGCGAGACAGAACCATTCACTCCCCTAGAAAGGGGGCTGAAGCCAGGGAGCCAAGTGGTCTAGCTCAGCAGATCCCATCCCTACAGGGCCCAGCAAGCTAAGATCCACTGACTTGAAATTGTCACTGCCATCATAGCAGTCTGAAGTCGACCTGGGAAACTCAAGCTTTGTGTGGGGAGGGGCATCCATTACTGAGGCTTGAGTAAGCAGTTTCCCCTTCACAGTGTAAACAAAGCCACCACAGAAGTTTGAATAGGGTAGAGCCCACCACAGCTCCACAAAGCCACTGTAGCCAGACTGCCTCTCTAGATTCCTCCTCTCTGGGCAGGGCATCTCTGAAAGAAAGGCAGCAGCCCCAGTCAGGGGCTTATAGATAAAGCTCTCATCTTCCTGGAACAGAGCACCTGGGGGAAGAGGCAACTGTGGGAACAGCTTCAGCAACATTCCTGCCTGCAGGCTCTGAAGAGAGCAGCACATCTCCCAGCACTGTGCTCAAGCTCTGCTAAGGGACATATTGCCTCAAGTGGGTCCCTGACCTTCATGCTTCCTGATGGGGAAACACCTCCCAACAGGGGTCGACAGACACCTCATACAGGAGAGCTCCGTCTGGCATCTGGAGGGTACCCCTCTGGGACAAATCTATCAGAGGAAAGAGCAGACAGCAATCTTTACTGTTCTGCAGCCTTTGCTGGTGATATCCAGGCAAACAGGGTCTGGAATGGACCCCCAGCAAACTCCAGCAGACTTGAAGAAGAGGGGCCTGACTGTTAGAAGCAAAACTAGCAGACAGAAAGCAATAGCATCAACCTCAACAAAATGGACAACCATGCAAAAACTCCATCTGAAGATCACCAACAGCAAAGACCAAAGGTGGATAAATCCACAAAGATGGGGAAAAACCAGCTTAAAAGGCTGAAAATTCCAAAAAACCAGAATGCCTCTTCTCCTCTGAAGGATCACAACTCCTCACCAGCAAGGGAACAAAATTGGATGGGGAATGAGTTTGATGAATTGACAGAAGTAGGCTTCAGAAGGTGGGTAATAACGAACTCCTCTGAGCTAAAGGAGGATGTTCTAACCCAACGTAAGGAAACTAAGAATCTTGATAAAACGTTTGCTGAATTGCTAACTAGAAGAACAAGTTTAGAAAAGAACTTAAATGACCTAATGGACCTGAAAAACATAGCTCAAGAATGTCATGAAGCACACACAATTATCAATAGCCAAATCTACCAAGTGGAAGAAAGGATACCAATGATTGAAGATCAACTTGATGAAATAAAATGTGAAGACAAGATTAGAGAAAAAAACAATGAAAAGAAATGAACAAAGCCTCGAAGAAATATGGGACAATGTAAAAAGACCAAACCTACATTGATTGATGTAACTGAAAGTCACAAGAAGAATGGAACCAACTTGGAAAGCACTATTCAGGATATTATCCAGGAGAACTTCTCCAACCTAGCAAGATAGGTGAACATTCAAATTCAGGAAATACAGAGAACACCACTAAGATACTCCTCGAGAAGGGCAACCCCAAGACACACAATTGTCAGATTCACCAAGGTTGAACTGAAGGAAAAAACATTAAGGGCAGCCAGAGAGAAAGGTTCGGTTGCCCACAAAGGGAAGCCCATCAGAATAACAGTGGATCTCTTGGCAGAAACCCTGCAAGCCAGAAGGGAGTGGGGGCCAATATTTAACATTCTTAAAGAAAATAATTTTCAACCCAGAATTTCATATCCAGCCAAACTAAGCTTCATAAGTGAAGGAGAAATAAAGTCCTTTACAGACAAGCAAATGCTGAGGGATTTTGTCACCACCAGGCCTGCCTTATAAGAGCTCCTGAAGGAAGAACTAAATATGAAAAGGAAAAGCTGGTACCAGCCTGCGAAAACCAAACCAACACTATGAAGAAACTGCATTATCTAAAAGTCAAAATAAACAGCTAGCATCATAACGACAGGATCAAATTCACACATAACAATATTAACCTTAAATGTAAACAGGCTAAATGTCCCAATTAAAAGGCACAGACTGGCAAATTGGGTCGAGTCAAGAGCCATGGGTGTGCTGTATTCAGGAGACCCATCTCACGTGCAAAGACACTCATAAGCTCAAAATAAAGGGATGGAGGAATATTTATCAAGCAAATGGAAAGCAAAAAATAAATAAATACAAAATAAAAATTAAAAAATAAAAAGCAGGGATGAACTTTGATGCAAAACTCATCAATTAAATACTGGCAAACTGAATCCAGCAGCACATCAAAAAGCTTATCCACCATGATCAAGTTGGCTTCATTTCTGAGATGCAAGGTTCATTCAATATATGCAGATCAATAAAAGTAATCCATCACATAAACAGAACCAATGACAAAAGCCACATGATTATCTCAATAGATGTAGAAAATGCTTTCGATAAAATTCAACACCTCTTCATGCTAAAAACATTCGATAACTAGGTATTGATGGAACATATCTCAAAATAATAGGAGCTATTTATGACGAACTCACAGCCAATATCATACAGAACAGGCAAAGCTGGAAGCATTCCCTTTGAAACTGACACAAGACAAG
This sequence comes from Colobus angolensis palliatus, assembly GCF_000951035.1. Taxonomy (NCBI): domain Eukaryota; kingdom Metazoa; phylum Chordata; class Mammalia; order Primates; family Cercopithecidae; genus Colobus; species Colobus angolensis. Next base: position 931,998 of record NW_012118500.1, read on the forward strand.
GATGCCCTCTTCCTTCCTTCCTTCCTTCATTCCTTCCTTCCCTCCCTCCCTCATTTCTTTTTTTCCTTCTTTCTTCCTTTTCCTTTTCCTTTACCCCTTTCCTTTCCTTCCCGTCCCTTCCCTTCCCTTCCCTCCCTCCCTCTTTCTTTCTTTCTTTCTTTCTTTCTTTCTTTCTTTCTTTCTTTCTTTCTTTCTTTCTTTCTTT
>NW_012118500.1:932317-933176 GCF_000951035.1 Colobus angolensis palliatus
TTCTTTCTTTCTTTCTTTCTTTCTTTCTTTCTTTCTTTCTTTCTTTCTTTCTTTCACAGGATCTCACTGTATTGCCTAGGCAGGAGTGCAGTGGCACAATCACAGCTCAGTGCAGCCTCAACCTCCTAGGCTCAAGCAATCCTCCCACTTCATCCTTCCAAGTAGCTGTACAGGTGTGTACCACCACACTCAGCTAATTTTTTGCATTTTTTTGTAGAGACAGGGTTTTCCATGTTTCTCAAGCTAGCCTCAAACTCCTGGGCTCAGGCAATCCTCCTGCCACTGTGCACGGCCAAAAAGTATTCTCATGTGTCAGTACAAGAAAGACCAACTGCCCCACAGAAAATTGGGCAAACATATTAAGAAAATTTACAGAAAATAACATTTTATATAACCCTTAATATATTAAAAGATTTTGACTTTACTCATGACAAGAGAAATGCTAGATACAACTAAAATAAGACATCTTTCACCAATCACATTGGTAAAGATAAATTTTTTTTATAAAACGCTGTTGTTAGTTTAGGGAAACAGGGGGCTTGATGGTGGGAGTATAAGTTGATAAAATACATGAAAAAATTAAATTAGCAACATCTATAAATAGCATACAAATCCTTGACTCAAGAATTTCCTTTTCTGGGAATTTGTCTTAAGATATAGCCACATATGTGAAATGTGTATACAAGTATGTTCAATACAGCATTCTTTTTCTAGTAAAAGATAGGCAACAATGTAAATGTGCAAGTTAAAAATTGTAATATTTGCATCCCTTGTAAGTTGGATTCCTAGGTATTTTATTCTCTTGGAAGCAATTGTGAATGGAAGTTCATTCCTGATTTGGCTCTCTGTTTGTCTGTTA
>NW_012118500.1:939041-939320 GCF_000951035.1 Colobus angolensis palliatus
AGAATCAATATCGTGAAAATGGCCATACTGCCCAAGGTTATTTATACATTCAATGCCATCTCCATCAAACTAACAATGAGTTTCTTCACAGAATTGGAAAAAACTGCTTTAAAGTACATATGGAACTAAAAAAGAGCACACGTTGCCAAGACAACCCTAAGTCAAAAGGACACAGCTGAAGGCGTCACGTTACCTGACTTCAAACTATACTACAAGGCTACAGTAACCAAAACAGCATGGTACTGGTATCAAAACAGAGATATAGACCAATGGAACAGA
>NW_012118500.1:940518-944814 GCF_000951035.1 Colobus angolensis palliatus
GTCCTTTGTAGGGACATGGATGCAGCTGAAAACCATCATTCTTAGCAAGCTATCACAAAAACAGAAAACCAAACACCACATGTTCTCACTCATAGTTGGGAACTGAACAATGAGATCACTTGGACTTGGGATGGGGAATATCACACACCAGGGCCTATCATGGGGAGAGGCGAAGGGGGAAGGATTGCATTGGGAGTTATTCCTGATATAAATGATGAATTGATGGGTGCTGACGAGTTAATGGGTGCAGCACACCAACATGGCACAAGTATACATATGTAACAAACCTGCACGTTATGCACATGTACCCTAGAACTTAATGTATAATAAAAAAAATTTTAAAAAATAAAAATAAATAAATAAATAAAAATTATAATATTTCTACATGAAGACAATTGACTATTATCCAGCCATTAAAAAGTATGAGGGAGGTATATTTGTATTAGAATGGAGAATTTCCAAGACACATTGTAAAGTATTAAGAGGGAAGTAGAAAAGAATATTCAGAGTATATTAACTAAAATAAAAATTATGTATGTAGAAATGACTATCATTAAGCTGTATATAAACATATGGAGTATAGCTATTTGACCTATATTCTACTGATGGACATATATCTATATGTATATATGTGTGTATGTATATATACTTATAAATGTATAGAGTATCTCTGAATGGATACACAAGAAATGAGTAATACAGAAAAGGGAACATGATGAGAACTGCTTCTTGTTATTCTTTTGCATACATTGTAGAAGGTATTATTCCCACTTAAAACTATAAATAAAATAGATTTTTAAAAGGACAAAATGTTAATTTCTCTTTCAATATTCTGAAGTTTTTACATTTATCATGTGGCTTCTAGAAGCCAGTGCCTCTGTCTTTCAAATACAATCATCAACAAGCTGCAGAAGTCCTCTTCCAGTTTGTGGGTCACCACTCCTCCATTTTTCCTTCTTAAAATAAAAGGCCCCTTGAAGTTTATTTAGCCAAGATCCAAGAGTGAATCTGGAAAACTTTCTGTGTTCTTTCCTAGCCTGCCTGATTGTTGGATTCCAGCTTCTCTTCTAGATGGTTATGTTTCTTCTTTTTCCAGGCAAATCAAGACCTTGCTTTTCTCTCCATTTTTTATCTGAATAATTATCATGTGCCAAATACTGTACAGATATCTCTGCTTGCATTGGTTTTTTTTTAAATCATTACAGCAAACTTATTACAAACTTAATCTCACAGGTGAAGAAATGGAGTCACAAAGAGATCAAATCTCTTGCTCAAAATCATGCTGCTGATAAGCGGCTTTTCACTAGATAGGGGAATTAACAGAAAATAACACTATGGTATGGAAATAATTAAATTGGAATGAAACATAGAATATTTAATACAAGTTGTCAGTTTGGGGGTGTTTGAGAAATAGCTTAGAAATGGCTGGGCTCTTGAGTTTGTATTTCTCCTGGCAGGGAAACATACAAAATGGTTTGCAGATAACAATCTGGGTGGAAAATTAACGTGACCTGAAAACAGTGCATGTCCTGGGGACGATCTGGAATTCTACCCTAGCGTATTGAATCAGTCAAGATTCAATCAGAGAAGCAGAATCATAGATGTGTGTATATATATCTATAAAATGTATGTGTGTATATACACACGTTTAAATACATTACACATGTGCGATATTTGCATATGAGATAGAGCTTTGTGTTTGATGCTGGAGCTGTTGTCTTCTTGTCTGATGTGTGAACTTGAAATCCACAGGGCAGGTAGTTGGAAAGGGAGGATGGGTACAAACTGGAAGAGAGCAAGGGTATGTTGGAACCTTTGAGGACCAACTGGAACCCAGGTCAGTTCTCACTGCTTCCAAACCTTGAGGATGTGGAATCTTGCAGGAGAAACTGGCGCCCTTCATCAAGGAATTAAACATACATCTGGCCCAGGAGTTGAAAAAGCTGAAAGAAGATCCAGGGGCAGGAGGCACAGTTGCAGATCCAGCTGCTGCCAGAAGTCAGGGGGATGGGTCCACAGATGAAGTTGGCTTGATACAAAGGCGCCTCCCAGCGCAGGAAGCAGTATGGCTGCCACTTTAGTTTTGCCCTATTAATCTCACAGAAGGAGCTCTGTTGCAGCCCATCCCAACCCCACACATACAGGAAGGGGAATTTGGGGAGAGGTAGTTCAATCAAGCTGGCATACTGCAAAGCTACCCCAAATATGTTGAAAGGAAAGCCACTGTCTCTGGGGCTCAGGTCTCTCCAGGCAGGCAACTTTAGAGGCGGCCTCCTCTGCCACCTCCTCTGGAGCCTGGGTTCCTCTTCACCTACTCGCCTATCTTTTAGGGCAGAGGCGAAGGAAAGAAGCAGCTCAGAAGCATCCACTTTTCCCCTCTGACTCTCTGTCGTTATTTTTTGAAGGTGAGGTACAGTGACAAGGTGACATTTTCTTAACAGAAAAAAAGATGAATTTCTGGTTACCTTCTGAGGAATGGCTGAGTATGGGAAAGTTTTCTCCTGGGATAACCTCTGGGTACCTCAGCACCATGCCCCTTGTCACAGAAGAGACTGGCAGTGCTGTCTGTAACATAGTGGACTTCCCACACCTGCAATCTTGAGAATGTTTAATGAAAGACTTAACTCCCAGTCAACGCAGCGTTCACAGTAGGGCAGGGCCTGAGTCTGGCTTGGCTGCATGTAAAGCCTCCCCCACCATGTTCTGTCAGACCCTAGGTTTTTCTTGTATGCTATATGGCCATTCCCCTTAGTCACCAGAGAGTACCCCTTCTTGAATCTCTTTCTTTCCTTCCTTTCCCTCCCTTCACTACAGATTCTCTGTCTTTTATTTATTCCTTTGTTTTCTTCTCCACTAACATATAGCCACTTCCCAAAGTTATCAGCCATTTCTTCTCTCTGGTTGGGGAGGAGGCTTCAGATCTTGAGGTGGAGGACAGGAAGGGCAGATGCCCTCAGAGTGGGCTGGGCTCAGGGTAGGGGATCTAGAAGTGTATTAGACCCTTTGGATAAGAAGATTGGACTCCTGCTCTCCTGGTTCAGGTAGGATTTTGCTCCTTGGGCTTCATTGCAAGTGGTCCCTTTTATGCCTTAGTTCCCCCTAATTTTCAGCTGGGGTTGTGGACACTTATCCAATGCAGACGACATGCCTTGCTGACAGCTCAGGGTCTTTTGCCCAGCTTTTCCCCCAACCCTCCTCTCTAAACCTCTTGAATCCTAGAGGTTTATCCTGTCATCTTATGGTGGATCCTGGCTCTCTTTTGTAGATTGCCCATTCAAATTGGATTGCCTTACTCTTTTTGGATTGCCCATCTACCCATACTTGGATGATCGGGCCGTTTCACTATCCTTGAACTCAGATTATGCTCAGCCCCACACTCAAGGCACATAGGTCAGTCGTGCCCCACCTTGAGCTCAGGCCAAGAAAATATAACCCCATTTGGTACCCAGCACTTACACTTCCCTTTCTGGGAAGAGAGTTCATGCATCAGACTGGGCCCTGGAGCTTTTGAAGGGCTATTGAAGATTCAGCTGTGGGATAGAAGGAGAAGTGGGTACAGGGTAGGAGGAAGGGTCAAGCTTTTAAGATGCCAAGCAGTCTTAATATAGAGCCTTGATGGAACCTTCCAACTTCAAGAGTCAATAATTATGTAGTAGAGCCAGGAAGGGAGGGTTAGGTGACCTGAGTAGGCAGAACCTACTATTATAAGAGAATGGGCACCAGTATTATGGCAAAAGTAGAAAAAGAATACATGAGAGAATGGGCACCAGTACAATGACAAAAGTAGAAAAAGAAGGATAAATCTTTCTAGAAGTAAATTGAATTTTGCTCTCTTCCCTGGGCTAAAATAAGAAGGAACTTTTTTTTTTTTCTTTTTACACTTTAAGTTCTAGGGTACATGTTCACAATGTGCAGGTTTATTACATACGTATACTTGTGACATGTTGGTGTGCTGCAACCATCAACTCATCAGCACCCATCAGCTCATCATTTACATCAGGTATAACTCCCAGTGCAATCACTCCCCCCTTCCCCATCCCCATAATAGGCCGCGGTGTGTGATGTTCCCCTTCCTGAGTCCAAGTGATCTCATTGTTCAGTTGCCACCTTTAAGTGAGAACATGCAGTGTTTAGTGTTCTGTTCTTGTGATAGTTTGCTGAGAATGATGGTTTCCAGGTGCATACATGTCCCTACAAAGGACCCAAACTCATCCTTCTTTATGGCTGCATAGTATTCCATGGTGTATATGTGCCACATTTTCTTAATCCAGTCTGTCACAGATGGACATTTGGGTT
>NW_012118500.1:947544-947982 GCF_000951035.1 Colobus angolensis palliatus
GGAAATTATCCATTTCTTCTAGATTTTCTAGTTGATTTGCGTAGAGGTGTTTATAGTATTCTCTGATGGTAGTTTGTGTTTCTGTGGGGTCAGTGATGATATCCCCTTTATCATTTTTTATTGCATCTATTTGATTCTTCTCTCTTTTCTTCCTGATTAGTCTTGCTAGCGGTCTATCAATTTTGTTGACCTTTTCAAAAAACCAGCTCCTGGATTCACTGATTTTTTGGAGGGTTTTTTGTGTCTTTATCTCCTTCAGTTCTGCCCTGATCTTAGGAATTTCTTGCCTTCTGCTAGCTTTAGAATGTGTTTGCTCTTTCTTCTTTAGTTCTTTCAACTGTGGTGTTAGGGTGTCAATTTTAGATCTTTCTTGCTTTCTCTTGTGGGCATTTAGTGCTATAAATTTCCCTCTACACACTGCTTTAAATGTGTCCCAGA
>NW_012118500.1:948295-948618 GCF_000951035.1 Colobus angolensis palliatus
TCTTGACTCTTTATCTAATTTTCCAGTGTGTGCCTTTTAATTGGACCATTAGTCCATTTACATTTAAGGTTCATATTGTTATGTGTGAACTTGATGCTGTCATTATGGTATTAGCTGGTTATTTTTCTCGTTAGTTGATGCAGTTTCTTCCTAGCATCGATGGTCTTTATGTTTTGGCGTGTTTTTGAAATGACTGGTAGTGGTTGTTCCTTTCCATGTTTAGGGCTTCCTTCAGGGTCTCTTGTAAGGCAGGCCTGGTGGTGACAAAATCTCTAAGCATTTGCTTGTTTGTAAAGGATTTTATTTCTCCTTCACTTATGAAA
>NW_012118500.1:949362-952643 GCF_000951035.1 Colobus angolensis palliatus
GTAATTCCTCCTTTAGCTCTGAGAAGTTTGATGGACTGAAGCCTTCTTCTCTCATCTCGTCAAAGTCATTCTCTGTCCAGCTTTGATCCATTGCTGGCGATGAGCTGTGTTCCTTTGGAGGGGGAGATGCGCTATTATTTTTTGAATTTCTGGCTTTTCTGCCCTGCTTTTTCCCCATCTTTGTGGTTTTATCTGCCTCTGGTCTTTGATGATGGTGACATACTGATGGGGCTTTGGTGTCAGTGTCCTTCCTGTTTGATAGTTTTCCTTCTAATAGTCAGGACCCTCAGCTGTAGGTCTGTTGGAGATTGCTTGAGGTCCACTCCACACGCTGTCTGCCTGGGTGTCAGCAGCAGAGGCTGCAGAAGACAGAATATTGCGGAACAGCGAGTGTACCTGTCTGATTCTTGCTTTGGAAGCTTCCTCTCAGGGGTTCACTCCAGCATGTGAGGTGTGGCGTGTCAGTCTTCCCCTATTGGGGGATGTCTCCCAGTTAACTCAGGGGTCAGGGACCCACTTGAACAGGCAGTCTGTCCATTCTCACATCTTAACCTCCATGTTGGGAGATCCACTGCTCTCTTCAAAGCTGTCAGACAGGGTTGTTTGCATCTGCAGAGGTTTTGACTGCTTTGGTTTAGCTGTGCCCATCCCCACAGGTGGAGTCTACAGAGACAGGCTGGCCTCCTTGAGCTGCTGTGGGCTCTACCCAGTTCGAGCTTCCCAGCGGCTTTATTTATCTACTTAAGCCTCAGCAATGGTGGGCGCCCCTCCCCCAGCCTCACTGCTGCCTTGCAGTTAGATCACAGACTGCTGTGCTAGCAATGAGGGAGGCTCTGTGGGTGTGGGATCCTCCCTGCCAGATGTGGGATATAATCTCCTGGTGTGCCGTTTGCTAAGACCCTTGGTAAAGCGCAGTATTGGGGTGGGAGTTATCCGATTTTCCAGGTGTTGTGTGTCTCAGTTCCCCTGGCTAGGAAACGGGATTCCCTTTCCCCTTGTGCTACCCAGATGAGGTGATGCCTCACCCTGCTTCAGCTCTTGCTGGTCAGGCTGCAGCAGCTGACCAGCACTGACTGTCCAGCACTCCCTAGTGAGATGAACCTGGTACTTCAGTTGAAAATGCAGAAATCACCCATCTTCTCTGCCGATCGTGCTGGGAGCTGGAGACTGGAGCTGCTCCTATTCGGCCATCTTGCTCCACCCCCCCTTTTTTTTTTTTTTTTAACACAACTTAAGCCAAGAAAAGAGCTGGAATTCCAGTCATGCCCTGGTGTGTAAGATCTTTCTATGACCTTACATAGATGGTTAAAAAGTTGTATTATCAGTGGTGGAGAACTCACTTTGATTTTTCGTGGCTGTAATTATCAGCAAATTCCTTTATATGTTAGGTTAAAACTATCTTCCCAGTTATAGTTAATTTTCATAGGTGTGAATAATGATAATGTAATTATGTAGGAGAAAGTCCTGTTACTGGAGATATAATTTAAAAATGGTTTAGAAAAAAAGCATATATGTGTATATATATGTATGTTAGATAAAACAAATATGACCAAATATTAAATGTTGAATCCAGGGTGTAGGTATATAATTGCTCATTTCACTATTCTCTCAACTTTTATCTATGTTTGAAATAATTGTTAGAGGAAAAAAGTCAAATAAATTTCCAGTAATTTTTATCGTTAGTCCTTATTGTCTTCTCTGGAACACCAGGGAGCTGGCTTATTCCTCTCTCCTTGTGACACTCCTTTAAATGTTGGATGGCATCTTGCTGAAAGGAGCCACTTGCCAACTGGAGAAGGTATAAGCAAATGGAAACCTCATTGCCTCTGAACTTTCTTTTTTCCTGGCTAACCATCCCTGCTTCCAAATCCATGACTCCTTTAATGAGAGTTTGGATCATTTAATGGTCCTGAGACCTCAGATGTCCCCCATAACTTCTCTGCTGAAATGTGGGGTAATGGAACTTGTGAGGGAATGAGGTGGGAAAGGAGCTACAAAGTCTGGGCAGCAGCTTTCAGCAGAAGTCCTTAGAGCCCATGGTCTCCATGGGAACATGGCAGTTAGAAGCTGTTGTAGTTAATTGCATCTACTCAAGTCAGACTGCCTAAGGGTGTGGTTTCCAGATCCATCACTCATCAGCTTTGTGACCTTAGGCAAATTACTAACTTCACTATGCCTTAGTTCCCTCAAATGAAAACTGGAGGATAGAACCAGAAGCTACCTCCTTTGACACAGAATTAACAAATTGATCCTTGTAAACTATTCAAAACAATGTCTGATGCTAGCAGCTCTCAATAAATGTTAGCTATTATTATTATAATGATTTCATTTTCTAGAGTTTTTATGTTCCTTTTGCCATTCAAGTAATTAATTCAACAAATTGTTATTGAGCATTTGCTACTGTATGTATCCTGTGATGGAAGTACAGAGAAAAATGAGATTTTGTTATGCCCCAAAGGAGGTTACAGGTGGTAAACAGGACCCAAAACCACTGGTATCCAGGACAGAAGGTTTGGAGATAAAAGATCTATATTAAGGACAAGTTTAGTTCTTTGTCTCAATTGCCCCTTCCTGAGGGTTAACAAATTCCTGGACATTGTTGAAAGTGGGATATCGAAGTCCCCTGTTATTACTGTATGACAGTATATCTCTCCCTTCAGATCTTTTAATATTTGCTTTATATATTTCAGTGCTGTGATGTTAGGTGCATATATATTTACAATTATTATATCCTCTTGGTAAAATAAACCTTTATCATTATATAATGGCCTTCTTTGTCTTATTTTACAGTTTTTGGCCTAAAGTCTATTTTGTCTAATATAAGCATGGCTACCTGTGTTCTCTTTTGTTTTCCATTTGCATGGAATATCTTTTCTTTCTGTCTCTTCAGTCTGTGTGTGTGTGTGGTTTTTTTGTTGTTGTTTTGTTTTGTTTTGTTTTTTCAGAGACAAGGTCTCAATATGTTTCCCAGGCTGGTTCCACACTCCTGAGCTCAAGTGATCCTCCCACCTCAGCCTCCCAAAGTGCTGGGGTTACAGGTATGAGACACTGTGCCCAGCAATGAAAGTTTAATTGTTAAGGAAAAAAAAAGAATTCCAGGGGGGCGGAGCAAGATGGCTGAATAGGAGCAGCTCCAGTCTCCAACTCCCAGCGTGAAGGACACAGAAGACCGGTGATTTCTGCATTTTGAACTGACGTACTGGGGTCATCTCACTAGTGAGTGCCGGACAATTGGTGCTGCTCAGCTGTTGCAGCCCGACCAGCGAGAGCTGAAGCAGGGC
>NW_012118500.1:958502-988450 GCF_000951035.1 Colobus angolensis palliatus
AAAAAAAGAATCCCTGTATCCAGAACACTGCTCTTCCTTTGGAAAGGAATAAGGAGCCCTCTCAAGCTTGAGATGATAACATGAAGAAGTAATATTTTTTAATGTTTTTCTTGAAGAAAAAGAAAATGAACTTCTGTCTGATCTACCTAATAAAACCCAAAGAATCAGAGTATCATTCATGTTTGCTTTTTCAAGTCCTCATATTTAATCAATTAATTTTAAAGGTCAATAAAATCATGACTATACACAGGAAACAGATAAAAATAAAGTTAATGTGAGCTAAGGCACATCAAATTAAGTCTGCTGAAAATAAGGGAACATTTAAAGAAAAATGTTTAGTTTGCAAAAGATGTTCCTTTTGACAAGTATTCATAGTTGATGAGCCTAAATCACTGATCACACCAGCAATAAAACAGGTTGAAATTTCTGATTGTCATATATTCATATGAATCAAAGTTCATGTATTTTAAATGGTCCTCCCTTTTTTTTGCCCTCTAAGGGGAGCTAAGTGAGTGAGATAAAATAAATTTAATAAGAAAGGAATTTGAGGGTCTCTTGAGACAAACTTGAATGCACGTGACTGCTAGTGTAATACAGTCCCATCTTCAGTGCTGGTGAGATGTCTTCCAACATTTAGAGTATCAAAAGAAGTCCTGTGGAGTGACCCAGGTTTTTGGGTTTTTGTTGTTGTTGTTGTTGTTTCCTAAGTAAAAACAATTGAGCTGAGCCTAGTAGCAGTTGCATAAACATGCTGGAAATGTGGGTGCAAACTAACTTATTTAATGTGGTTTTATTCTTAAAGATAATAGACAGTGTACATTTTTCAATTCTTTTTCTCCCAAGATGCAAACATTTTTGCAGGTGAATTTCTTGAAAACACATTAGTTCTAAATAAAAGGTCAGATGAGGTCCTTTACTTTGAAGCCTCAGAAAGTTTCTATACAGTGTTTAATTCTGCAGCACTTTAACTTGCTTAGGAAGAGATGTTGACTGGTAACTATCTACCATTTTCTTTCATTGACTGATTCCTTTGACCCTTGAAGGCAACAGATTTCAAAGCAACTCATAATAACTCTTTAGATTATGGGAGGTCATAGTGTATAGATCTTGTGTTTTATGTGCTTGAATGTACAGGAACAGGGAATCATTTTATGTTTCCAAGCCTCTCATTCTTACCAAATTAAAAGGAATATCTTCACATAGAAAAGCAGCATTTTTTGGTCTTTTATAGTGGGCTAAGAAGCTTTATATTAGCCCTAGTTTCATGTTTGTGCATTGTGAATAATTTCAGAAGTTGGGTGGTAAAATCTTGAAGCAACAAAAGTTTAGGGAATCTATTCACCTAAGAACTTTGAAGTTTAATGAATGAGTGTGTGGAAAAGGAAAATTCCTTATTATTAGCGATTGTGATGGTAGACATTTCCCAGATTTCCTTTGCTGGTAAGACTGTTGTCTTACATCTATTTATAATGTCTAGAGAATAATGTTCCTTGAAGGAGTAGAGTAGAATGTAGTTTGGTTGTTGTTGTTCTTGTCCCATTTTATTCATCTAGCTAATGATAATTGGCCATTCGCTGAGTCCCATGCACTTTCCAGGCTACTTTACTTCCTTATGCTTTTACATGGGCTATTATGTCTCTTCTTTGCCTTTCTTGCCACTGCTCACTCTGCAAACACAATTTAAGCATCACTTTCTCAAGGGACCCTCCTGTGACTTTTTCTATGTGACTCACACAACCTTTCCTAGGCTTCCCTTGAGCTCCATGCATCCCTCCAACACAGTTCTATATTGAAATTGCTGATTTCTTTGTAGCTGTACCCCCAAATCCCAAAAGGCTGTAAGATTTTTGAGGCAGAATCTGTGTTATGTTCAGGTTTTTGCCTCAGCACTTGACAGCATGTCTTTCACCTGGTAGAAGCCCAATGAGAATGAATGAAAGCATATGTTCTGCCTTCCCCATCCTTGGGTAAGTTTAAAGAAAGATGAATTACATTCAAGATTTTATTGTATAATTAAATTGCACTGTCAAAGTAATTTTTAAAGCCAAAAGGAAATTCAGAGATCAGCTACAGGAAATTGAGGCCTAGTGAGGTGAAGAGAGTTGGCTAGGGTCATGCAGCTGCTTAGTGGCAAACTGGGATTGAAGCCCAGGTCTCCTGCTGGCCAGCTCTAGCCCAAATATGGAGAAGCTTAGCTGCTATTTCCTCTTAGAAAATATTTTGAAATCCAGGCAAAAAGACTTAGCAATCTAAAAATGCTAATAAGGAGATAGCGAATTAAAACTTTTTTGGAATGAATCTAACAACAATTATTCAAGGCTCTCTGGGAATGCCAAGAGGAGCCATCTGAGGTGGGCTCAGGGCTGATTTCTTCCAAAGGGGCCATTGGTTTTCTAACCAGTGTATGCTGCTTTAACTTTAACAAAGGTGGATGTCCACACACCTCAAATTTAGCAAAAGTTCAAAAAAAGCTAATCAATGTGTTTATATCCCTAAGTTTATCAAACAAGTGATCTGAAATGTTTCTCACTTTTAATGTTCACCAATGATGGATGTAAATAGATTATTTTTGCTTCCTACTTTATGAAATCAGAAATCAATTGAGCCTTTTTCTAAAACATGTCCCATGAAGAATAAAAATCTGATTTTTGGATGTGTATTGAGCTAGAAATTAACTAAGTAATGGCTAAACATAGGGAAGGTTTTGTGAATGTTTAGTAAAAGAGTGGCAAACTGGTATCAGTGATCTAGAATTCACCTGTGCATTTGTTTGGTTTGGCCAGTTCAGTGTTTCAAAATTTCAAAAATTGTTAACATTTAAAAATAAGGAGATTTTTCATCTAAATTTCTGCCTTCTCTTAGGTGAGAAAATTTGGTACATTAGATATACTTTCATATTAGTTTCCTACAGCTTCCCTAACAAATTAACACAAAATGTGTGGCTTCGAACAACAGAAATCTATTCTGTCACAATTCTGGAGGCCAGAAGTCTAAAATCAAGGTGTTGGCAGGTCTGTGATCACTCTGAAGTTTCTATGAGAGAATTTTTGCCAATCCCAGCTTCTGGTGGTTGAAGACTTCCCTTGGCTTGTGCATGCATAAGCAGAGTATTATCACTTCTGTGGTATTAAATCCTAAAGTACTAATAGCATGTCAACCATTAATTCTGATTTTCATGAATTTGAATTTTTTTTTTCTAAATTTGAAGGGCATCTTAATCTTAAAAAAAAGTTTACATGTATAAGAATACTATAATTTTGTATTTGAAAATAAAACAATGATAGAAGTAAAATAAATCTAAAATATAATATTTTTTGCACTTAAGAGCTAAATACATGTTTAAAGTCAATCAAAAGTGAAGTCAGCAGGTTTGGTGTCTGGTAAGTGCCCTGCCTTTTTTTTTAGATAGCAAGAGTCAGGCATTCTTTAAAGACACCATGGTATTAAAAATGACTATATCTGCCTGGTCGGATTACAGGTGGCTTCTTTTCTTATTTTGATTTTTGGGTACTTTAAATAATTTGTTAACCATAAAGTATATTATTTTGATAATCAAAAGTGAAAAGTTACTTTAAAAATTTGGAAGAATCCCCTGTTACATTTCAGATACTAATTCTGCACCCTTTAGTCCTCAATTTGTCCAATATTTTCAGTTGCTTGAGAAAGCAAGATTTATTGCCATAAAACACAGCTTTTCAAACAGACATGAGAAATGAACAATGAGTTACTAAACATACAGCCATGCCAGAAGTCACTAGGCCATATTATTCATCACAGTCTGACACCATTTTGTTTCTTTTAGAATGGATTTTTGAGTGAAGACAGATATGCTATCATTGCATGTACTGGAATACAGTTGACCCTTGAACGATGTGGGTGTTAGGGGTATTGACGGTCAAAAATCTTCGTATAACTTTTGACTCTCCAAACACTTAACTACTTGTAGTCTACTGTTGACCAGAAGCCTTACCAACAACATAAATAGTTGATTAGCACAAAATTTGTGTGTTATATGTATTATATACTATATTCTTACAATACAGTAAGCTAGAGAAAGGAAAATGTTATTAAAATTATAAGAAAGAGAACATACATTTACTATTCATTAAGTGGAAGTGGATCATCATAAAGGTCTTTATCCTCCTCATCTTTACATGGAGTATGCTAAAGGGGAAGAGAAAGATTAGGCATTGGTTTTGCTGTCTTGGGTGGCAGAGATGAAAGAAAATTCACATATAAGTGGATACACACAGTTGAAACCCATGTTGTTCAAGGATCAGCTGAATTTACTATGAATAAATCTAGGAGATCCTGTGAGTTAGAAATTCAGTTACTCAAAAACTTCTGCAGAAAATGACTGTTCTTCCAAGTGAACTGAAAAGGATACTTAGTGTTTTTGTTTAATCTCATTTTTGAGTGATCCTAAACATGCTTTTAGCTCTTGAGTGAAAAAAAATTTATATATATATTAGATATAGATATATTTTACCTCTTGAGATAACTATTTATATCTTATTTTAAAACCTAAAATTTTATTTATCTTATATATTTGAACTTCTTCCCTTTTTTTTTTTTTTTTTTTGAGATGGAGTCTCGCTCTGTCACCCAAGCTGGAGAGCAGTGGCACAATCTCAGCTCACTGCAAGCTCCGCCTCCCGGGGTCATGCCATTCTCCTGCTTCAGCCTCCTGAGTAGCTGGGACTACAGGCGCCTGCCACCTCTCCCATCTAGTTCTTTGTATATTTTAGTAGAGACGGGGTTTCACCATGTTAGCCAGGATGGTCTCGATCTCCTGACCTCGTGATCCGGCCGTCTCGGCCTCCCAAAGTGCTGGGATTACAGGCTTGAGCCACCGTGCCCGACCATATATTTGAACTTCTTAAAATTTATGATGCCCTTACAAATTTAGAAAAACACATAGAATCAGTTCAAGTTCATGAAAATCAAATTTTTAATTTTTGAAATGCTATTATTACTTTAGGATTTAATACCACAAAAGTTAGTAATACTATGCTTAAAAGAATAGCAGATTTAATAAACTGATAAAAAATAACTTGTCAATGACATTTTGTGCCTTTATGTAGATTGTCTTTGTTTTGTGTGGCTATAACAGAATACCCGAGACTGTGTAATTTGTAAAGAACAGACATTTATTTCTCAGAGTTCTAGAGACTCAAAAGTCCAAGATAAAGGTGACAGCAAGTTTTGTATCTAGTAAGGGCTAGCGTCTGCTTCCAAGATAGCACCTGTAATGCTCCTTCTCTGGTAGGGAGGCAAGAACGCTGCTCCTAACATAGCAGAGGAGCAGAAGAGCAAGAGACAGACCACTCCTACAAGCCCTTTTTTTTGTAGTGGCATTAATCCACTCAGGAGAACAGAGCCCTCATGACTTAAAGACTTCCCAAAAGGTCCCCACCTCCAACACCATTACACTGGGCATCAAGTTTTCAACACATGAATTTGGGGAACACATTTATACCATAGCATGGATCATGCTATAATGACCTTGAAAATGCTTAGAGACAGTGTTAGAGTAAATTAAAACATACTACCTTGTTTGCATTATTAATTTGCTTAGGAAAAAAAAAGTACAAAATTTTCATATGACTAAAGTGCTGGCATGGACTTGAGAGGGAAGAAAATGTCACCATTTAATAGCTGAAATGGATACCTAGAAGTTAAGCATTCTGACCAGGCTCACACAGTTAATGGATAGCAGATCTGTTACTAGTATAGAATACTAGTACCATTTCATTTCAGGAAAACTAAAAAGAAAAATAAACATTTATTAAGCATTTATTATGGACTCTTGCATGTTTTCTCAGAAATCTTTTGAAGTGAAAACCAAGACTTAGGAAGGTGAAGTATCTTGCCCAAGGTCACACAGCTGACTAGTGTTGGAACTATGATCCAAAATCAGGACTGTCTCAATAATAAAATTTAAGAGATTACTAAGTGTAGAAGAGATACACTTCCTGAATGGTGAAGTAGGGACCTCCAAAAATCTATTTCTCAATAAAAGCAACAAAAACAATTGCAAAAATTATCAAAATTAACTTTTGCAGAACCCTGGAAATTAAACAAAGCTTAAGCAATCTGAGGAGTGTTTATTTAAGAAAAATAGTTGAATCTTGTTAAGAACAGAAAGATTTGTGGAATTTATCTAGCCTTATCTTCCTTCTCCCATTCCCAACTTCATGGTAGCCTTGAAAGCAAGCAGCTTTGCAAGCACAGTAGCTTTGAAAACCAGCAGCCTAGTGGTCCCTGGAGAGGGCAGATGGCTTTGGGACTTCCCCAGTGCCCATGTCTAGAGATTTATTATTATTTGATTTGTCTTACAGCTCCTTGAAAAACCCCATTCATAGAGCTTGTTTTATTTAACCTGATGCAGATCTCACTTAGTGGGAAAAGCCATTCCCTTTTCCCAGGATGTTTGTTGGAAATAATCAGTGGCAATTGCTTAGCATCACAGTTGTTGGAGGCAATGGTACCAGATGGGTCCCTCAAAAAGAAACATCTGAAGAATGAGAGGTCAATAGGGGACTTTGAAAATCTTCAACATTTTCCTGGGAGTCTAGAAGGCCACGCACATGTGCATGCCCAGGAAAGATCTGAGAAGGCCCTACTCTCTTGTTTCTGACTGACCTCAAGACTCTGTATAAACAAGCAGTGAAGATGAAGAAAGAATTGTAAACTGCCAAAGTGTTGGCATCATACTACAATATACACACAGAATCCCTCAGAAAAGGGTGGAAAATTTGCTGATTCAAGTCATTTAGGAAAATCTCTGTCAAATCACTAAGCTAATCAAGAAGGTACTTCTGCAGCTGCAAATAAAAAAACAGAAGTGACTAAACAAACAGCAGCAACAACAAACTCTGGGGAGAGTGGAGAATCTTATTTCTGGGATCACCACATTATATTATTTAAAATGTCCAGTTTCCAATAAAAATTATGAGATACACAAAGAAACAGGAAAGTATGACACATACACAGGAGTAAAGAAGTAGATAGAAGCTACACCTGCAGAAGCCCAAATATAGAACTGACTAGGATTATAAATCAACTCTTACAAATATGTGCAAAGAATTTAAGGAAACAGTGTCTAAAAAGTTAAAAGAAAATATGAATGCAATGTATTACCAAATACAAATATCAATAAAGTAATGGAAATTATTAAAAAGAACCAAATAGAAATTCTGTATTTGAAAAGTTTAATAATTGAAATTGTAAAAATAAAATTGACTAGAGGAGATCAACAGCATATTTAAGCTGGCAGAAAATAAATCAGTGAACTTGAAGACAAGTCAATTGAGATAATCCAATGTAAGAAGCAGAATAAAAAAAATAGTAAAAGGACAGAACCTCAGAGAACTGAGAGATATCATCTAGCAAACCAACATATGCATAATGAGAATCCCAGAAGGAGAGGAAAGAAAGAAAGAGGCTGAAAGAATATTTAAATAAATCAGGCAAAAATTTCCCAAATATGATGGAAAACATTTATCTACACATCCAGGAAGCCCAGTGAACTCCATGTAGGAAAATTTCCAAAAGACCTCCACTTAGAAACATCATAGTCAAACTATTGAAGCCAAAGAAAAAGGGAGAGGAATCTAGACAGCAGCAAGAGGAAAATGACTCATCACATACAAGGTGTCCCAAAAAAGGTTGGCAGTTAATATCTTATCAAAAACCACAGAGGCCAGAAAGCAATGGGATGAAGTATTCAAAGTGCTTAAAGAAAAAAAGAGTCAAGGATTCTCCATCCAGCAAAACTACACTATAAAAATGAAGGAGAGGAACAGCCATTTTTGAGGAGAGTTTGGCAGTTTTTTTTTTTTTTTTAATGAAGATAAACAAAGTCTTAGCATACAATTAAGCCTCATGCTTCTTGGTACTCAACTGGTTTGAGAGTTTACATCTACGCAAAAACCTGCATGTGAATGTTTATAGCAACTTTATTTGTAATAGCCCCAAATTGAAAGCAATCATGATACCTTCAATAGGTGAATGGATAAACAAAACTGTAATACATCCATATAATGGAATATTATTCAGTGATAAAAATAAATGAGTTAGAAATCATAAAAAGACATGGATAAGCCCTAATGTATATTGCTAAGTTAAGGAAGTAAGTCTGAAAAGGCTATATACTGTTATTCCAAGTATATTACATCCTGGAATAAACAAAGCTTTTGAGACATTAACAGTTCGGTGGTTCCCAGGGATTCAAGAGAAGAAGAAAAGATGAGTAAGGGAAGCATAGTGGATTTTTAGGGCAGTGAAACTATTTTGTATTATACTATAATGGAAGGATACATGACATTGTGTATTTTCTTAAACTCATAGAGCTTTATTATTATTATTATTATTATACTTTAAGTTCTAGGGTACATGTGCATAACATGCAGGTTTGTTACATATGTATACTTGTGCCATGTTGGTGTGCTGCAACCATCTACTCGTCAGCACCCATCAACTCGTCATTTACATCAGGTATAACTCCCATTGCAATCCCTCCCCACTCCCCCCTCCCCATGAGAGGCCCCAGTGTGTGATGTTCCCCTTCCCGAGTCCAAGTGATCTCATTGTTCAGTTCCCACCTATGAGTGAGAACATGCGGTGTTTGGTTTTCTGATCTTGCGATAGTTTGCTGAGAATGATGGTTTCCAGCTGCATCCATGTCCCTACAAAGGACACAAACTCATCAATTTTTATGGCTGCATAGTATTCCATGGTGTATATGTGCCACATTTTCTTAATCCAGTCTGTCACTGATGGACATTTGGGTTGATTCCAAGTCTTTGCTATTGTGAATAGTGCCGCAATAAACATACGTGTGCATGTGTCTTTATAGCAGCATGATTTATAATCCTTTGGGTATATACCCAGTAATGGGATGGCTGGGTGATATGGTACTTCTAGTTCTAGATCCCTGAGGAATCGCCATACTGTTTTCCATAATGGTTGAACTAGTTTACAGTCCTACCAACAATGTAAAAGTGTTCCTATTTCTCCACATCCTCTCCAGCACCTGTTGTTTCCTGACTTTTTAATGATTGCCATTCTATCTGGTGTAAGATAGTATCTCATTGTGGTTTTGATTTGCATTTCTCTGATGGCGAGTGATGATGAGCATTTTTTCATGTGTCTATTGGCTGTATGAATGTCTTCTTTTGAGAAATGTCTGTTCATATCATTTGCCCACTTTTTGATGGGGTTGTTTGTTTTTTTCTTGTAAATTTGTTTGAGTTCTTTATAGGTTCTGGATATTAGCCCTTTGTCAGATGAGTAGATTGCAAAAATTTTCTCCCATTCTGTAGGTTGCCTGTTCACTCTGATGGTAGTTTCTTTTGCTGTGCAGAAGCTCTTTAGTTATAGCACAAAGAGTAAATCTTAATGTATACAAATTTAAAAAACATTTAGGAGGTGGAAAATGGAAAGTATTACAAGGAAGAAACAGTGATTTTGACAAGATAATCTAACTGTATTACAAGTGTATGAAACAATCTCAGAGAAGAGAGTGCAAGAAGAAGATGCTGACTAAGTAACTTTGAACTTGAGTAGAGTTTGTAAGACTAAGGGCAAAAGACACTTAGTATAAGTATTGTACTCTAATTGATGAACTTCTTTGCCATAGTGGTATAGGTTAATATGTACAGTATACCTATGTGTGTACTGGAATTGAACAGCTAAATGAATAGGTGGCAGATGGTTTGAGCTGGATTTCTTGCTGTTGGAGTGAGAATTTACCAACAAGCAACTGGAAGAGGATAGAATGATTCATGTGTAATGGAATCCACATCAGTGTGAACTCATGTTAATATAAATACTTATATACACAAGGGTTAGAATACCACCACATATTTCCTTGCTGTCTTAGCTGAGAGGGTCTGGTAGCAACAACAGCACAGGAGCAATGAGCACATCTAGTATCCAAGTCTTGATTTCTATTACTATTCTCCAATAAATGGAACCAGGGCTCCTTGGATAAATGACTGGTTCTAGGAGTGGAGCAGTTAAGTTTCAAGAGTAGCATCTCATAGTGCCAGGAAGTAAGGAGATGCTAAAACAAAAACAAACTTACCTTTATTGGATATCTCAAAAGGACACAGAAGCCAACTGAAAGAGCTCAAATGGCCAAAGCAAAAACAATTTCCACAAGATAAATAAAATAGTATTGGATTATGATATGGTTTCACTCTGTGGCCCCACCCAAGTCTCACCTTGAATTATGATTATCTCCACATGTCAAGGGTGTGGCCAGGTGGCCCCATGGGGGCAGTTTTCCCCATACTGTTCTTGTGGTAGTAAATAAGTCTCATGAGATCTAATGGTTTTATACATGGGAGTTCCCCTGCACACCCTCTCTTGCCTGCCACCATGTAAAATGTGATTTTGCTCCTCCTTTGCCTTCCTCCATGATTGTGAGGTCTTCCTGGCCATGTGGAAATGTGAGTCAATTAAACCTCTTTTCCTTTATAAATTACCCAGTCTCGGGCATGTTAAAGACATAGCAGCATGAGAACAGAGTAATACAGATTATAACCCAAAGTATAAGTTACATTTCCATGAGTCCATAATCATATAAATAAACAATTGAATAAATAAATAAATGAGGAAAAGGAAAACTTTCTCTTGCAGAAGAATTTTAAATAATTTATGTGAATATTCTGCCCTCTTGGAGGGGAAACATAGATCCCATTCCTTAAGGACTTTCTTCCAGAGAGTATAGTATGAAAGGAGTGGGGGAAGAGTAACTTTATGGAAAAACCTGCAAAACACTATGTTAGCCAGATGATCAAGGTCAATATCAGCAGTGATAAGTCATGTTGATAGTGTGTACCCTTGATGTGATGTGATGAGAAGGGCACTTTACTTCTGTAGCCTTCCTTCCAAAAATCCATTAGCCCAGTCCCATCATGAGACAATTTTCAATGGAGGGGAAAATAGAAAATAGCTTACCACTAATTTAAAAACCTGTAAAGGCCATCAGAAACAAGAAAAGTCTGAGCCAAGGAGAGTTGACCCAAAGTTGCTTTAGGACTCAGCCACAGCCATAGCTGAGAGGAACTGAAGGAGGCATGACAATAAAATGTACTGCAATGTCCTGGATGGGATCCTGGTACAGGAAAAGTACATTAGGGAAAAACTAAGTAAATCTGAATAAACAATGCATTTTAGTTAATAATATATCAATACTGGTTTATTTATTGTAACAAATGCCCCATGCTAATGTAAGATGTCAGTAATAGGGGAAACTGTCTGTGGCACATGGAAACTCCCTGTATTATCTAAATTTTTATTGTAAATGTGAAACTTTTTTAAAAGGCAATTAAAAAAAGGTGGGGGAGAAATTTCAAAATTTTCGAATGAGATAGAAACTTTCAAATAAGCAAAAATTGAATCAATTCATTATTATCAGAACTGCCTTACCAAAAATGCTAAAGGGAGACTTTCAGACAGAAATGAAAAGACACTAGACAGTTACTTATGCCATATGAAGAAATAAAGAGCACTGAGAACAATAACTACATAGGTAAATATAAAGGACAGCATATAAATGTATTTTTAAGTCCTCTTCTTCTACTATTGAATTTAGAAGACAATTGCATAAAGCAATAACTACAAAATGATGTTGATGGGCATATAATGAATAAAGATGTAGTCTGTATGACAATAATATCACAAAAAGGAGAAAAGAAACAGAGCTATACTGGAACTAAGATTTTGTATACCAGTGAAATTAAGTTTGTATGAATCCAAAGTAGGTTGTTTCAGTTAAGGTGTTAATTTAAATCCCCAGAGCAACTGATAAGAAAAAAATTTTAAAATACGTAGTAAAATAAACAGCAAGGGCATGAAAATGGTACAGGAGAAAATAACTATTTAACTACGAGGAGAGCAGTGATAATGGAATAGAGAAACAAACAAAAAGATACACAACATATAGAAAACAAATACCAAAATCACAAATGTGAATCTTACCTTATCAGTAATTACATTAAACGTAAATGTATTAACCATGCCAATCCAAAGGCAGAGACTTCAGAACGCATAAAGAAACTGGATTTTCACATGCAAAAGAATGAAGTTGGACCGTTATCTCATACCATAGGCAAAAATAAACTCAGAATGGACTATAGACCTAAATATTTATAGAAGTATTTATTACCTAGGGTTAACCTATGGCTTCTTAGATAAGACACTAACAACTTAAACAACAAAAGAAAAAACATAGATACATTGGATTTCATCAACATTTTAAAAACTTTTATACTTTAAAGAATGCCATTAGGAAAGTGAAAAGACAGCCCACAAAATGGGAGAAAATATTTGCAAATCATGATCAGATAAGGGCTTTCTCAACTCCGCAACAACAACAATAACAATAATTTAAAAACGGACTTAGGACTTGAATATACATTTCTCCAAAGATACGTAGACAGATAAGAAAATGAAAAATGCTGAACATCATTTGCATTTCACTAGAGAAATGGAAATCAAAACCACCATGAGATACTATTTCACACACACTAGGATGGCTAAAATAAAAAAGATAGACAATAGCGAGTGTTGGTGAGATATGGAGAAATTGGAACCCTCATACATTGCTGATGGGATTTCAATATGGTATGACCACTTTTAATAAGTATATCAGTTCCTCAAAATGTTAAGCATAGAGCTTTTATATGACCCAGCAATTACACTCCCAAGAGAAATAGAAACATGTCTACACAAAAACTTGTGTGTGAATGTTTATGATAGTGTTATTCATAGCAGCCCAAAAGTAGAAATAGTCCAAGTGCTCATCAATTGATTAATAAAGTGTAATATATCCACACAATGGGATGATTTTTAGCAATAAAAAGGAATGAACTACTGATCCATGCTGTGACATGGATGAACCCTGAAAACATGCCAAATGAAAGAAGCTAGAAACAAAAGACCACATATTGTGTAATTCCATTGTGTAGTTCAAAATAGGCAAATTCATAGAGATGGAAAGTAGATTAGTGGTTGCCAGGGTTTGGGGTGAGAAGGAATGGGAGAGTGATTGCTAATGAATCTAGATTTTTTTTCTGGATTCATGAAAATTTGTTTTGTTTTGTTTTGTTTTTTGAGACAGAGTCTCACTCTATCGCCCATGCTGGAGTGCAGTAGCGCAATCTCGGCTCACTGAAACCTCTACCTCCCAGGTTCAAGTGATTCTCCTGCCTCAGCCTCCCAAGTAGCTGGGACTACAGGCACACACCACTATGTCCGACTAATTTTTGTATTTTTAGTAGAGACGGGGTTTCACCATGTTGGCCAGGCTGGTCTTGATCTCCTGACCTCGTGATCTACCCACCTCGGTCTCCCAAAGTGCTGAGATTACAGGGGTGAGCCACCGCACCTGGCTGAAAATGTCCTTATAATTAGATAGTGATGATGCTTGCAGAGCCATGTGAATATAATAAAATCCACTGAAAATGTTCTTATAATTAGATGGCGATGATGCTTACAGAGTCACGTGAATGTAATACAATCCACTGAATAGGTCAGGCACAGTGGCTCATGCCTATACTCCCAGCATTTTGGGAGGCCAAGGCAGGCAGATTGCTTGAACTCAGGAGTTTGAAACTAGCCTGGGCAACATGGTAAAACCCCATCTCTAAAAAATATACAAAAATTAACTGGGCATGGTGGTAAATACCTGGAGTCCCAGCTATTTGGGAAGCTGAGGTGAGAGGATTGCTTGAGTCTGGGAGGTGGAGGTCACACTGAGCTGATACTGTACCATTACACTACAGCCTGGGCAGTATAGCGAGACCCTGTCTCGAGAAATAAAACTAAATTAAATTAAATCCACTGAATCATATACCTTAATAGGATAAATTTTATATTATGTGAATTATATCTCAATAAAACTGTTATAAACATTCAGTCAATGATGCATTTTTTAAAAAACAAAAAACCTATATTTTATGCATAAGTATCTTTCACTTAGATTTAAAATGTCTGTTTAAACATATCTTGACATAGTCTTACCATTGATTTTACATCTAATTACTGAACTGTCAGGTTGAACATATAAAATAATTTGAACATGTGAAACAAATGCTATCAAGGTTTCAAAGTATTCCAATGTATCTTTTTAGAAATGTAACAATGCTTTTCTGAATTCCTTCATCCTATCTTGCTTTATGTCTGATGTCTTCATTTTCTAAGTACATTTGTCTATATTTTTGAAGTTGTGAGGACTCAGTTCTGTTTCCCATCTACATCCTACCATTTAATTAAGTATTTAAAAGTTATTTCTTCAGGCAAAGTGACCTTTTCTATATGCCCTGCCTCCATCCCGCCCCCACAGTCCCATCCTCACCATCCTACAGGCCCCTTAGAAATTTCCATCATCCCAATTCAGCAATATCTGTAGAAATGACTTTATAAATTGACATTTGGGCCTAGAATAAACTTGAAGAGATGCCAAAGGCACTTGGTCCAATTAAAATCACAATATTAACAGGAAGACTTTCCTAAGGATTTCAGGCTTCACTGACAAGACCGCTAGACTTATTAGGGAGAATTTTTTATTTTTTAGATTTTTTTGCTTTAGGAAATGACTGTGTGATGATGAGCATGATTAAGGGAACTTAGTTTAGGTTGAAGAAAACCCATGGGTTTCGCTCTCTCCTCACCCATCCTAGCAAATTATATGGAAATTAAATGGGCTGTAGTAAACATTGGACACTTTTTAAGGAAAACAGATTTTTCAATCTGGATAGAAATTTTTCAGCCACTTGTAGTTTTATGAAAATGTATCATTTGCATGCTACAATTTGTTAGAATCCAAAGAAAGTTTCCAAAGGAAACTTTGATTGAAACATTTGATTGAAAGATAATTATACTTGTAGAACATGGAATACCAGTTTTTTTGGACCAAGTTTTATAAATGTGGGCCAAATCTCTATAAATATCTATTAAGGTTTTCAGTGTGGAAAGGAATGTAATCTAGGATCACATGCAAGAAGAGGATGAATAAACAACCCAAGGGTGCCAACAGCCTCGAGGATTCAGAAAGGTTAAGAACCTCGGGTAACTATCACCACCACAAGACACGCACCTGCAGGGGAAGGGAATGATGCTGCGGTCAAGTCTGTCCACTCCTGGGCCACAGCCAGAGTTTCTGACATGACAAAGCTTGAAATTAAATTGACATGTGATCACACAAACATGCAAACTCCTATTCTGGGCATGGGTTTTTTTTTAATAAGCTCATCAAAGTTGGAGAAAAAGTCCTTTTTCTCTGTACTTTGAGCTGTTAGTCTTGCTGCTAAATGTGATGTCTCTGGTTTAACTTGGGGAATGATGGTTTATAGACTTCTAGTAGTATCTCAAGAAAGTCAACGAGGTCAAACACAGACTTTTGTGGGGACTTTAAAACCTTACCTGAGGAAGAATATTCAACCCTCCAAGCAGTTTACACATTTCATATTGCATGATGATGATATCCATGTAGAATATTTTAGAATCTACCCAGAATTTTTACAGACAAAATTTTATTTATTCTCCATAACAAACCTGTGATGTATTCAGGGCAGGTGTTTTTATCTTCCTTTCACATTTAGGAAAATCAAGACTCAGATGAGTTGAACACTTTGCTTGTGCTTGACCAGGCAATCGTTGGTTGATTGAGGCCTAAAACCAGGTCTCTTGACTCCAATTTCAGAACATGTTGCACAACCATGTTCTCAAATTGGAATGCACAGCAAAATCACCTGGGTAGCATTAAAAGAAAAAAAAAAAAAGTCTGATGCCATGGCTGAACCCAAAACAACTGTAATCAGAATATCTGGGTGTGGGATCCAGACAACAGTGTTTAACTCAGCTCTTCAGATAGCTCCAATGTATAGTCAAGTCTGAGAACTATGTCCTACAATATCATGTTTTCTCAAACAAAAGTGACATTTGAAAGCTGTAACATACAAGAGGCCAAAATGTGACAATACAAAGATTTTAAGATTTTTATTGCTTTATTCAACAATTATTTATTCTTCTATGTGCCAGGTGTTATTCTAGAAGGTGGGGAAAACATAGTGAATAAGATAGAGTTTCTGGTAGTCTGGTTATCTCATTGGCATGACTGTTGGACCTTCTCTCATGCTGCTAAATCTTCCTCTCTCTTGCACCACTTCTAAATTTGACCCTGATGCCGATCACTTTCTTCCTACACAGGATTCAGAGCACCATGAAAGCAAAGGTATCAGCCGGGCGCGGTGGCTCAAGCCTGTAATCCCAGCACTTTGGGAGGCCGAGACGGGCGGATCACCAGGTCAGGAGATCGAGACCTTCCTGGCTAACCCGATGAAACCCCGTCTCTACTAAAAAATACAAAAAACTAGCCGGGCGAGGTGGTGGGCGCCTGTAGTCCCAGCTACTCGGGAGGCTGAGGCAGGAGAATGGCATAAACCTGGGAGGCGGAGCTTGCAGTGAGCGGAGATCCAGCCACTGCACTCCAGCCTGGGTGACAGAGCAAGACTCCGTCTCAAAAAAAAAAGAAAGCAAAGGTATGCATGAACACTAAGAAATCTTCTGGTGCATAAATAAACATGTGAAAAATTCCAGTCAGAGCTCAGTGTAAAAAAAGAAATCTTATTCTGTTATGTGATATACTTTGTTCTTTTTGACTTGGCTGTTAGGAGGCTCAGAACTAAATGTCCTGCCAAGTCTAGTTGGTTTCCTTCACAGCATCTCTTCCTGCACATTTCCCTCTGTATGAGTCCAGGTCCAGGCAGCCCTCCTGGTTAGAGAGAAGCGATCCGCTTGAACAAGGTCATTGTGGAGAGTTCAATAAAGGTGTGAGGAGGGTTAAGGGAAATCAACATATTTTGGTGGAATATCCTGGAACTAGCTGTTGCTGGAAGCAAGTCATTCCTGCCTGGGTCTGTGGGAGAAAAGAGAAGAAATAGTGAGTGGACAAGTGGAAGGAGCTCGCAGCTGCCAGAGAGGGCTGCCCAAGAGGGGCTGTGGCCATTGATGGAGGACCGCAACCACTGCCAATTGGCATAGGAAGGAGCCTGGACCAAACATCCCAACATCTTTCTCATCTTTCCTTTCAATCTCCTGTCTGGGAGCTCTGTTAGCTAGAACAGTCAGAAACCACAGGATAAAGGGGAACAGTTGATGGAGTCTATAGAGGACAGTGTCCAGGGTGCAGCTCAGAATGAAGGATGGAAGGGCAAATGGAGACCATTCAGCACACTGTCCCATCTTCCTCACTAGGCAGTGAGTCTTGTATTTCATTTAAGTGGTTGTTATTACAAATGTGTTATTTATGTTTGCTGCTGCTTATATTTTTTAAAATGTAAAATTAGGTTGAGAATAAGAAAATGAAGGAGTAGAGGTTTAGAAATGGAGCAAACCTTAAAACAACAGTATTTCTTGTGGTTGAAAACACATGAGGGAAATATAAGATCATCACTGTCTTCCCTCTCTCTATATTCAGATTTTAGGAATTCTTGAGGGAAATAACTGGACACTGTCACTTCTATGATTGAATCATCTCTCTCTGTCTTTCTCACAGTTGTATGCTCCATCCAAAAGTCTTAGGATAAACTAGAGGGCAGAGTTTTTTCTTACAGATCTCTGTGTTGCTCTTTAGGGATTTGGCTCAGAGTAAATCCTCCTGTCATGTGCTTTAAACTCAGATACAAAAATTTGGAACTCCATGTGCCTCTTTCGGGTTTGTTTTTGTTTGTTTTATTTCGTTTTACATGCTCTTTGCTTAAGATTTTGGAAACAGAAAGTGTTAAGAAGAAAATAATGATTCCTGAAAACCCCCACCTAACGATAACCACTGTAAACACTTGAACATTATTTCTTTGTGTCTCTACACTTACTTATTGGTTTCTTTTAAAATAATCAACACACCACCACCACCACAGCATCTAGCAATTATTGAGCACTTATTAAGGGCCTGGCATTATTCTAAACACTTTACTATATGAAGCAGATATTCTTATGAGCTTAATTGTATAGATAAGGAAACTGAGGCAGACAAAGGTTCTATGATTTGCCCAAAGCCACATGGTGAGGAAATGGCAAGACTGGGATTTGAACAAGAACACTGTGGCTTAAGTGCTCATGCTCCACATCACAAAATACAGTGACAGGACAGCAGTTAAAATCAGGAGCCGTTGAAGGAAGAACGAAGGGGAGACCATAAAATGGATTCAGGAATTTTCAAGAATGGATTAAAAATTCCTAACCACAAAACTCTTTTTCCTTGCTTCTGGTAACTCCACAAAACTGGCAGCAAGGTATGTGTGGGGTTTTTTTGTTTTCACTTTTATCTTAGTTTCAGTGATACATGTGCAGGTTTGCTCTGTAGATAAGTTGCCTATCATGGAGCTTGGCGTACAGATTATTTCATCACCCAGGTAATAAGCCTAGTGCTCAATAGGTAGCTTTTCCATCCTCGCCCACCTCCCACCCTCTGCCCTCCGGTAGGCCCTGGTGTCTGTTGTTCCCTTCTTTGTGTCTATATGTACTCAATGCTTAGCTCCCACTTATAAATGAGAACATGCAGGTGCTGTAAGATTTGAAGCCACCAATTCCAAACGTGGAGCCTGGTCAGTTACAAATATTTGGTGTTCATAGATTAAAAATAGATCAAATGATCAACAAAAATACTGCTATTGTTGATATGATGACCAGGCAGAGGTAATCGTATAAATACTTGGCCACGGTATAATGTAGCTGATGATGCTATTTGTTCATTCATTTAAGGATTCATTCCTTTTAAGCCCCTACTATGGATCAGCACTGTTCTAGGTGTTAACAATACACTGGTGAGTAAGAATGAGTAAGATAAGTTTTTGAGTTAGGAATCTGACAGATGATAAGTAGGTAAATACATTTTGTAAACACTTTATTTAAAATAGGGGGAGAGGATTGAGAGTACCAGGATGCAGAAAGAATGCTCAAATGATGAATTTTGTGGGCTCTGTCTTGTAGCATTCTCTCAATAAAGACCAATGTCATTTCAGCCAAGAGGATTTAGGAAAAGACAATTACATGGGGACCAGCACAATCTTTCATCAAGGATTGACCTACAGAGGTGATTTTCGATTCTAAGAAAAAATATAAGGACTTCACACCCTTTAATCATCTGTAAATGTAATTTTAAGATGTTTTTTCTCTAAGCACTGGTAAGAATTAGGTACCATGCTGGTGAGGTCCACCACTAATGATCACTTGAATTAAATATGGACCAGCGGTTCTGAAATATGAGCTTACATCTCAGTCCCCAAGAGGGCTTGTGAAAACATTGATTCCCTGCCCAGCCCATGAGTTTTTGATTTAAAAGAGTCTGGGGTGGGGCCCAAGAATCTGCATTTCTAACAAGTTCCCAGGGGCTGCAGCTGCTTCAGGGATTACTCTTTGAGACCCACTGATGTGGATCCAAGGACCTTATGAGAAAGTTTAGGTGATGGCTGTGGTGAGGGCTGAAGGGTTGGAAGTAGAATCCTGGGAGTGAGGTTGAAATCCTCTTTTAAAAACAGAGCGGTCTAACCTAACCCGTCTTTTTAGAAAACCGCTCGATCTCCATGTAGAAGGGAGCCAAAGAAGTGCTTGCCCCAAAGTAGAGCCAGGCACTTCCCTGGGGAAATTGTTTTCAAAGGCCTATAATGTTTAAACAAGTTCTATTTCATTAGCTTGGCCAAAACCGTTTTAGCCTGGAAAACCTTCAGGAACATGTAAACACTTTTGTCAGACATATACTTTATGTTGGCAAAAATACAATCACAGATTAATAAAACTGTATTTTATACTGTTAAAACCCCTTACATTATGCATGAGATTTTCCAAATCAATGAAAGGCTCTTTGTAACCATTATTTTAACAGGTACATAATTTTCCAGCATGTGGTTATTCATAGTTTACTGAATTATTTCCCTTTTAGAGATTTCTAGTGTTTTTGCTCCTATAAATAATGCTATAAAAAATAGTTGCATACATAGATCTTTGCTCACATTTCTAATTATTCCAAATTGCTAGAAGTAAAATTATGGGGTCAAAATGAACATTTATCATATACTAGAACATATTATCATTTGCCATTTCTAGTCATGAGATATTTAAATTTATTTTAACATGAATACTGTTGCAAAGACATGTTTGCCATTTGACTATCACTAAGCCTTCTTGTTCTCAAAAATAAGAAGCAAATGATTCATCTAGAAGGAAAAGAAATTTCACATCAAAGTCTTGAAAGAAAATTTATGAAAGTTACTGTGAAGAGGCAACAAGCAGAAAACACTGCCACGCAACACACAGCAACATTTCTGAAAAAGCATCTTTAAGCATCTCTTTGTTCTTGGTGTTGCATCTTTATAGCAGCTGCTTCTCCCCACAATTCTTTCCCTCATCTCTGTTTTTCCTTCCAACCTCAACTCATCTCTCTCACCTTGTATGCCTGCCTTCCAGGTCCCAGTCTATACTCCTCTCACACAAAACCCCTAAGGCTTTCTGTCTTTTATTCCTTAATTTCACCCAGACCCTGTTTAGAGCAGTGAAGGTCCAGGGTCTGGCTGAGCCAAAAATTCTCTTTAGGAAGCTGTGGAGGGGGAGCCCTGTGAAAATTGTGGGAACATACAGTAGGTTGGCTTTGGCTGAAAGCTGCCATTTAGCTTCAGTGTCAGCCCCTAACTTTGGAAGGTAGCATAACCAATTCTTCCTTCAGTCTCATTTCTGGCCTCTCTGAACTTGTGTCAGCTCAGTGCTTTCCGGATTGGATAAGTTATAATCACAGCTATCACATCTAGTCATCTTAGCAAGTCAACCATATAAACAAAGGATGTCAGTCAAATTTATTAACATCTGAATACTCACTTTCAAGTGGAGGTGAGTATTCTTGATGTAACTTGGAGTAAAAATCTTTATGTGTTAATATATTTAATTTCTATTATTTATTTGAAGTATGTATACACTTATTAATTACAAGCATATGATATTGCAATAATTTCTGATTATTGTAAAGGGTGTTTATTCTATGTATTAAAAACAATAAGAATTTCTGTTAAATAGGTAGATTGATTCACTATTATAGAAACATTAAGAGAGTGTGTTAGCTAGATGACTTAAGGGAGAGCATTATGTCCTTTTCTAGCCAACACACGCTTATAAAACTTAAAATCATAATACAAGGCATAATAATAGAGGTCTGTTTTCATGACAATTTGAGTGTTTGTGAAATCATTTTGAGTACTAGCATTTCTAACTTTAAACAAAATAACCTTAAATCAACTATTTAATTTTGAGTAATTTAATCTCATTTAGGCTATGATTCTTTTAAGAAAAGGAAGTTTTCGAGTTTCTGTGAATGAATTAAAGCAGAATGTCAACTTTTCTATCTCAAAACTTTACAGGGAGGAAAACCCTCATAATCAAGTACATCCATGGTAAATCTTGGATCCAAATGTAAGAAAGAAATTATGGGATATTGTAAGTAATAAAATCTCTGGATTCTGTTAAAAAAAAAAAGAAATTATGAACTCTGATGAAAACAAGGAAGTGCTAGAGAAAAAGAAAGTACCTAGAAAAATTCTCCCAGCTGATCTGCCGTCAGTTTAAAGTGAGTGACTATTTAGTGCAGCCAATAGGCTGTTAAGTGGCAGTGGGAGCAGTCCACCAGTTGACAAAACTCAGAAATTATGGCTCTTTTATCTGAACTGTGAACTTGTAAAACTTAGCTAATAAAAGATTTAATAATAAAGTCATAATAATCATTATTTTAAAAATTTACATTTAGTGTTGTTTTCTGGAAGCATGTTCTTTTTGGGATATTTGACTTTGAATAAATATTGATTTTTTTCTAACTAGATATTTAGAATTCAGTGAAATAGGAATTTGGTGCATCTCTAATATACTTTAATATTTCTGATCCTGTCAAAGCTCATTAGCCAAAACTGCTGTTGACTACCACAGTAGGAGATTAGTCCAAAACAGCCTTGTTGAAATGTTTCTGTCTGAATATGCGTTTTTCACCTCTCTTCAATGAAGTATTCAATTTACAAAGGCACATATTTTATATTATCACAAAAGTTTTTTTTTCTTCCTCAACATTCTTCTTTTGCAAATCTTCAAATACCTAACTTATTGTTTCTAATTTAGACATGATATTTGCTTAGTAGACAGTAAGGGGATGCAAGTCCCTGTTTTCTGCTGAAAAAAAAAAAATGCATATTGATGTTCAGAATGGCAAGGGGCCTGAGAAGACATTGTATCAAGAAAACAGGGTAAGGGAGTGGGCGAAGGAATAGGATCAGGTGCAGCAGTGGCTAACTAGGGAGACTAGGAGGAAGATCCAATCTCTTAAGATGCAATCTTGCTTTTGATCCTGAGAAGCAAAGTTCTCACCTTTCAACCTATCCTTTTTCCTCCTTCTTAGTGCCAGTTCCTCACCAGAGTTAAGAAATATCTTCTTTTTTTCCCTCCCCAATCTACTCATGTTTCAACTTTCAAGCATTGATGAGACAGAGCCTCTTTGATCTCTTTCTAAGTATTTCCTGAGTATTTCAACCTGTTGTCTCATGGGTTTAGTGAGCATCACAGATGATGATCCATTGATGTTTCCGGCTTACTGAGCCATTTGTTATTACACTAATTATTACAAAATGCGTTTTGGCAAGTACCTTTCATCTTAACTTTTAAACCCGTGTGTATTCTAAGGGAAATCTAGTCCATGTGTTTTTGACTCATTTGTGCCCAGGTCATTAGAATGTGGTTGATCAGAGCTAACGCAACTCTAAGTAGTGCTCTGGGCCGTCTCATAACACACCCATGATCTTAGCTTCTGCAGGACATCACCAATCAGATTTTGTGTGGTTCGTGTGCAACTCCAGCTATTCTAAGTTGATCTATGACATACTTCCATGCACCTTTTCTTAATTAATTCCACATCTGTGTTGCTGTTTTCCTTGGATGCCCTATGTGAGACTGAGACAAGTTTGAGTACATGCTCTTTCTTCTAGAAAGGATCTAGAAATAGTAACAGAAATAATAATACCCAACATTTATTGAATATTTGCAATGTACTAGGCACTGTAAAACTACATATATTTGATTCTCACAATGACCCAATGAAGTGGGTAAGATTATTATTTCCATTTTACAGATTAAATTATTATTTCCATTTTACAGATTATTTTACAGATTTTACCTACATCTAAGGTCACATCTATTATCTGTATACAACCACAGATAGAAACTAATCAGTCTAGCACTGCAGCCAGTTTTTGACCACTACGTAGTCATTATATGAAGTTATGACCCTATGTCAATAATAAATTGTATTTCCTTATAGTGAATGTGAGACACTTCTGTGAATAGGCTTGCCATTGTCAGCTTTCTTAGACAACTACTGCAGTGACTTATATATGTTAAGATTTGCATCCATTAGATATATGGCTATTTGTGAAAATGCCCATACAGATTTCCTTTTTTTCTTTTTCTTTTTTTTTTTTTTTTTTTTTTGAGGAGGGGCAGAATCTCACTCTGTTGCCCAGGCTGGAGTGTAATGGCACAATCTTGGCTCACTGTAACCTCCACCTCCTGGGTTCAAGTGATTCTCCTGTCTCAGCCTCCCGAGTAACTGGGCTTACAGACGCCCACCACCAGGCCTGGCTAATTTTTTGTGTTTTTAGTAGAGACAGGGTTTCACCATGCTGGCCAGGCTGGGCTTGAACTCCTGACTTCAGGTGATCCACCTGCCTGGGCCTCCCAAAGTGGTGGGATTACAGGTGTGAGCCACCACTCCCAGTCCCATACAAATTCCTTTGTGCAAGAAGACAGCAATTGGAGCCAGATCCATCTGCTTGTAGTAGATATCTTGCTATGTAATCTGATCCCAGAGGATATCTCAAAATGATGTGCAATTCAAGGTGAAAGATGCTGCTCTTGTCAAGGGGACTTGCCTGTGTGCTCTTTATATGACCAAATGCCCAGGAAGAACCAATGCCATGCACCTACGAGACATATGCCACGGACATACTGAATTGAATATTCAAACCCAGAAACCTAACTGGAAGACAGCAGGATGAACAAGATTGTACCTTTATAGGAATTTTATTAGCAGGACCAGCTTGTCTTCAAATGAAGATAAAGTCCTGTCCTCATAGCCCGTGTACACATTCATCTGCACCTTAAATTTCTTTGTGAAAATCTGGGTCAGGGAGACAGTTATATTTGTCGTGCATCTGCTCAGCCACATCTCTAGCCTTTCTCTAGTTATTAGTCAAACCAAAATATGCTTGGGGAAGAGGTGCCCAGAGAACCAGGGGACAGCCACTGTCTCTGAACCATATAGAACCAGTTATGGATACTTGAGGCTGTGGCAGCTTCCTATCCCTGAGTTTGTGTCTTACCCTCTGATCACATTTTAGCCACATAACCTTAGGCCTCAAAGACATACTTAACCTCATAACTAAACTCCATAAAGAATTTTTTTTAGGTTTTCTAATCAAAGCCTTAGCCAACCTACATCTTCCTTGTTATTTATTTTCTTATTGACAGGGTCACGCTCTGTTACCCAAGCTAGAGTGCAGTGGCGTAATCATAGCTCACTATAACCTCAAACTCCTAGGCTCAAGCAATCCTCCTGCCTCAGCCTCCCAAGTATCTGGGACTACAGGCATGCAACACCATGCCTGGCTAATATTTTGACTTTTTATTTCTTTGTGGGGACAGAGTTTGTTGCCCATGTGGATCCTGAATCCTCACCTCAAGCAATCCCCCTGCCTTAGCCTCACTAGGTGCTGGGACTACAGATGTGGGCCACTGCACCTGGCCTCTGTACCTTCTTCTTGCATAATCTCATCAGATCATTTGCCATCTGTATTTTGACTCCCAACTCTCAGCCTCTAGTCGACATCTCTCTACTGTGTTTATGAACTGCATATCCTTTTGCCTGCTAGACTTCTCTTTTCAGAGGTCGCACAGGTATCTGAAACTCAATGTCTCAAGTAGAATTTATCATCCCTGCTCCTTCTCAGCTTCCATACAGGCTGTGTCCCTTATATTCCAAATCTACAGTAAAAGACTATAGATTTCCTCTCCTTCTTCATCTCCTTTACATCCAATCTACCCAGTTATGACAATTCCACCTCTTTCAAATGTCTTAAATCAGCACATCTGCTTCAGCCACTCTTCTTCTTTCACAACTCCTCCCCTGCAACTCCTCTGTCAGGCTACAAACATCACTCACCTGCATCTGCACCAGCTCTCTCTGCCCCCAATTCACTCTCCACACTCTGTATGTACGATTGTCTCTTCAATGGCTCTCTATTGCTCTTTGGATAAAATCCTAAACCCTTACTGATGTGTCTTTCTGTCTAGATTGTGAGTTCATTGAGAAAATGGATGCCAGTCCCTACATTCATAATTAAATATTCATCAAATAATATTTGTTAAATGAATGAAAGTGCCTACACTGGTGCTACATGATGACAGAACTAATCTTTTCCCTGCAAAGGTGGTAAGAGAGGGATGGAGGGATAATCTATGCCTCTTTTGACCCACATCTTTCAAATAGGAGAGAAGGGCATTGACACTGTTTGGCGTACTCCAGTTATGTGTCCCTTAAAATAGTTTAGAGGGATAAGCTCATTGCATCCCAGCAGGTACCTTGTAAGTATCATCATCTTCATTTTACAGATGAGAAACTGAGGTCCAGTAAAGAATGTGCCCAAGCTCATACATCTTAGTAATTGGCCAAACCATCATTCAAACCTTCGTCTATCTAACTCCAAAGCTGGGCCTCAATTGATCGTATAAAATTCAATCCAGGAACTAAGTCCAGTAACCTTGTAAATGAACCATCTCAGATCCAGGCATCATGCCCACCTTCCCTCAATGTGGCCAACACACTCATTCAACCTTTCATTCCACCCACAAAACCTCCCCCAATCACAGTTCATGGGCTCCAGCAGAGCTCAGAGTTTGCCAATCTGGTTTGGAGATAAGAAGTCACTCACACAACTTTTCTGATCCAATCATATCCACCTTATTTTCCTGGACCATATAGAGAGTTTTAGTTAAAATTCCTATCTATTACAGCTTAAAGACACATTTCTCATTTTTGCAGGTTCTGATACTTCAAAAGAATGAGGAGCTAATAAAAATAGCCAGGTTGCAAAGAGGAAAATGGATTTCCTGCATCACACTTTGAAGCTTTCAGAATTTTGGACCTAGTTACTCATGTGACTGGAGCAACTTGAGCATTGTAAGATTTAACACAATTCCTTGAAGAACAAAAATGTCTGAGTGAGGAAAACAGTAACATAGGGTCGTAAGCTCAGGGAAAACTAGTATAAAACGGGATCTAATATCTGACTTGATTCATTGTAAAATTCAACCACATTCACAAACACTTACTATGTACCTAGCACTGGATACAGAAATAAATAAGGCGTAGCCCCTGCTGGTGAGCTCACAGTCTAGCCAGGGAGACAGACCCAAAAACAAGTAAGTAACAATTTATGATTATAATTTCATGAATAGAAGTACCTAAAAGAGAAAGGATAAAGAGTAAAAAATTTGTTTGGGGAATCCTAGGAAACTTGAGATTCTCAAAGGAAGTGGCATCTAAGTAGGGTTTTGAAGGACAAATAGGAGTTCATTAGACTGAAAAGTGAAGAAAAGTACTCTAGGCAGAGAGGAAAGCACAAGCAAAGATGAGCAAACAAACAAAAAACTCCATGGAGTTTAACTATAAGTTAGCAAGTTGGACAAATGGAATCTAGCTCATTAGTGTCCTTGTTAAAACATAATCTGTGTTTGCAGCAGAGACTGAAAGTTGCTGCTCATCCTCCCTCTCTTCCTTAGAAATGCCACCATGAGATTGTATTTCCAAGTTCCCTTTAATCCATAGTGGTCTGTGAGATATAAGCAGACATTGTAGGGTGGGGCTCCCTTTCTTCATTCTTCCTGTTTCCTGCTTGGAATCTAACCTGATGGCTGGTGCTCCAGTAGCCGTCTTGGATGATGAACCAGTCTTGATGATGGAAATCATGCACTAAAGAGGGAGGGGAAGAAAGACCCTGCATCCCCCATGACATTGAAAGCTAGCATTGTAGCCATTAACTGCCTATTTCTGTACTTCATATTATGTAAAAGAAAAACAAACCCCAAAATCTTGTTTAAGACTTTATTATCTGGGTTTCTATTATGCACAGCTGAAAACAATTCCTAATGGAAACAATTTATTTCCTTCTATGTATATCAACTTTTCCCAAACAGCAGGGAATGCAGCTCCAGAGAAAATATTCATAATGGTTAAGAGCTGGGATTCAGGAGTCAGACTGCCTGACTCTACCACGACTAGCTTGGCAATCAGCTAATTCCTCAATTGTCTTTTGCCTCTGTCCTCTTTTTAATTGTTTAGAGTCACCGAATCTCTATGTTGCCCAGCCGAGTCTCAAACTTCTGGGCTCAAGCGATCCTCCTGCCTTGGCTTCTGGAGTAGCTGGGACTACAGGTGACTGCTACTGCCCCTGGCTCTTCTTTTTTTTTTAATAATAGGGATAATAATAGTACTTCTAGGTTGGAGATCAAGTTAAAAGAAATAACCCATGTAAAGTGCTTTAGGTGTGCCCAGCACCTAATAATCAAGCAACAAATATGTTGTTATCATTTTTAATTTTAGTTCTGTGAATCCAGAAGTTACCAGCAGAGAAATCCCAGGAGAGGACTGGGGCTGTTCCAGCTTGGGTGAAGGTCCAGGAGGCCAGAAGTTTGGAACACTAAGATTGGCCTAGCCTGGGTCCCAAGACCGCCTTGGTGGTGGAGATGATGCAGCTCAGGAGGTGTCAATCAAGTATGTTAACAGAAAGTGGCAAGGAGGTGAGTGCTGGGCAAAGACAAAGGCTTCCCCATACCCTTAATTTTCCTGTTGAGGATATTGAGAAAATATGTGTCTGCTAAGCTGTCAAACTTTTTGTACTGATGATTTAAGGAATTGCTATCATCAGCATTCTCATCAGTCTTGGGGCTGTTTTTCTTTTTTATTAGACTTAGCACAGAGTTGAGATCTCACTGTTCTCTAGGTGCTGAGGCAGCTCCTGGAAGACCCTGCAGAGTTCAGCCCCTGCCTCTGCTCCCCTTCCATCACTAGCCAATGATAGGAACAATATGTGTATGCAGAGACGAGGCAGCAACATTCACTACTGAGACTGTCACTCTCAGGGGAAAAAGCATGGATGCCTAAACTGCTAACAAAGAGTCTGTAGAAGAAACAGAAAACAGCCCAGAAACCAAGCTGGCTGTGTGTGTGCTATTATGCTGCAAAATGTTCCAGCTCTGATGACACTGCTGTGTGTGTGTGTGTGTGTGTGTGTGTGTGTGTGTGTATTCATCATGTTTTTTTTTTCTGTATTCTGATGATTTGACATCTGAGCCTTGCTGATCCTGGAAAAACTGCCTTCCCAGGGTTAGCTAATTCCTAGAGATAGCAAACAACTGGCTAAGGAGCATGCTTTTGAAATGCAAACCAACCAATCCAGACTCCACACCCTCTACTGGACTTGCTCACAACAGGCCACTGTCTACCTGCTTTTATCGTCCCAGGCCCGGGTACCAGACAACTAGGGAAAGCCCCTATGTCCCAGAGCTTTCTAAAATTAGTTAGACTGGCTAATCCTAAACCAGTTTACCTTGCCCTTTCATTCCTGCAAAAAAAACACAAGAAAAGCTGCTCACATTTCCCCCTCATTCCCTGTGCCTCCTGGTTGATCCAGGTGCTTCCCCATGTGGTCCTGCATGGCGTGCCGTGCCTTCTGTATCTAGGGATCTGTGCCTATACAAACTTCTTCCAGGCTGGGCATGGTGGCTCGTGCCTATAATCCCAGCGTTTTGGGAGGCCAAAGCAGGAGGATCACTTCAGTGCAGGAGTTTGAGACCAGCCTGGGCAACATAGCCAGACACTGTCCCTACAAAAAAAAAAAAAAAAATTATCTGGGTGAGGTGGCTCATGCCTGTAGTCCCAGCTACTCAGGAGGCTGAGGTTGGGTGGGGGTTGCTTCAGTCCAGGAGATCAAGGCTGAAGTGAGCCATGACTTCAGCAATGCATCCAGCTGGGGTGACAGAGGGAGATCCTACCTCAAAAAAAAAAAAAAAGATCTCTCTTCTTGATAGTCATTTCCATGTCTGTCTTACCATACGTGATAAATACAAGTCCCAGGTACTGTTTAAAACAGTGTGTGGAGAGTGTGTGTGTGTGTGTGTGTGTGTGTGTGGTGTGTGTGTAGGATGTGGGGTGTGGTTGTGTGTGTGGTGTGTGTTGTGTGTGTGGTGTGTCTCTGTGTGTGTTGTGTGGGGTGTGGTTGTATGTGTGTGTGGCTTGTGTGTGTGTTGTGAGGCGTGGTTGCATGTGTGTGGTGTGGTGTGTTCTGTGTGGTGTGGTTGTATGTGTGTGGTGTGTGTGTATGGTGTGTGGTGTGTGTGTGGGGTGTGTGTGGTGTGTTGGGTATGTGTGGGGTGTGTGTGGTGTGCGCTGTCATGTGGTAGTGTGTGGAGTGTGTGGTGTGTGTGGTGTGTGTGTAGGGGGTGTGGTGTGTGGTGTGTTATATGTGGTGTGATGTGTGTGTGTTGTGTGTGTGGTGTGTGGTGTGTGTGTGGTGTGTGGGATGTGTGTAATGTGTGTGGAGTGTGTGGGGTGTGGATGTGTAGGATGTGTATATGGTGTGTAGTGTGTGTGTTTGGTGTGTGTGGGGTGTGTGGTGTGTGGAGTGTGTGTGTGGGCTGTGGGTGTGTGGGGGATGTATGTGGTGTGGAGTGTGTGTGTTTGGTGTGTGGGGGGTGTATGTGGTGTGTGGAGTGGTGTGTGGGGTCTGTGCGGTGTGTGGTGTGTGGGGTGTGTGTGCGGCGTGTGGGGTGTGTGTGGGGTGCGTGTGTGTGATGTATGG
>NW_012118500.1:996654-997860 GCF_000951035.1 Colobus angolensis palliatus
GTGTGGGGGGTGTGTGGGGTGTGTGGGTGGGATGTGTGTGCAGTGTGTGGTGTGGTGTGTGTTGTGTGTGTGTTTCTTTTGTAGTGTGTGTGGGGTGTGTGTGTGTGTGGTGTGTACACACAAGCATATGCAAAACTGCAATGTTTAGGAAGAGCAGACTTAACTTTTCTTAAGCTCAAATTTCCTCCGGAACTTGCACAAGAGATGCCAGGCTTTCTGATGCTTGTGATGGCCCTGTTTGCCAAGTGTTTATCTCATGAATCATAACATTGGCCTCTCATTTTATTTTATTGGATCAATTCTCTTGGGAACATATTTTGTATCCAAAGAAATGATATTAAGAATATTCAATAAGCCAATTTTGCTGTTATATATCAACAACTCAGAGATTTCTCAAAGAGTTTATGACTGGTTTTGGTGATCTTAGAGTCTTTTTATTTTTATATTTTAGAGACAGGGATTTGCTCATAGCTCACTGCAGACTCAAATTCCTGGGCTCAAGTGATCCTCCTGCTTTGGCCTCCTGAGTAACTAGGATTACAGGCATGCACCACCATGCCCAGCTAAGTTTTTAAATTTTTATTTTTGTAGAAACAGGATGTCTCTATGATGCCCAGGTTGGTCTTAAACTCCTGGCCTCAAGGGAACCTCCCTCTTTGGCCTCCCGAAGTGTTGGGCTTACAGGAATGAGCCACCTCACCCAGCCAATCTTAGCATCTTAAAGCAGAAGTCTACCAGGCATGTCTGAAAGTGTGGGAAGAGAGCTGTGATCAGCAGTGAATGACACTTTGAAGACACTCTGGGGGTGGCAGAGTGATGGACTCTTTCTAGGAAGAATGAAGTGAACCTTCCCCAAAATCCAAAAGGCACTGACTGGAACTGATTTTGTTTCAAGCAGATGAGTGAAGGATGAACTTTTGACATGAGAAGAAAATCTTTACCCTTTAAAGAAGAAAAATAATGATTAAAATCATTTCAGTGTTCATTTTGCCAAGCTCTTTGCTTAGTTCCTAGAAACCACCCAAGGTTTGTAGCCAGATACTTTGAAGCTCCCCATCACTGTCACCAGCAGTACCTGGATAATGGAGTTGGTGGACCCTGTATGGCTTTCCTTTTCTTTTCTTTTCTTTCTTTCTTTCTTTCTTTCTTTCTTTCTTTCTTTCTTTCTTTCTTTCTTTCTTTCTTTCTTTCTTTCTTTCTTTCTTT
>NW_012118500.1:997910-1008557 GCF_000951035.1 Colobus angolensis palliatus
TTTCTTTCTTTCTTTCTTTCTTTCTTTCTTTCTTTCTTTCTTTCTTTCTTTCTTTCTTTCTTTCTTTCTTTCTTTCTTTTCTTCCTTCCTTCCTTCCTTCCTTCCTTCCTTCCTTCCTTTTTTTTTTCTTTTGAGATGATGTCTCACTCTGTTGCCCAGGCTGAAGTGCAATGGTGCGATCTCGGCTCACTGCAACCTCTGCCGCCCAGGAGGTTCTCCTGCCTCAGCCTCCTGAGTAGCTGGGATTACAGGCGCACATCACCACATCTGGCTAATTTTTGTATTTTTAGTTGAGATGTGGTTTCACAATTTTGGCCAAGCTGGTCTGGAACTCCTGACCTCAAATGATCCAGATAAGATTGTTTTAGAGGCTGAATGCATGTTCACGTCACAATGTGGTTCTGTGATTAAGTTCTTGATGACAACTGTCTTGTTAACTATGATTATTGAAGGTAAAGGTCAAAGTTCAACATAGTGGATGACAGCTCCATTCTTTCTCCACTGTGGAGATTGGTGGAGAAGAAAGGAAACCAAAGTTTCCTAGAAGTCCGATTTTGCTTCCTACTCTGCACATATTATTTCATCTAAAATCCTCAGAATGGCTGGGCATTGTGGCTCACGCCTATAATCCCAGCACTTATGGAGCCCTGTATGGCTTTTTTTTTACTCTTATTTCTTCTTTATATCCCTGGGGCAAATTAGTGTTCAACAAATGCCTGTTAATAAAGGACAGCTTGATCTCCAGTTGCAAGTAATACATGTCATCTGTTATAGGCAGAATCCTGACCCCACAAGGACATCTACATCCTAATTCCCAGGACATGTGAATATACTAGATTGCATGGCAAAGAGAGAATTAAGGTTGGAGATGGAATTAAGGCTTCTATCAGCAGACTTTTAAATAAGGGAGATTATTCTGAGTTATTGGGTAGGCCCAATATAATCACAAGGGCCCTTGAACGTGGAAGAGGGAATCAGAAAATAGAACCACAGTGATGTAGTGTGAGACCTGGCCCATCCTTGCTGGCTGTGAAGATGGAGTAAAGCAG
This sequence comes from Colobus angolensis palliatus, assembly GCF_000951035.1. Taxonomy (NCBI): domain Eukaryota; kingdom Metazoa; phylum Chordata; class Mammalia; order Primates; family Cercopithecidae; genus Colobus; species Colobus angolensis. The sequence goes on from NW_012118500.1 coordinate 998,960, forward strand.
CTGCTAGCCAAGGAATGTGAGGAATGTAAGAAAGACAGGATCTCCCTTATAGCTTCCAAAGGAATCCAGCCTTGCCGACACTTTGATTTTAGTGCTGTAAGACCCATGTGGACTTCTGCCCTCCAGAACGCTAAGATAATACGTGTTGTTTTTGGTCACTAAATTTGTGGTCATTTGTTGCAACAGCAATGGGAAAGGACCATGCCATCTCTGACTCCATTATCACAACCAGTGTAGAACTGACTGGTTTTCATTATTTAGCCTAACTGCCGCATTCTCCCCTTCCTATCAGCAGTACTCTACCCAGATTGCTAGGACACAGAAAATAATTGTCCACCTTCAATTATCATCTGAGAACCCACAGACACATGCTTAAAGGTCTTCAATTCAAAGTCTAGGTATAATTCAGCTTCTCAAGATATGGCACTTGAATCCTAAAGAGTGGATGAGCTGTTCATGTGTTTCCTTTGAACTCAGCCTCTGGAACTCACCAGGGGAGGTGTGAGGTAGCAGCCCACAGGCAGAGTTATTCAGCAGTTCTCTCTCCTGCGGGGCTCTTCTCCCCACCAGTCCCATCTGTTTGCATTCTGCTGGGCAGGAACCACTCAAAAGGGATTTAGCCTCTCCTTTATGCCAGCTTCAGGGAAAGCCAAATGTGGCTCTGTCAGCAAGTAGGAGATTAAAGAGCTACCACTCCTCACCCCCAGCCGAGCAGAAAGGAGGCCACAGTGAAGTACCTCTCTCCCTCCAGGAGGGCTCTAATGACCATCTCCTTATACTCTGTTCCCTTGGCCTCTCAGAATTTAAGTGAGACCTTGACCACTGCAGAGTTTTCAGTTTATTGACACTACAGGCATATCCAAATGTGTTTTAAGAAATTGTATATTTTAAATGTTTACATTTAATAGATTAACACATTTAGTCCATAAAAAAGCAATGCCATGTAATGATGCAATTCAGGATTTACAAAAGTATTAATTCATAGCACACTACAGGCACTGTAGATTGCTAATGGGGTATGTAGTAAGTTGATGTAATGAACATCATCTTTGAATTCTGCCCATTCATTTCTGTGACTCTTTGGAGTCGATGATTTGGAGAAAAAGTTGAGTATAAATACGAAACTCACCGTGGGTGGGAGGCCTCAGCCAAGTAGAACTCCTGCCCCACACCTCTCCACATCAGCCCTGACATCCACCTCCCTTCCCTGCTTGAAGTGATCCCAAACATTCCTGTCTGCACTGGGAATGACAGTGAGTAATTTAGTGATAAGACATCAGAGGCTTCATGAAGCATATAGGAAAAAGGAGGAAGGGGAGCTAGGCTGAGATGGATATGTGGCCTTCATGCCTGCAGAATCCAAAATGTATTCTCTCCAGTTGGTCGTTCATTTCAGGAAACAATTTGTATTAGGAACTTAAGCTTGCGAAAACATAACTCAGAGAGAAATTATGACGTTTTTAAGTGTAGTTTCGTTCCTGCAAAGACGCTAATTGCTGAAGGAGAACTCTTTAGCATTGGAGAGGAAGGAAGTGTACCCTACCTCTTTATGTTCCATTTCTTTAGGAATATCTGAGCTTAAGTGGTGGTGCTGTCAATGGGCTCCAATGACCCTAGAGAGGCCTCGGACTCATAGCAGAGCTGTGGTCTATTTTTAAGCCTGACTTGAAGGTATGGAAGTTATTGGAGCTTTGCTAAATGGGCTGACATGAAGTTGAGAAGTCTCTCCCCTGGCCTCTACCACCACACAGTTGGCTGTCACTGAATATTTTTATTAACGTGGGAAAACAGGTAATAATACAGAAAATTGTGTATTCCAACATTGGCGACATTCTCTGGTCTGAAGTATTTATGATTTTCTTTTCCAATTGCATAAACTATACGAAACCACTTTTACATTGTAGAGTTATTGCTGCACAAGAGAACTGAAGATCTACTTCTTTATTGTTAGTGGAGAGGAAGTTTTATGTAAATGAAACCCCAACTCCAAGTATAATGAGCCTACAGCAATGGTCTGAGACAAATTTCCTTTCTCTTCTTCTTGCTTCCTGGCTTCCTTTCTTCTTTCCTCCCTCCCTTGCTCTTTTCCTCCCTCCCTTCCTTCCTCCCTTTATCCTCCCTTCCTCCCTTCCTTCCTCCTTCTCTAGTGGTGCAGCTCAGGCCATGCTTATAGTTTAAACCCCCTTAAGTCATTTATTATACCTGGAACATAAAGTGCGAAGTATGAAAATGTAGGGAAGGGCACTTCTGAATCTTGAGGAGAGCTTTAAACACACTGATTCCCGATCCACTTGCAGAAATTCTTATTTGATTGGTCTGGGGGTGGCCTGGGCACCAGGATTTATAAAAGCTCCACAAGTGGTTCCAGTGTGAAGTCAAGGCTGAGAACTACTGGTTGAAGAAAAATCAATGCTGATTTGGTCAAATGATTGGTTTATGTGCTTCCTTGTTGACAAAACTGGCTAAATAAAATGACTGTGTTGGAGTTTTTCAACGGATATGACCTCAAAGTGATTTTTTTTTTTAAATTCAAAATGAGACAGTGCTGGCTTGAAATAATACAGTTCCAATCATATTATTTCATATTCTCTCCTCCAGTCTGTGGGTCTGCTTCAAACTTGCTAACACAATACAGGCAGAGCTTCATTGTAGGCTGATGAAGTTTTTGAACCACGAAGTCAGATTGTACAGCACAAATTCAATTATAATCCTAACATGACCACTGGCCAACTATCCCAATGCAGAGAGTATGAAGTCAGTTCCTTGGAGTGCTTTCAGCTGATATTTTTGGCATGGTTCCCAGATCATCAACAAGATGCTGTCCTTGACATCTGGAATACCCATCTAAGATGCAAGCAAATAGTTTTGAAATAAAGTTAGGTCTCTTGACCAATTAGAAATGTCTCTTTGACAGAAACCCTGTGCAATTTATTACCTATGCAGATAGTTTCCAGCAGGTATGAATTTCCAATGATTCTGGGTTATTGATTGTTTCGTGATCAGGATGGAAACTGAAAGGTAATGTGGCATGAGTTCCAACTGGGGATAGTTGAATAACAATGAAACGTGTAGGCGATTAAGCACCTGTGAGCAATTACTAGTGGTGCATTTGGATGAGCCAGAACTCAGGCCTGGTACTCTGCTCTTCTTTCCTACCGAGACTGTGGCATAAAATGTCTGTTTTAAAGCTGCACTGTAGTGCTATTGGCTATTACAGTACCAAGGTCTCACCTATAACTGGGAGGCTCCAGACATTGTAAAAGCATGTTTACATGTGTGTTGAGTTAGAGCAGGATTTCTCAACCTTGGCATTGCTGACATTTTGGGCTGGGCAATTCTTTGTTGTAAGGTGGTGTTCTGTGAATTAAATGTAGGATATTTAGCAGCACCTGGCCTCTACCTACGAGGTACCAATAGTTGTGACAACCAGAGATGTCTTCAGATATTGTCAAATGTCCCCCAAAGGTGGGGGCAGGGTGGGAGGTGAGGACTGGGTAAAATTGCCCCAGTTGAGAATCAGTGAGTGGTTCTCTTGGTTTCATAATATAAGAAAAATAAGATTTTTTAAAAATACAAAGCCAGAATGATGATTCTAAGTCACTTCTTAGATTTCATTCGTGGCAAATGAATCTCCTTTTTCTTTATTTGTCATACACAACAGATTTGATTTTTCAGTCATCTTTATATGCTCCGTGGTGCTCAACACAATGTTCTATTCACATAGTAGGCCCTCAGCAATGCTCTCTGAATGAGTAAAAGGATCCATTTTTCCCCTACTTCAGTCCACATGTTCTGGGTGAGCTCCTGGGAATTTAAAATGTGGCCTAAGCCAAGGCAATAAGACCACTCCATTTCTCTGGACATAGTAATAGCTACCAGGCTCACACACACCAGAGCCAGTTTTGTGAAAGTGAATTGCAGGACTTGATGGGAATGTTGGGATCAGCACACTGAGTTTAGCTTTTTGTTGTTGCTATTGTTTTTCCTGCTGGTTTTGAACATGGAAGGATGTCACCCCTAGAATTCTGGCAGCCTTGTGATGCTACAAGCTCATATAAGAGGAGAGCCTGTTGGAGAGTTGACCAGTAAAGATGGAGCAGAGCTGAGAGACGAAAGGAAGGATGTCAGATCCTGATTTGTACCTCTCAATCTGGTGGCTTCTCGCTGTGGTATTTCTAGCCTTGACTGTCTCTGGACTCATTGGTTGCTTGAGCCAATATTTTCCTGCATATTTATCTATTTCCATTTTTATTATATTTTGTTTAAGCCAGTTTAATAGACTTTCTATCACCTGAGATAAGAAAAGTCCTCATTTAGGCTGGGTACGGTGGCTCACGCCTGTAATGCTAGCACTTTTGGAGCATGGATGCCCTGCTTAGGTGGGTGGATTGCTTGAGACCAGGAGTTCAAGACCAGCCTGGCCAACATGGTAAAACCCAGTCTCTACAAAAAAAAAATACAAAAATTAGCTGGGCGTGGTGACAGGCGCCTGTAGTCCCAGCTACTTGGGAGGCTGAGGCAGGAGGATCACTTGAACCTGTGAGGTTGAGGCTGCAGTGAGCCGTGATGGCACCACTGCACTCCATCCTGGGCAACCGAATGAGTTCCTGTCTCAAAAAACAAACCAAACAAAAAAAAATCTGTGAAGAATGACAATGGTAGTTTAATGGGAATTGCATTTAATCTACAAATTACTTTGGGCATATGACCATTTTCATAGTATTGATTCATCCTATCCATAAGCATATAATGTTTCTCCATTTATTTGTTTCCTCTCTGATTTCTTTGAGTAGTGGTTTCTAGTTCTTGAAGAGCTCTTTCACTTCCCTTGTTAGTTGTGTTTCTAGGTATTTTATTCTTTTTCCAGCACTTTTGAATGGGAGTTCATTCATGATTTGGCTCTCTGCTTGCCTGTTGTTGGTGTATAGGAATGCTAGCGATTTTTGCACACTGATTTTATATCCTGAGATTTTGCTGAAGTTGCTTAAGAAGTTGCTTCTCAGCATAAGAAGATTTTGTGCTGAGATGATGAGGTTTTCTAGATATAGGATCTATTATCTGCAAACAAAGGTAATTTTGCTTCCTCTCTCCCTATTTGAATGTGCTTTATTTCTTTCTTTTGCCTGATTGCCCTGGCCAGAACTTCCAATACTATATTGAAGAGGAGTGGTGAGAGAGGGCATCCTGTCTTGTGCCAGTTTTCAAGGGGAATGCTTCCAGCTTTTGCCCATTCAGTATGACATTGACTGTGGGTTTGCCATATATGGCTTTTATTATTTTGAGGTATGTTCCTTCAATACCTAGTTTATTGAGAGTTTTTAACATGAAGCAATGTTGAATTTTATCAAAACGTTTTTCTGCATCTATTGAGATAGTCATGTGGCTTTTATCCTTAGTTCTGTTTATGTGATGAATCACATGTATTGATTTGCATGTGTGGAACCAATCCTACATCCCCAGGATGAAGCCAACTTGATTGTGATGAATAAGCTTTTTGATATGCTGTTGGATTCCACAAACAATCCCATTAAAAAGTGCGTACAGAATATAAACAGGCACTTCTCAAAAGAAGACATGAGTGGCTGGCAAGATGGCCAAATAGGAACAGCTCCAGTCTGCAGCTCCCAGTGAGATCAATGCAGAAGATGGGGAACTCCCTCCCCTAGCCAAGGGAAGCCCTGAGGGACTGTGTCATGAGGAATGGTGCTCTCTGGCAGAGATACTACACTTTTCCAACTGTCTTCACAAACTGAAGACCAGAAGATTCCCTCAGGTGCTTATGCCACCAGGGCCCTGGGTTTCAAGCACAAAACTAGGCGGCCATTTGGGCAGACAGCGAGCTAGCTGCAGGAGTATTTTTGCATACCCCAGTGGCACCTGGAAAACCAATGAGACAGAACCATTCAGTCCCCTGGAAAGGGGGCTGAAGCCAGGGAGCCAGGTGGTCTAGCTCAGTAGATCCCACCCCCATGGAGCCTAGCAAGCTAAGATCCACTGGCTTAAAATTCTTGCTGTCAGCACAGCAGTCTGAAGTCAACCTGGGATGCTCAAGCTTGGAGGGGGGAGGGGGCGTCTGTCATTACTGAGGCTTGAGTAGGTAGTTTGCCCCTCACAGTGTAAACAAAGCCGCTGGGAAGTTCAAACTTGGTAGAGCCTACCACAGCTTGGCAAAGTCGCTATAGCCAGACTGACTCTCTAGATTCCTCCTCTCTGGGCAGGGTATACCTGAAAGAAAAGCAACAGCCCCAGTCAAGGGCTTATAATAAAACTCCCAACTCCCTGGGACAGAGAATCTGGGGGAAGAGGCAGCTGTGGGCATAGCTTCAGCAGACATAGATGTTTCTACCTGCTGGCTCTGAAGAGAGCAGCAGATCTCCCGGCACAGTGCTCAAGCTCTGCTAAGGGAAAGACTGCCCCTCAAGTGGGTCCCCGACCCCTGTGCCTCCTGACTGGGAGACAACTCCCAACAGGGGTCAACAGACACCTTAAACAGGAGACTTCTGGCTTGCATCTGCCAGGTGCCCCTCTGGGATGAGGCTTCCAGAGAAAGGAACAGATAGCAATCTTTGCTGTTCTGCAGCCTGTGCTGGTGATACCCAGGCAAAAAGCATCTGGAGTGGACCTCCAGCAAACCTGCAAAAGAGGGCCCTGACTGTTAGTAGAAAAACTAACAAACAGAAAGGAATAGCATCAACATCAGCAAAAAGGACATCCACAGAGAAACCACATTCAAAGGTCACCAATAGCAAAGACAAAAGGTAGATAAATCCACAAAGATGAGGGGAAAACCAGCTTAAAAGGCTGAAAATTCAAAAAACCAGAATGCTCTTCTCCTCCAAAGGATCACAACTCCTCACCAGCAAGGAAACAAAACTGGATAGAGAATGAGTTTGATGAATTGACAGAAGTAAGCTTCAGAAGGTGGACAATAATAAACTCCTCTGAGCTAAAGGAGGATGTTCCAACCCAATGCAAGGAGGCTAAGAACCCTGAAAAAAGATTAGATGAATTGCTAACTAGAAGAACCAGTTTAGAGAAGAACATAAATGACATGACAGAGCAGAAAAACACAGCACAACAACTTGGTGAAGCATACACAAGTGTTAATAGCCGAATCAATCAAGTGGAAGAAAGGGTATCAGAGATTTAAGATCAACTTAATGAAATAAAGTGTGAAGACAAGATTAGAGAAAAAAGAATGAAAAGGAATGAACAAAGCCTCTAAGAACTATGGGACTATGTGAAAAGACCAAACTTACATTTGATTTGTGTACCTGAAAGTGACAGGGAGAATGGAATCAAGTTGGAAAACACCCTTCAGGGTATTATCCAGGAAAATTTCCCCAACCTAGCAAGACAGGCCAACATTCAAATTCAGGAAACACAGAGAACACCATAAAGATACTAGTCGAGAAGAGCAACCCCAAACACAATTTTCACATTCACCAAGGTTGAAATGAAGGAAAAAATGTTAAGGGCAGCCAGAGATAAAGGTCGGGTTACCCACAAAGGGAAGCCCATAAGACTAACAGTGAATCTATCTGCAGAAACCCTACAAGCCAGAGGAGAGTTGGGGCCAATATTCAACATTCTTAAAGAAAAGAACTTTTAACCCAGAATATCATATCCAGCCAAACTAAGCTTCATAAGTCAAGGAGAAATAAAATCTTTTACAGTCAAGTAAATGTTGGGAGATTTTGTTACCACCAGACCTGCCTTATAAGAGTTCCTGAAGGAAGCACTAAATATGGAAAGGAAAAACTGGTACCAGTCACTGCAAAAACATACCAAATTGTAAAGACCATCGACACTATGAAGAAACTGCATCAACTAATTGGCAAAATAACCAGTTAGTATCATAATGACAGGATAAAATTCACACATAACAACATTAATCTTAAATGTAAATGCGCTAAATGCCCCAATTAAAAGACACAAATGGGCAAATTGGACAAAGAGTCAAGACCCATTGGTGTGCTATATTGAGGAGCCCCATCGCACATGCAGAGATACACACAGGATCAAAATAAATGGACAGAGGAAGATTTACTAAGGAAAGCAAAAAAAAAAAAAGCAGGGGTTGCAATCCTAGTCTGATAAAACAGACTTAAACCAACAAAGATGTCAGTTGTCTCTGTTTGCAGATGACATGATTGTATATTTAGAAAACCACATAATCTCAGCCCCAAATCTCCTTAAGCTGATTAGCAACTTCGGCAAAGTCTCAGAATACAAAATCAATGAGCAAAAGTCAAAAGTATTCCTATACACCAATAATAGACAAACAGAGAGCCAAATCATGAGTGAACTCCCCTTCACAGTTGCCAAAAAGAGAATAAAAAACCTTGGAATACAACTTGCAAAGAATGTGAAGGACCACTTCAAGGAGAACTACAAACCACTGCTCAAGGAAATAAGACAGGATACAAACAAATGGAAAAATATTTCATGCTCATGGATAGGAAGAATCAATATCATGAAAAAGGCCATACTGCTCAAAATAATTTATAGATTCAGTGCTATCCCCATCAAGCTAACATTGACTTTCTTCACAGAATTAGAAAAAAAAAATACTTTAAAATTCATATGGAACCAAAAAAAGAGCCCATATATGGCATAGTTGCACACGCCTGTAATCTCAGCTACCCAGGAGACTGAGGCAGGAGAATCACTTGAACCCAGGAGATGAAGGTTGCAGTGAATTGAGATCATGCCACTGCACGCCAGCCTGGGTGACAGAGAGAGACTCTGTCAAAAAATAAATAAAATAAAATATATATATATATATTACAGCTCATATAGCCAAGACAATCCTCAGCAAAAAGAACAAAGCTGGAGACATCACACTATCTGACTTTGAACTACACTACAAGGCTACAGTAACCAAAACAGCATGGTATTCATACCAAAACAGATATATAGACCAATGGAACAGAACAAAGACCTCAGAAATAACACCACACATCTCCAACCATTTGATCTTTGACAAACCTGACAAAAACAGGAAATGAGGAAAGGATTCCCTATTTAATAAATGGTGTTGAGAAAACTGGCTAGCCGTATGCAGAAAACTGAAACTGGACCCCTTCCTTATACCTTGTACAAAAATTAACTCAAGATGGACTAGAGACTTAAATGTTAGACCTAAAACCATAAAAACCCTAGAAGAAAATCTAGGCAATACCATTCAGGACACAGGCATGGGCAAAGACTTCATGACTAAAACACCAAAAGCAATGGCAACAAAAGCCAAAACTGACTAATTCCCACTCTTTAAACTAAGGAGCTTATGCACAGCAAGAGAAACTATCATCAAACCTGCAGAATGGGTGAATATTTTTGCAATATATCCATCTGACAAAGGGCTAATATTCAGAATCTACAAGGAACTTAAACTTACAAGAAAAAAACAACCCCATCAAAAAGCTGGCAAAGGATATGAACAGACACTTCTCAAAAGAAGACACTTATGCCACCAACAAACATATGAAAAAAACTCATCATCACTGGCTATTAGAGAAATGCAAATCAAAACCACAATGAGATACCATCTCATGCCAGTTAGAATGGCAATCATTAAAAAGTCAGGAAACAACAG
>NW_012118500.1:1009304-1012454 GCF_000951035.1 Colobus angolensis palliatus
AGAAATGCAAATCAAAACCACAATGAGATACCATCTCATGCCAGTTAGAATGGCAATCATTAAAAAGTCAGGAAACAACAGATGCTGGAGAGGATGTGGGGAAATAGGAACCCTTTTATACTGTTGGTGGGAGTGTAAATCAGTTCAACCATTGTGGTTGACAGTGTAGTGATTCCTCAAAGATCTCAACCAGAAATACCATTTGACCCAGCAATCTCATTACCGGGTATATACCTAAAGGATTATAAATAATTCTACTATGAAGACACATGCACACATATGTTTACTGCAGCACTGTTCACTATAGCAAAGACTTTGAACCAACCCAAATGCCCATCAATGATAGACTGGATAAAGAAAATGTGGCACATATACACCATGTGGCACATATACACATACACTAGGCAGCCATAAAAAAGAATGAGTTCATGTCCTTTGCAGGGACATGGATAAAGCTGGAAACCATCATTCTCAGCAAACTAACACAGGAACAGAAAACCAAACACAGCATGTTCTCACTCGTAAGTGGGAGTTGAATGATGAGAACACATGGACACAGTGAGAGGCATGTCACACACCAGACTTATCAGCTGGGGGGTGGGGGGTGTAGGGGAAGGATTGCATTAGGAGAAATACCTAATGTAGATGATGGGTTGATGGGTGCAGCAAACAACCATGGCACATGTATACCTATGTAACAAACCTGCACGTTCTGCCCATGTATCCCAGAACTTAAAGTATAATAAAAAAAAGAAAAAGAAAAAGAAGACATATATGTGGTCAACAAGCATATAAATAGAAGTTCTACATCACCAATCAGTAAAGAAATGCAAAAACCACAATGAGATACAATCTTACACCAGTCAGAATAGCTATTATTTAAAAGTAAAACAACAACAAGAAAAAACAGATGCTGGTGAGGTTGCAGAGAAAAGGGAAAGCTTTTACAGCATTGGTGCAAGTGTAAATTAGTTCAACCATTGTGAAAGATGGTGTGGTAATTCCTCAATGACCTAGAAGCAGAAATACCATTTGACCCAGCAATCCCATTACTGAGTATATACCCAAAGGAATGTAAATCACTCTGTTATAAAGACACATGAACGTGTATATTCATTGCAGCACTTATTCACAATAGCAAAGACATGGAATCAACCTAAATGCCCATCAATGATAGACTGGATAAAGAAAATGTGGTACATATACACATATTATGCAGCCCTAAAAAAGAATGAAATCATGTCCTTTGCAGGGACTTGGATGGGCTTGGATGATATTATCCTCAGCAAACTCATGCAGAAACAGAAAACTAAACACTGTATCTTCTCACTTATAAGTGGGAGCTGAATGACAAAAACACCTGGACACATGGAACACACACACTGGGGACTGTTGAAGGCATAGAGGGAGGGAAAGCATCAGGAGTAATAGGAATGGATGCTGGGCTTAATACATAGGTGATGAGATGATCTGTGCAGCAAATCACCATGGCACACGTTTACCTATGTAACAAATCTGCGCATCCTGCACATGTACCCCTGAACTTAAAATAAAAGTTGAAAAAAAAAAAAAGACATGGCACTACATGAGGGCTGGTCCAGTAAGGACCCAATAAGACTCAGTGCAAATATTAACTTAGGACTGCATAATCTTAGCATTGTAAAGATCTTAAAAGTAAGACTTCGTGCATCACCTGACATTGGGCTTCCCTTTACCATATCCTTGTCAGAAGAACTCTGGGCCCTGCTTGAATGTTTTGGGAAGTTTAGAGCTTGCCAAAGTCTGTGCATTTCTCTGTGCATCAGCTCTGGCTATTACTAAATTCCTACTATTAAGCAAAACCTACTTCCAAGAAACTCCTCCTAGGAGCTAAGTCCATAGCTAAATAGAACAAAAAACTTTAAAAAAAAAAAAATGAAGACAGATACCGTGTATGTTTCTAGTGAAATCTTCTCCACCTCAACCATTCTCAAGTGCTTCCAGATCCTACTGAAAAATCATGATCCAAATCTTTGCAATTGTAAAGAGACTTTGGAGAGCTACAGACCTCAGGTTGTAATCCCTCTTCATAACTTTTTAGCTGTGACTTTAGAAAAGTTACTTATAGTTCCCTATAAAAAATAAAAAGTATGTTTTCTTTCTTGTTTTTAATTATACTTTAAGTTCTAGGGTACATGTGCACAACATACAGGCTTGTTACATATGTACACATGTGCCATGTTGGTGTTCTGCACCCATTAACTCATCATTTACATTAGGTATATCTCCTAATGCTGTCCCTCCTCCTGCCCCCCACTCCATGACAGGCCCTGGTGTGTGATGCTCCCCAACCTGTATCCACATGTTCTCATTGTTCAGTTTTCACCTATGAGTGAGAACATGCAGCATTTGGTTTGCTGTCCTTGCAATACTTTGCTCAGAATGATGGTTTCCAGTTTCATCCATGTCCCTACAAAGAACATGAACTCATCCGTTTTTATGGCTGAATAATATGCATAAAATGCACATGGTGTATATGTGCCACATTTTCTTAATCCAGCCTATCATTGATGGACATTTGGGTTGGTTCCAAGTCTTTGCTATTGTGAATAGTGCTGCAAAAAACGTATGTGTGCATGTGTCTTTATAGCAGCATGATGTATAATCCTTTGGGTGTATACCCAGTAATGGGATGACTGGGTCAAATGGTACTTCTAGTTCTAGATCCTTGAGGAATCGCCACACTGTCTTCCACAATGGTTGAACTAGTTTACAATTCCACCAACAGTGTAAAACATTCCTGTTTCTCCATATCCTCTTCAGCACCTGTTGTTTCCTGACTTTTTAATGATCACCATTCTAACTGGTGTGAGATGGTATCTAATTGTGGTTTTGATTTGCATTTCTCTGATGGCCAGTGATGATAAGCATTTTTTCATGTGTCTGTTGGGTGCACACATGTCTTTTGAGAAGTGTCTGTTCATATCCTTTGCCCACTTTTTGATGGGGTTGTTTGATTTTTTTCTTGTAAATTTCTTTAAGTTCTTTGTAGATTCTGGATATTAGCCCTTTATCAGATGAGTATATTGCAAATATTTTCTCCCATTTTGTAGGTTGCCTGTTCACTCTGATGGTAGTTTCTTTTGCTGTGCAGAAGCTCTTTAGTTTAAT
>NW_012118500.1:1013170-1014055 GCF_000951035.1 Colobus angolensis palliatus
ATCCCTTGTAAGTTGGATTCCTAGGTATTTTATTCTCTTTGAAACCATTGTGGATGGGAGTTCACTCATAATTTGGCTCTCTTTTTGTCTGTTATGGGTGTATAGGAATGCTTGTGATTTTTGCACATTAATTTTGTATCCTGAGACTTTGCTGAAGTTACTTATCAGCTTAAGGAGATTTTGGACTGAGACGATGGGGTTTCTAAGTACGCAATCATGTCATCTGCAAACAGGGACAATTTGACTTCCTCTTTTCCTAATTGAATACTCTTTATTTCTTTCTTTTGCCTGATTACCCTGGCCAGAACTTCCAACACTATGTTGAATAGGAGTGGTGAGAGAGGGCATCGCTGTCTTGTGCCAGTTTTCAAATGGAATGTTTCCAGTTTTTCCCATTCAGTATGATATTGGCTGTGGGTTTGTCATAAATAGCTCTTACTATTTTGAGATATGTCCCATCAATACCTAGTTTATTGAGAGTTTTTAGCATGACGAGCTGTTGAGTTTTTTTGAAGGTCTTTTCTGCATCTATTGAGATAATCATGTGATTTTTGTCATCCCTTCTGTTTATATGATGGATTACATTTATTGATTGGCATATGTTGAACCAGCCTTGCATCCCAGGGATGAAGTCAACTTGATCATAGTAGACAAGCTTTCTGATGTGCTGCTGGATTCGGTTTGCCAGTATTTTATTGAGGATTTTTGCATCGATGTTCATCAGGGATATTGGTCTAAAATTCTTTTTCTGTTTTCAAAAAACCAGCTCCTGGATTCACTGATTTTTTGAAGGGTTTTTTTGTGTCTCTATCTCCTTCACTTCTGCTCTGATCTTAGTTATTTCTTGCCTTCTGCTGGCTTTTGAATGTGTTTGCTCTTGCTTCT
>NW_012118500.1:1014360-1019307 GCF_000951035.1 Colobus angolensis palliatus
AATGGTTTTGATTGAGTTTCTTAGTCCTGAGTTCTAGTTTGATTGCACTGTGGTCTGAGAGACAGTTTGTTATAATTTCTATTCTTTTACATTTTCAGAGAAGTGTTTTATTTCCAACTGTGTGGTCAATTTTGGAATAAATGTGATGTGGTGCTGAGAAGAACGTATATTCTGTTGATTTGGGGTGGAGAGCTCTGTAGATGTCTATTAGGTCCGCTTGGTACAGAGCTGAGTTCAATTCCTGGATATCCTTTTTAACTTTCTGTCTTGATCTGTCTAGTGTTGACAGTGGGGTGTTAAAGTCTCCCATTATTATTGCGTGGGAATCTAAGTCTCTTTGTAGGTCTCTAAGGGCTTGTTTTATGAATCTGGGTGCTCCTGTATTGGGTACATATATATTTAGGATAATTAGCTCTTCTTGTTGAATTGATCCCTTTACCATTATGTAATGGTCTTCTTTGTCTCTTTTGATCTTTTTTGTTTTAAAGTCTGTTTTATCAGAGACTAGGATTGCAACCCCTGCTTTTTTGTTTTGTTTTGTTTTCCATTTTCTTGGTAGATCTTCCTCCATCCCCTTATTTTGAGCCTATGTGTGTCTCTGTACATGAGATGGGTTTCCTGAATACAGCACACTGATGGGTCTTGACTCTTTATCCAATTTGCCTTTCTGTGTCTTTTAATTGGAGCATTTAACCTGTTTACATTTAAGGTTAATATTGTTATGTGTGATTTTGATCCTGTCATTATGATGTTAGCTGGTTATTTTGCTCATTAGTTGATGCACTTTCTTCCTAACATTGATGATCTTTACAATTTGGCATGTTTTTCCAGTGTCTGATACCACTTTCAGTCCTTCCTTCAGGAGTTCTTGTAAGGCAGGCCTGGTAGAGATAGAATCTCTCAGCATTTTTTTGTCTGTAAAGGATTTTATTTCTCCTTTGCTTATGAACCTTAGTTTGACTGGATATGAAATTCTGGGTTGAAAATTCTTTTCTTTAACAATGTTGAATACTGGCCCCCACTCTCTTCTGGCTTGTAGAGTTTCTGCCAAGAGATCCACTGGTAGTCTTGTGGGCTTCCCTTTGTGGGTAACCCGACCTTTCTCTCTGGGTGCCATTAACATTTTTTCCTTCATTTCAACCATGGTGAATCTGACAATTATGTGTCTTGGAGTTGCTCTTCTTGAGGAGTATCTTTGTGGTGTTCTCTGTATTTCCTGAATGTGAGTGTTGTCCTGTCTTGCTAGGTTGGGGAAGTTCTTCAGGATAATATCCTGAAGAGTGTTTTCCAACTTGGTTCTATCCTCCCCATCACTTTTAGGTACACCAATCAGACGTAGATTTGGTCTTTTCATGTAGTCCCATATTTCTTGGAGGCTTTGTTCATTTCTTCTTACTCTTTTTTCTGTAAACTTTTCACTTCATTTCATTCATTTGATCTTCAGTCACTGATACCCTTTCTTCCACTTGATCAACTTTTCTACTGAAGCTTGTGCATTCATCATGTAGTTCTCGTGCCATGGTTTTCAGCTCCATCAGGTCATTTAAGCACTTCTCTACACTGTTTATTCTAGCTAATCATTTGTCTAATCTTTTTTCAAGGTTTTTTAGCTTCTTTGCAGTGGGTTCAAACATCCTCCTTTAGCTCGGAGAAGTTTGTTATTACCGATTGTCTGAAGTCTTCTTCTCTCAACTCATGAAAGTCGTTCTCTGTCCAGCTTTGTTCCATCGCTGGCAAGGAGCTGTGTTCCTTTGTAGGAGAAGAGGCACCCTGATTTTTAGAATTTTCAGCTTTCCTGCTCTGGTTTCTCCCCATCTTTGTGGTTTTATCTACCTTTAGTCTTTGATGATGGTGACATACAGATGGGGTTTTGCTGTGGATGTCCTTCCTGTTTGTTAGTTTTCCTGGTAAGAGTCATGACCCTCAGCCACAGGTCTGTTGGAGTTTGCTGGCAGTCCACTCCAGACCCTGTTTGCCTGGGTATCACCAGCAGAGGCTGCAGAACAGCAAATATTGCAGAATGGCAAATGTTTCTGTGTGATCCTTCTTCTGGAAGCTTTGTCTCAGAGGGGCACCCATCTGTATGAGGTGTCTGTCAGCCCCTACTGGGAGGTGTCTCCCAGTTAGGCTACTCGGGGCTCAGGGACCCACTTGAGAATGCAGTCTGTCCATTCTCAGATCTCAAACTCCATGCTGGGAAAAGCACTACTCTCTTCAAAGCTCAGCTGGAAATGCAGAAATCACCCATCTTCTGTGTCACTCACTCTGGGAGCTGCAGACTGGAGCTGTTCCTATTCAGCCATCTTGGAACCTCATCCCTAGTAATTATGTTTTCATCTGTCACATGGGGACCACATTAGCTCTTTTTTTTCTTTTAAAATTAATTTATAAACAATAAATCACAAATCAGAATACTGATGAAATTTATATGGAAATGGAAAACGTCAATATGAGCTAAGAAAACTTTGAGTAACACACATAATGTGGGGAGATTTTACTTATGTAAACATCAATATTTATTGCAAATTTAAGTAATAAAATTGGGTGTTCTTTGTACAAGTATAGAAAATAAACAATGAAAGATAATAATAAAAAACATCTGTATATGTTACATATGTGTGTATAACATATATATGTAATGGCATATGACAGGAATGGCATTTAAAATCAAGCAGAAGAGGATATATCAGTTTGGAAATAATTAAATAGCTACAAGTATGAAAAGAATTAGATGTATAACTTACCCCCACACCCACACAAAGACACACATTTCCAGATGGATTAAGTAGCCACATGTTATAAGCAAAAATTTAAGCATTTAAAAGGAAATAAAAGGATGCTTATGAGTTGTTCCAGGAAAGTTTTCTTACACTAGACTTAAAACCACTAATAACAATGATTAATCGCCAATATGTTTGAATTAATCAAACACAATAACTTTACATAACAAAGCACTCCATAGAAAAACTTGGAAAGAAGTTCAGACTGGGAGAATTTATTTTCATCAATATCTCCAATAGTTTTTTTTATAATTCCAGGAAATAAACTACAGAAAGAAAATAATCCAATGTAAAGTTGAGTGAAGATCAAAGCAACAGATTTCTGATGTGGCTGTTTAAAAAGCTGTATTTTTGCTTAAGAAGTTGTCCCAAAACAAATTGCTTAAAATAATAAGCAATTATTTATCATGTCAATCTTTTCCTTGATCTGGAATTTGTAAGTGTCTTAGCTGAGTGGTTCTGGCGCAGTGTTTTTCTTGAGGTTTCAGGCAAGACACCAACCAGGCCTAGAGTCATCTGAACGTTGACCAGGAATGGAAGATCTACTTTAAGATGGCTAATCCATGTGGCTATTGGAAGAAAGCCTCAGTTTCTTGCTGGTTCTTGGCAAGAGGTGTCCATGGTTTGCTGTTTTCCATCAAAAAGTCTCAGTTTTTGTCCATATAGGCTTCACATGCTGCTTGAGTGGACTCAGTATGTGGCAGTTGCTTCTGTCCCCCTCTCCTTGCCACCGGGGGGAGCCAAGATAGCATGCAAGCAGGAAACCGCGGTGACAGATAGGGCCTAGTCTATGAAGGAGCATAACTTTCTCTACTTTTCTATTAATAAAGAGTGAGTCACAAAGTCCAGCACATCCTCAAGGGGAGCAAAATTATGCTCTATCTTTTAAACGGCGTGCCGAACACTTTGTAGACACATTTTTAACCCACTCTGATAAAGATGCCATAAAGTCCAATAGACTTAATGAAATATGCACCACCTTAATAGTAATCAAAAAGTAAAAATTAATGACATAAGAAAAAACCACTTCATATTTATCAGCTTAGCAAAAATTTAAATCTCTGAAAATAGTAATTGATGAGAGGAGTGCAGAATATCTTACTATTGTAGAGATAGAAATTTTAGACAACAATTATTAAAGTTTTAAAACAACATGCTTTATGACCAAGCGATTGCTGTTCTAGATATACACCTAAAAAATTCTAATATAAGCGATCAAAAGTAATAAGTGGCTGGGTGCAGTGGCTCATGCCTGTAATCCCAGCACTTTGGGAGGCCGAGACGGGTGGATCACAAGGTCAGGCAATCGAGACCATCCTGGCTAACACAGTGAAACCTCATCTCTACTAAAAATACAAAAAATTAGCCGGGCATGGTGGCGGGCACCTGTAGTCCCAGTTACTCAAGCTGCTGAGGCAGGAGAATGGCCGGAACCCGGGAAGCTGAGCTTGCAGTGAGCCGAGATCACACCACTGCACTCAGCCTAGGCAACAGTGTGAGACTCTGTCTCAAAAAAAAAAAAGTAATAAACTTATTATGACGTTGTTTATAATAGCAAAAATGAAATAATCTAAATGGACAATAATAGGAGAACAAATAAATTAATACTAATATATCTACATGTGCTATTATAATACAAGTATAAGAATCAATGAGTCAGCTTATTTTTATCATTTTTTTCTTTTTCAGCTTTTGCGGTTCAGCGGTGCATGTGCAGGTGTGTTAAATGGGTAAATTGTGTGTTGCTGGGGTTTGGAGTACAAATGATTTCATTACCCAGGTATTGAGCATAATATCCAGTAGGTATTTTTAACCTTTGCCCTCATCCCACCCGCCACCATCAAGTAGGTGCTGGTGTCTATTGTTGCCCTGTTTATGTACATGTGTACTCAATGTATCTCAATGTATAGCTCCCACTTGTAAGTGAGGACATCTGATATTTGGTTTTCTGTTTCTGCATTAACTCACTTAGGATAATTTTCTCCATGTCCATCCATGTTGCTGCAAAGGACATGATTTCACTTTTTTTAAGGCTGCGTACTATTCTATAGTGTATGTGTAGTACATTTTCTTTTTTTTTTATTTATTTATTTATTTATTTATTTTTAATTATTATACTTTAAGTTCTAGGGTACATGTGCATAAGGTGCAGGTTTGTTACATATGT
>NW_012118500.1:1020487-1023728 GCF_000951035.1 Colobus angolensis palliatus
CTACTTATGGCTAGCCAATTTTCCCAGCACCATTTATTAAATAGGGAGTCCTTTCCCCATTTCTTGTTTCTCTCAGGTTTGTCAAAGATCAGATGGCTGTCTTTTATGGGGTCGTGATGAACATTCCATGGAATGATGCTTATAATGGGTTTTTTAGCTCTTTATTTGGTACCTGACACATCTATGTGCTGTGTTCCATAAATTATCATTTTCTTTTTCATCTTGTTGTTATCCTTGGGGACACAACTTTTGGGTATTCTCTTAAAATATGGTGTCCAAAATTCAACACACTATTCCAAATTGGATCTGACCCTTCTAATATTTTCACATCTCTATTTGGTTTATTTGAGATGTTCTATCATTTTCTTTAGTCATCCAAATTGGCATGGGTGGTCCTAACAATAACATTGTCAGGGTCATAAAGAGTGCAGGTTACATGCCGCTGTTTTTCTTGCCATGCTGTGGATAGAAATCCATGTCATCAGGAAAGTGATTTTTGCCCAGGGAGCATCAACCCAGAGGTCTAGCCTCTGAACTGCCTGAAATCAAGGTGGTAGCTAAGTGCAGTTCAAGAGGCCTATTTTCCTTTCCATAGTATAGCTTGTTGGCCTGAGGGAAGAGGAAGCTGTTGTTTCCATTGGCAGGTTGTAACTCCCAAAGAATGAAGCAGACCAATTGGGTGGTAAGGAGACATCCAGGAAAATAAGCAGAGGACAGTGCTCTCTGGACACACGGCGACTTTCAAGGCTAAAGCAAGCTCTTTAATATCTATCCAATGTTTGTAGTCTATGAAAGAACATGTTAAAAGTCTGATTGGTTGCACTTTATCTTATAAGGAAATATTCCCTGATTATTTGTACAGGGCACACACATACCTTTGAAAATCAACAGTTTTTTTAGTACCTACCATGTGTTAACGCTCATAGTAGTGTAATAGTATAGTTATAATGATAACAGAATAAGAAGAAATAATAGGAGCTCCCATGTGTTGGACATCTACAACTCTTATATTATCATCTCCATTGTACAGATTAGACAGCAAGGCTTAGGGAAGGTTCATCACTTGACCAAGGTCATATAGCTTAAGAAGCAAGGTCATCCAAATCTAGAGCTCAACAGTTAATCTTCACATTCTATTATCACTTTGCTATCAACAAGATGTCTAGACAAGCAAAGGGCCTTCAATAACAACTCCTCCCTTTCAGATTCAGCCCAAGACTAAGCTCTCTTATGTTCATGGCTTTGGGAATTTCTTTAAATTCTGCTTTCTGACCTCCCTAACTCTGCCTTGCCCATTCACCACTGAGGACCTTCTCTTTAGGTTCCAATCTTGCTCTCTGCTCACTCCCATGGATTTTATTATTTATAGCTTCCCTTGCTATTTGCTTCTTCTCCATGAAAGATAGGGACACCAGTTCCTTCCATTCTGCTACTCTTTCTTTCTTTTCCCCGTAATTTGATGGTACCCCCATAAACATGTAGATACCCTCAAAGGCCAGGCTCCATTGCCTGTAACTCCAGGCAGGCAAAGGTCCAGTCTAGGGAGTAGAGAGACTGGGCGTTAAGTTACCAAGCACATAGTCTCTGCCCTCAGTAGGTTTTGAGTCATTATGCAGCCTCTGGTCATGAGATTTCAGATTTTTTACATCCTGAGAGGGAGATCCAGTAGAGGAAGGAAGGAAAAGATAGTATATGTGTTGGAGGAAAGAAAAGAGAAGGGAGAGAAGGAAGATAGGAAGGAGGAAGAAAAAAAGATGAGGAGGAGAGAAACTGAGCCTGGTGCAGTGACCTCAGAGGCATGTTAAAACAATTTGGTGGTATTTGTGAGTAATTAGCAATTCATTATAGTAGGAGCAAGAGAACAGGTCTGCAGGTGCTGCCTGGTGCTGTAGAGGGAATACTGAAATATCATTTACCATGAGCAGAAGAAAAACAGCATATGGAGAGAAATTCTCAGTTTGTAACAAACCATGGGCCTTTTCAGCTCTACAGTTTAAATTTCTCTCCAGGGGAACTCCAGTCTGCCCCAAAACTTGTAATAAAGATAAAGTGCTTGAAGATGTATTTGAATCTCCTGTCAATTAAAACATTTGTTAGTTCAAAGTACTGAGATTTGAGGGTAAAAGGAGCTATATTTTCTTGTTTAGCATTTTTTATGGTAGTAACGTTAAACTGTATTCTCTTATTCAGCGGCAGTTGGCTTAACTGAGGGTTTATGGAGTACTACAACATCTCTGACACTGTTGAGACAGGATGGCGATGCTGAAGGAGGAGATATAATCTATATCTGCAGGAGCTCAGCATCCATAGGGAAATTTGGAAAACAAGATCAGATTCCCTCCCCGTTAAACAACAGAAAAAGATACAGCACAGTGTAGTGTTAAATATACTTCTATTTAAAGACGGTACTTATTCCTCCTTTCATTCCAAGTGCCAACTTCATTTCCTCAGGCGGGCCTTCTCTGAATTTCAGGGTAGATCAAGTCACTTGTTTTCAGATGCTTTGTAGTTTCCTTTACAGCATTAACCACAGTTTTTAATTATACATACTCATATATTGTATTATAGAAAAATGCACACACACACACGTGTGTGTGTGTGTGTGTGTGTGTGTGTGTGTGTGTGTGTGTGTGTAGCAATTGTATATATTTATTTACATGATTTAGGAAGAAATTCATCTCTCTCCATAATGGCAAGATTGGGCTTATTCTGCCTACTATTGTATTCCCCAGTATCTCATACAAATTCCAGGTACATAGTAGGTATTCAATAAATATTTTTGAAATGAAAAGCTAAAGGAACATGTTGAAAGTTTGAAGAAAGGGAAGAGCATTGTTACTGGGCTGGTGAGGGAGTTTCAAAAGACAAAGGTGACTTTGACCAAGCTTCCTCTTATGAGAAATTACAGGAGAAATTCCTTTCAAGTCTTAATAGCAAGAAATACTGAATTTCCACTGAAAAATAGGTCTGTTTTTAGGCTTATGGATTCTATGAGTGTTATATATGAAGGTATTCTTGTTTGCTTGGCTGCGAGGAAGCTTAGAGCCAATTTTGTTACCTATTTCCAGCAACTGAATTATATTTTAATGTACTAACCTTGCACCAGATTTCAAATATTTTCCTAACCTTGATTTCCTTTTATTACTTTTTCTACATTTATTTACATGGTAATAATGTTATATTATATCCCTTTAAAATCAGATTTGGTGTAAAAATTAATGCTTTTTTTTTTTTTTTTTTT
>NW_012118500.1:1023883-1069162 GCF_000951035.1 Colobus angolensis palliatus
TGTTAGCCAGGATGGTCTCGATCTCCTGACCTCGTGATCCGCCCGCCTCGGCCTCCCAAAGTGCTGGGATTACAGGCTTGAGCCATCGCGCCAGGCCTTAAAAATTAATGCTTAAATGAATAACCACTACTGATGCCGAAATTAATGTATGGCAAAATTTGTATAGTGTTGATGTATTAAAATGGATGTGAGAATTCTTAACTTATCTTCTGTTGAAGATCCTGTCCAGAAATTATTTAATATACATACCTGGGGTGAGGTGGATCATAACTGCCTGTTAGAGTTAAGATTCTAGCCAGAAACAGAACCGTATATAAGATGACCAAAATCTCTACCACCATGCTTTGAATTTTGAGACATTATCATAAAAAATATTTAAACCTTGTAAAAATTTTGGCCAAGATAAATTGATTTTAAGTAACTTCTTCACCCTTCATGCTTTAATCTCATGTCACCAACTCACCTGCTGCCAATGAATCTGTTACACATCGAGTTGATCTAATTGAGACAGCCATATTGACATTATGTTTGAGTTACGATGGAATAGAAGTTGTTATATTATCTCAAGGGAAAAAATTTTTAAAAATTAATGTCCAACTATTCTCTGTCACCCCCTTTGGGCCCAAAATGAAAAGAATAATTTAAGCTTATGTTCATCCTAACCAAATAATCACAATGTGCTCTGACTGTATGATTCTATAATTGAGTTTCTTTGAAGAAATACAGTAAAATGTATTATATGGCATTGTTTTTGTATTTTACTATATTAAACCATTCCAGATGGTGACTGAATAACACATTTTTAAAGACCCATTCATTTATTTTCTCCAACTTAATAGTTATGTAGCAAAGCTTTTGGAACATTTGATATTATTGTCTGCTTTTGGCACTTTACCCAGTAATTGTTTACTAAATCCACGCCTAGTAATTCTTTTTGGTTAAAAGATGCAGCAAATATGAATGTGTTCCTAAAGAAGATGTTAACACTCATTTAAGCTATTATGGCAAGGACTGGTAAATTACTAAAGATCTATAATCATGGTCAAATTTACAGTTTGTTTGAAAGTTGGTAAGAATTTGGACAGACCTTCTGAATATGAAATTCACATCACCATGGTGATAATTGAAAAATTACTGACAATTATAAACGTCCTTAAAATTGAAAAATAGATATTCAAGTATAGTGGGTTCATAAGTGTATCCTAGTGCACACATTTCACTCTTGGGGTCTCTGGGACATTAGGCAGGCCATCAGAGTCCCATGTGCATAAAGTCCCTATAGGCATCCCTGGAAAACATTGAAGAAATGGCATTAGAAATATGTACTCAAACTTATTCTCAGATAAACTGAACTGGTCTCTGCCCCCACCAATGATGAAGAATCTTGGAGGTTTAAGGAACTCAGAAGTGTATAAGAGAGTTACACATGGACTCCTTTCTGAGGTTGGTTTTTGGTCTATGGGGAAAGAACTTAATGCAACCATGAAACAGGGTCTGGCCAGTTCTTTTAGAACAATTTCTCAAAGTGGAAGAATGTGAAAACTGAGATTATTAACATTTTGAGAGCAACTATAGATGTGTTCACCAGTTTGAGTGTCATGAGCAGGTCAGCCTATTATCATAGCCTGAGTCCTCACAAAGAGGTTACTTACCTCCTCTCTAGTGTTCTCTCTCATGATTTCCTTGTTTAAAATTTTCAAGCAAGCCATCATCTTACTATTCACAGAATGTTTCTTGCCCTACTCTGCCTACAAAATTACTCCCAGAAACTCAGGAATGGGAGAACCTGAAGGTGAGGGTTTGGGATGAGAGCAGTGACAAAGATTGATGATGGTGACAGCAAACATTGGTTGAGAGGCAATGGTAGCATTGCTTTGTTGTCGCTATGTGCACAGACGCGGGAACCAGACTACTTTGAGCCCTGGCCCAGATACTTATAACTTTGGGCAAATTATTTATCTCTGTTTCCTCATTTATAAAACTGGGGCAATAATACTACCTGACTCCAGAGGTTGTTAATATTTGTAAAGCACCTGGAACAATACCTGGAACATAGTCAGCACTCTGTACTTGCTTGTTAAATAATTGGAGTAGGTAACACATGCTCTTTGGCTATAGTAATGTGGAAAGCATTAAAGAATATTCTACCAGCTATAGCAACAGTGATTTGAATCGGATTAAAATAATGATTTAAAGACAGAAGAGACAGGAAGGTACAAGAACAAATTAGCAGTGGGAGTCCTCAAACATGAAGTATTAGGGCTTACATTACAGTGGCAGCTTTAGAAAGGAAGAGATTTGCTGGTCCTTGTGAGAAAAACAATAGGCAAAAACATGATGATGGATTGCTTTAGGGGGATGAAGCTGGAAAGAAACTTCTGAATTTATAATCTTGAGGGATTAGAAAGATGATGGGGTACTGTTGACAACAATGGAGAAATTTGGAAAGAGATTCCTATTTCTGCAGGAAAGACAGGAAACTTAGACTGTTTCAATATGGAAGCAACAAATGGGCCATGAGAGCTGAGCTCACTATGACCTGTGCATTTGACAGATGGGCTGCAGCTGAATCAACCCTGATGCTTCGTGAGGATGTCAGAAGTGTCTGAGATGTCCCATGCCACCGTCTAATGGTTTTGCCATGAATAAACACACCACCATTTAGTTTGGGTTTGTTATTGGGGTTCTGTTTCATCCTACAGGCATGTCATGAGTGAATAATCTTGGAGAACAAAATGATATATTGAGCTCTCATACATATACATCTCCAAAGTTTAAATCAATATGTACTTCTACAAGAAAATAGAACTCGGCTGAAAAACATGATGGTTTTATTTTGATGTGTATCATCTAATATCATAACAGAATAACTTTAGCCAACATTTATATAGTGATTGCCAGAGATTATTATAAGCTCTTTATACAGACTAACTCACTTAATCATCACAACCCTATGTGGTAGGTAATATTATCATCTTCATATTAAGTAGAGAAAATTGAGACACTGAGGAGACTAGTGGTCTCAGGATGGATTCAACAGTTTCTAAGACAAAGAATTGTGTGCAAATGATTTATTAAGGAAATGCTCCTTAATAAAGGTGCATTTTAATAAAGGGATGAGAATGGCATCGGTATAGGAGAGAGGGGACCAGAAAAGAGAAGAGGAAGAAGCCAAGTAAGGGAGCAATGGTGACAAAGTCTTGCAGAAGGGAGTGTCAGCCTAATCCTGCAGGGAAGCTAAGATGTTACCCCTCAAAGTCACCCCATTCCAAAGTAGGAGAGCTAAGCTTTCATACTTTCATGCCTGAAAGTCATTAGTTAAGAGTTGCCTGCCCCAGGAGGATGTACCTTTGGCTTTTTGCACCTGTCCGCAAATTGGCTCCAGCGAAGGGTTGCAGATACTGCCTTTTGGACGCAAAAGCACAGTGAAGGTGGAAGATGGCTGGGGGAGACATTGCTCAGGAAGGGTAAGGAGGAGATAGAAACTAGCAGAGGATGACAATGTTGGCCTCACCAATGCTTCAGGGTCCCAGCAATATCTGCCACATAGTTCTAGCGGATCAATCAAGCAGACTGGGTTTTTTTTTTTTGCTGTTGTTTTAATTTTTCTATTTGACTCATCTTCAAGGATGCAGATGGATCTAAGATGTGTAAATCCATGTGTTACACACATAGACATAAGCACATACATGCGGTGCATATGCGCTGAGAAAATGCAGAGTTGATGCAGCCCAGATGTTATCTGTCAGATATCACAAACCGGTATGAGTTGAATGAATGCAGCCTACATACATTCTTAATTTGGACTTTTCGGAGTTCTTAGAAGGTTGAATTAATATTTTAAAAGCCAATATTTTAAAAGTTGGGAGATGTCAGTCAAAACTCCAGATTCCTGACTTCTCCCCACATTCATGCCTCACATAGTTTGCTGGAAGTGAGTAGCAGATGATGCCTCTTGGAACAGGGCATGTACTGCCCAGTTTGCCACATTCTTTATGGCCCCTGCTTGTCATTCAGACATCTTCACTCTTCTCTGTCATCGACTTGGCTTCTGTGAACATTTAAACTCACAATTCTTATTATATGCAATTTCTTGCCCATTTCCATTCTTAGTTGTTTCTTGAGATCAACAACTCATGCCAGATAGTCATAACTTCTTTCTTGTTTCTATTTCTATGTTTTGTGCTAGGTTTCGACACCCTTTGAGGGAAAGTACTATCAGGTTAATTCTGTCAATGTAGACAGCAACCAAACCAGGTGGCTGTTTAAGCTTGAATGACCTGGGTTGGCTTCTACATTGATGAGACTAATGCAGCAATTGCCACACTATTCCTTTGCTTATTATGCTAGGACTTCTATGGGCACAAAACACAAATGCTAAGCATAGACAACATTTGTAGATAACAAATTCCAATTGTTTATTGCTCAGAAAAAGATGTCCTAATAAATCTCTCAGCAGTTTCTAATATGTCCATTTTCTATGTCAAATGCTATGAAATAGATATGAAAATGAAATCCTGAGCTGGATAGGAGTTTAAGTAAATTATTATTATCTGGGAATTTAAGTAAATTATACTTTTCTGGTTGAGCAAATAATTACATTGTTTCAGCAAATCATCATGTTCCCTGTATTAAAGCCCTTTTTCTTTGCTTTTAGGATTCCAATGAAAACATGTCTTAGTGGGTCAAATATTAAAACTGAATGCCTGGAAATATCATAAGTTCTAAACACCTTCCATCGCAATCTCATTTTAAATTTTCTGGAGTGTTCTTTTGAACATTTTTTCTAACCAACTCAGCACAAAATGATCAGATTTTTTTAACGAGCTATTAAAAAATTTATTTTTCTTCAGAATGTTGAATGCTGACTACTGGTCAAGGAAGAGCAAATGTCTGATCTTTTTTCTTGCTTTTTTTCTCAGACAGAGTCTAGCTCTGTTGCCCAGGCTGGAGTGCAGTGGTGCGATCTTGGCTCACTGCAACCTCCGCCTCCCAGGTTCAAGCAATTCTCCTGCCTCAGCCTCCTGAGTAACTGGGAGTACATCACCACACCCAGCTAATTTTTGTATTTTTAGTAGAGAGGGGTTTTCACTGTGTTGGCCAAGCTGGTCTCCAACTCTTGACCTCGTGATCCTCCCGCCTCAGCCTCCCAAAGTGCTGGGATTATAGGCGTGAGCTACCGTGCCTGGCCTGTTTGCTTTTTAAGTTTTAGTTAAAGGAGCTGACATTATATTTTTTAAAATATATGAACATACACTAGATATGGCGACTCCCACCTATAATCACAACATTTTGGGAGGCCAAGATGGGAGCATCACTTGAGCCCAGGAGTTCGAGACTAGCCTGAGCAATATGAGGAGACTCCGTCTCTACAAAAGGAAATGAGAAATTAACCGGGTGTGGTGGCAGGCATCTGTAGTCCTAGCTACTCAGGAGTCTGAGGTGGGAGGATCCCTCAAGTCATTTGGTCTAGTCAGAAATATGAATTGGAGCTGCAGTTATCCCTAAATAAATCCTGTGAAACCCAAATGAAAATAAACATTCTCTCCCACCTAAGTTATCTTCACTCCTTAAATGCAAAAATGGCTTTTTTGCTGGGCGTGGTGGCATGGCCCAACTAATCAAGAGGCTGCGGTGGGAGGATTGCTTGAACCCAGGAGTTTGAGGCCAGCCAGGGCAACATAGCAAGCCCATCTCTAAAAAACAAACAAACAAATCCCCCAAGATGGCTGTCTCCCTGCAGTTATTCTTCTTATAATGTATTCACTATTTATTTAGATTTATTTTAACTCCTGCTTTTTGTTTGTTTTCTGTTTTTGCTGTTAAATGGACAAACTTAAAATCAGATGCTTGGTATCTGCTACCAGCATAAAATATACTAAGGAGAAAATCCTAAGACACCCTTTTGGATGTTTCTTTTCTAAAATCTATCTATCTATCTATCTATCTATCTATCATCCATCTTTCCATCCATCCATCTCCCTGTATGTAGACTTGTGTGTGTGTGTGTGTGTGTGTGGGTATTTTTTGATTTGTTCGAAAAAGAAGGAAAAGGACATCAGGGACTCTACAATGCTTTCCTAGTTGGAGCTCTTCCTTTTGTATTTACTTCCAACTATCATTTTTGCTAGGAAACTTGATATTCCTAATTCGTGGTTTCATAGGCCAGTGTAGCATAAATCCAGAGAGACATTCCACTCTAATTTCTATGGGGTTAAGCTAAGACCATGCCCCTTTCTCCTTGCCTTCTCCCAAATGAGGAAGACATCCACGTTTACCTTTGGAGGAGTCTTTCAGTGTCCTCTGATGCTGAGAAGGCAGAACTGTGAGTGGAGAGGGGAGATTTGCAGGGGATCAAGGTCTCAGATCAAAGAAGTCTTGTTTTTGTCCTAATACTGCCCTCAGTAGGCATGTCATCTTGGGAAACTTGCTAATCCTCTTTCTCCAAGCCTCAGTTTTCCCCTCTGTGAAATGAGATTGATAATAATTTTTCTGCTTTGCTTGCAGCGTTACTGTAGAGAGAATGAAGGAAGGTGTTGCATAAGAAAGCCCTTTGTTAAAGGACTTAGTTGTATGGTTTCCCTTGACCGATAAAGATACATACATAGTTGACTTTTTAGGACATGTAATAAAAGACAGTAGCGTATTTCATTTCATAGATGATCATTATGCTTTTCTGCACTAGATGTCAGTAGAACTCTATGATTCAATGGGCCCCACTACCGGGCCAGGAATGATCTGTTCTTGGAATATTTTCCAAAGCAAACTCATTGGGTTTTTGCTTATTTTGCATTTATTACCTAATCGCCATGAATTCATGTGTCCTTGCCCTGCACCCACCCTCATCCACCCAGCTAGAATTCCTCTTTCACCACAATTTTTTGCTGTGTTAGAGCTTCTCTTTCTTCATTTTCTAGGGAAATTTCTACAAAAATCATTCTTTTTCATGAGTTTGTTTAGACAATGTGAAAGCCAAAACAGAAAGTCCGAAGGCTATAGGGAAAACTCACAAAACGATTTAGAAGAGTTATTGCAGATGGATTTAGTGCTTTTAAAATTAAAGGTAGCTTTAATAAACAAACAGTCTGCATTCATATTTTTTTCACCATCCTGTTGTCGTTGCCATATTTTAGTTTTTCAGGAATCATTTATAATTAAAAAATAGAGCAGAAATACCAGAGTGGTGCTCTCCTTTACCCAGAAATGCTTAGCAGAAGAACCCTCTGTTCTTCAAAATGCTGACTTGTCTCTATGCAGAAGAAAAATAAACCTCAGAGAACCATAAGTCTTTTTGCTTCTTGGAAATAGCTAAAAAGTTCAAGCTAAAGCATGGCTTTGGACCCATGTCCATCCTTTGGGTACAGTTATGTTCTTTCCAAAAAGTGCAAACTTACTTATGAAGCAGATCCATGTTTTAACTGGCTTATTTGCTCACAGCAGAATTCACTAATTTAATTGCTTCTTTGACTTTCAATGTGAAAATCATTTACCAGCATAAAAATTTAAAAAGTGCAGGATGTTGTTAAAACTGGTTTTTTATCTAAGAATGAAAGGAACTAAAGTGTTCAGTGTCTGAGATTTCCCAAGAAGATCTCAGTGTCTGAGAAATCCCTATGTTTTACATTCAAACATAGGGATTTAAAAGTTAAATTGCTTTGAAGTGAGACTGAACACCTGATTTATTTTCAAATGCCACTTTAAAAATATCATTGACATCTATTTACATAAGGCTATTGCCAATTTAAAGAAAGACATGGAGGCAAAATTAATATAGAGTTGATTTGGGCCAAGGTTGATGGCTCATCCTGGGAAACACTGGGAACTGCTTCAGAGAACAAAGGAGAGACTCAAGTTTTCAAAGAAAAAAGGACAAATCAGGACAAGGGTTGATTACAAAAGTTGTTTTTTAGGAATTCTCATTGGTTTACAGAAATAACATTGACTCCTGATTGGCTATACATTGTTGAACTATAGGGTGTGAGTTATGATGTCCAGCATATGACATTGTTAGGTAAATTTATGGCTACTCGGTGGCGACGCTCAGTCTAGAGCCCATATAGCAGGCAGATTACTTAGCTCCAGGGTGAGGAGTGAGATGTGACTGCTGTCACATTTCATTGCCCCTCTGGGCCTGATCATTTAAAGGGGCTCACATTCCTTAAATAAAAAGTTTCTTTTCTTTCTCACTATTCAATAGTTTTATGTTCCATTCTGTGCAAATTAATGTTTTCTGAATGAAAATGAGTTAATTCTTTTTATTGAGCATCTATTATGAGATAGGTACTGTGCTAGAAGTTGAAGATAAATAATGAGCAAACCTAGCTGTCTTGGAGCCTACAGTCTAGCGGGGAACAAAAATATAATCCAGTAATCACAGAAACAGATGAAAAATTGCAAATCTAATCTCTCTCATCTTTGTTCCTGCCTATTTATTTTTAAGTACTTATCATCCTCTGACATTTATATTTATTTGTTTGTTTATTGCCCATTTCCCATTGTAGAATGTCAACTCCATAAGAGGAAAGACTTTGTTCTGTTCAACAATGTTTCCTGAGTACCTAGAACAGCATTTGACACAGGTGCTCAGTAAATATTAGCTGGGCAAAGGCATTAATAAGAAGTACTCAGTGTTACGAGATCCTAGACTAGAAAAAGTTGATCACATCAGAGAGGTTAAGAAAGGCTTCACTGCAGAAAGGATGCTTGAGTTGAGAAGTCAGCATTGACCAGGCTGAGAAGGGAGAGAAGACCATTCAAGGCAACACGGGCAAAGACCTCATGGCAAGGGGGAGCCTGAAAAAAATAAGAAACAGAAAGAAGTCTTGAGAGGCAGAAGATGAGAGACTCAGCAAAACAGGATTGCAAAGTGAAATAGGAAAGGAAGGGAGGGGCTAGACCTTGCAGATTCTCATAGGCAGAATTAAGAAGTTATCTTTGCTCTAAAAACAATGGAAAGTCATTTGAGTTTTTTAAGCAGGGATGAGGGGTGGAAGGTGAAGACTTAATTAGATTTGAAAAGATTACTCTGACTCCAGTGTGGTGAATGGACTGGAAGGTGGCCCAGAGTGGTGGTTGCAAGCCTAGCTAAAAGGCAGTGGTTGAATTGAGTGACGGGTGTACTTTAAACTTGAGTGCTGGTGGTAAGGATTGGAATAGGTGGATGCAGAAGTCAATGAGTCCATAGCAATTTAAGAAGTAAAACCAATTAGACTAGGTAAAGTGCTGGGTAAAGAGTGAGAGAGAAGGAGGTATTAAGGTTGAGCTGAAGTTTATGGCTTGGACAATGTGGGATGGTGGTGCCTTTCAATGAAATAGGAAACTCTGGAAGAATATGAGGTTTGGCAGGGAAGATGATGAGCTCAGTCTTAGTTCAGTTTAGATAGGTTTCTTTGGGGCAGCCAGCAGGACATATTAAGTTGAAGATGGTCTGAAGCTTGGAAAGCCTGGGCTAGGGATATAAATACATGATCATTCCACAGATAGTAATTGAAATCATGGGCTAGAGACTAGACTGGAAAGAGGAGAGGATTGTTTGATATGAAGATATCTGGTTTTAAAGAGAAGGATAAAAATGCAGAATTCAGACAGATAAAGCCCTGATGTAGTGAGTAGGCCTGGGCTATCCATGCCCACAGCTGAAGAGCATTAAATGAGATTTGATGCTAACTGGGTAGAGCATTCAATGAGCCACAGAGAGCAACCTACTAGACCTACCAGACCTTTCTAGATTCAAGCATCCCTAAGAATCAACTTCCTCTTCCTCATGAGACAGAAGAAAAAAACCTCATGGTATTTTCATCTTGATTAAGTACTTTTACCAAGCCCATTTTTTAAAACATTATTTCTTTATAGTATGTCTATATATATTAAAAAATAGACCCACTGTTGTATTTAATCATCTATTAATTTTTCAATTAAAAAGATGTATAAATGATATTATTTCTTGAGCATTTAAATATAAATCTTAAATAGGCAGTTGACCAGACACTTTAAAATTAACATTTATAATCATAGCACACATTAATTGAGGGGTTACTATGAGCCAAGTACAGTTCTAAGGGCTTTACAACAATTACTTCTTTACTCCTGTGTAGCCCTGGCAGGTAGTTAATATCATTCCCATTTGACAGATGAAGAAACCAGCACAGCAAGGTAACACAGATAACAAGTGGTAGAGCCAGGATCTGAACCCAGGAAGTCTCCTTTGGAAGGAATGTTATAACTACTGTGCCAGGCTTTATTAAAAATTTACCATGTACATGTTTTGTTTTGCATTTTGGATAGAACACAAAACCTTTATTAAGTCTCTTATGAACCACTTGGTGGTTTGCAGATTCTGGTAAGCATTAAAAATCTGTTTAGGCCTGCAACCTGGTACCTGACTCAAATTCTCCTTGGGTTGTCTGGGATGAAATAGCCCAGAAAGGCCCTAGATCCATTGTGGCTTGTGGAATAATATATGATATCTTGATTGAGTTTTAATAAAATGTTTTGGGGCCTGTTGGTCATAGTCGAGAGATCATTTTCTTGACTCAAAACAGAGGTGCGTCCAGATATGAGGACACAAGAAAAACATTTAGTAAAATTCCCCATAAAAATGAAGGTGGAAGATTTGATGGTTTATGTCATTTGGCCAAACTTTGGAGTAGATGTTTCAGCCAATGTTTAAATAACACCTCCAATCCTAACAACCAAAAGGGCAGCGACCCTTTTTCTGATACCACTACTCTCAAGTGTTGATCTACAGCCTCCTCTGGGCACGATGGTGACATCATGCGCTCTTGGGAGGCGCAGGAAACCCACTGATCTTGCTCTTCTTCTCTGTGATTTTTCCTTTGGTTCCTGTTTCCTGCCACACTCCCTCCTCTTCATCACAGCTCTCAAATCCTGCCACGTCTGTTCACCCATCTAGCCACAGTATTTGGCAAGGAAATGAAAATGGAAATTAATTTGAATTTTGATTCAGCATTAGGACTTCATTTCTGATTTCTGGTCACTCGTCATCTGATGAATGGTAGGAAGAGAAGATAGAAGAGTTTCTGAACAGTAGGCTAAATTTTGAGAACAACCAGGATGGCCTAAAGATTCTGTAATTCATTCCTAAATTTGTTCTAGAGCCCTTCCAATTCAGTAAAAATAAAAACTTTTTAAATGATAATAAAGGTTAATATTGATCAAGTGCTTACTGAATGCTAGGAACACCTGAATGTTTAATGGGTATTATGTCTTTTAGTCCTCACAGTATCCCTAGGAGGTAGATAATATGGTCTACCCTACACCTCCTTTTTGAGATGAGGAAATGAATGTAGGGACCGGTTAAATAATTTGTCAAAGTTCATGAGGCTAGTTAATATTGTCAAAAGACAAAAAATTACAACAAACATAGTGTAAATATCTCAGTTGGCTTTACTTGCAATTTTAGAATTGGGCAACATTTCATTCCACAATGCAGAATAAATTTTCTTTCCAATGAACTGGGCTGATAGAGGTGACATCAGGGATGAAGAAAGTGGAAGTAAAGAACAAAGAGTGTATCAGTTCTTTCAAAGCTACTTTGCTTGCAAGTGGGGAAGAGGAAGACAGAACAATAGAAAAATAACTGGTTAGTTAACACCAGGTTACTTTAGGCCACCTAAAATGTGTAAGGATTAAAGCAGAGAGAACATCACTGTCATGTAGACTGAAGATTTTAAAAAATATCCTCATGGCATTAGATAACAACTTACTTTCTGTTTGGTTATGTGGAATTTCACCAGGGGTGACTCCATTTTTATTTTTAGTCTTGTCTGTTGGGGCCTCTTGCAGGAGTTGAGTCCAAAACAATGGCATTCTAATTTTTATGTGACAATATCAAAGCCACAATTTGCACTTGTGAATTTACACAATTCACCCTTCAGATACTGACCTCCTGACCACTATGAGTGTTCACTTACAAACATGTGGACCTGAAAAGACACAATTCACCCTCTTCTCACAAACCCCAGGGAGAAAGGAGTTGGTCAGAACACATGGTGCATGCAGTGGGCCTTGTCTTAGTCCACTTGGGCTGCTGTAACAAAGTAGCATAGACTGGGTGGCTTATAAACAACAGACACTTATTTCTCAGTTTTGGAGGCTAGAAGTTCAAGATGAGGGTCCCAGCATGGTTGGATCAGGTGAGGACCCTCTTCCAGGTTGCAAACTGCCAACTCTTTGCTGTATCCTTGCCTGGTGGAAAGAGAGAGCTCCCTGGGGCCTCTTTAATGAGGGCACTAATCCCATTCATGAGGGCTGCACCCTCATGACCTTATCACCTTCTAAAGGCCTTACCTCCTACTACCACCACACTGAGGATTAGGATTTCAACATAGGAGTCTTGGGGGAACACAAACATTCAGTTCATTGCAGGTCTGAAGCACACAATGGGAAATAACTAAGAGTGGGAGGCAGGATAGAGGGAACAAAGGAACCAACACTTCTGGGAAGAAATAGTGGGCAGTGCTGACTCTACTGCAGGCGAGGTAGAATGGTCACATTTTGGGATAGTTTGCATTAAAGGACAAATTAAATTTCACAAAGTTTAATTGAGCAAAGAATGATTAATGGGCAGCTCCCAGAACCATAATAGGCTCAGAGAGACTCCATCACTGTCTCTTGGCGGGGGAGGATTTAGGGACAGAGAAAAGAAAGTGATTTACAGAAATCAGAAGTGATGGGCAGAAACAGCTGGATTGTTTACACAGTTCAGCCTTTGCTTTGTTTGAACACAGTTTGAACAGTTGGCCACCTGGGATTGGCCAAAACTCTGGGATTGACACAAGAGTAGGTTACAGTCTGTTTATGTATCCAGTTAGGTTACATATCCAGTCTGTTTACATATCCACTAAAAATATGTAAGGAAGTAGTCCTAGGCTATAAACTTGATTGAACAATTCCCCCCTTTTGGTCAACCTCTCAATTTTGAGGTTGACCAAAACTTTAAGCATCATCTCCGTCATAAGTGAATTTGGTCTCAAATCTCATTGGGAAATAAAACAGTGGGTTTTGTAAAGCAGGAATAAGGAAACAGAACAAGAGAAAAAAATGATTACTTCTAGTTACTTTTTTGTAAGGGTTAAAGCAGAGGAAACTTCATTATGAAATTGTCTGTTTTCAGGAGAAAAATAAACAACTTGCCTGTGTTGGGATCTATCTGCTTCCTTAAAGTTTCAATTTGACTACATTGCATTTAGCGTGAGTAGCTGCATTTTGGTTTTGTCTGTTGGGGCCCAGTACAGGAGCTCAGTCCAGAACAATGGCCTCCCATAATTTTGTTTAACATTTGTACATTATTTCCCTTCATCTATATATGGGTTAGAAGATCATACCATACCATCTTTGAGGGAGAGCGAGGGAAAAAGAGGTTATCCACTTGACAATAGGAGCAATCTTATCCCCTACTAAGAGAGATCCTGAAGTACCCTACCCACTCTGAATTGTTTTGTGGTGTCTGGGGTTGCTGAAAGCTACACTTATCATTTCCAGATACAAGATACCCAGTTAGATTTGAATTTTGGATAAGCAACAAATAATTTTAAAGTACAAGTGCATCCCAAATATTGCATAGGATGTACTTATGCAAAGAATTATTCATTGTTTGTCTGAAATTCAAGTTTAACTGGGTATCCTGTATTTTTATTTACTAAATCTGGCAAATCTACCCCCACTCACTGTCCTGCTGGAGCCCCAAAGTGTGTAATTATGAACTGAGTAACACAGGCCTATATGGCTGAGTGGGGACCCATCTCCTGGATGAAGCAAATGCTGTGGGAAAGGGGTGGAGCCTCCCAAGGCGTGGTTAGATGATATCCAGCAGTGGTTAGAACCTGGAATTGTTCTTTCAAGAGGTGATTAGAAGCAGAGGACAATGAAGTAAGGTCAGAAATCACATTATCCTGTGAAATGTTGCTTTCTTGAACCGGAATAGAGTCCATATTTATGTCAAGTTCTAGCTTTTTTCTCCTACCATGCCGTTTTCTCTAGTTTGCCTGTAACACAGTCCTAAGGCCTTATGTTGATAGAGTTTGGAGAAGAAAGAACAGGGCAGTGAAGGAGAACAGTCCTGCCTCGTACCCAACATGGTGCTTCTGTGGAGGGAGGGGTTTTCTCCCTAGGTGACTAGGTTTAGGGGTCCCAGGCACACAGGTTCAGGTTGTGACTAGAGGCAGTGTGGCAGAGAAAGCGATGCACAAGGAACTCACTGCAGCATCTGCTTGGTGAACTCCATGTGAGGGATGTAAGATAAACTATTCTCTCTCTTAATTGCCATAAAAGAAAAGCATGGGGCTGTGGCTTAGATTATCTATGCCTTTGAAATCTGTACTGTATAAATCAAAGGGATCTTATCAAGGCCACTTTCATTGTAGTAACATCCAATCCTGGCATTATAAGCTCTCAGAACAAGGTCACGCCAAATGTCTTCTATGGACACACTACCTGCCTGTTTGATTCAATCCATCTCTCTTGATCCTTTGTGCAATGTTCTTCCTGTAGGTGGGGTAGGCTTGGCTTGGTGCTGCATTCTCCTGGCTTTCTCTCATAAATAAGGCAGATTTTTTTTTAAAATTTGGTTTTAATTTTTGTGGGCATGTAATAGGTGTATATATTTATAGGGTATATGAAATATTTTGATACAGGCATATAATGATAATAATCACATCAGGGTACATGGGGTATCCATCACCCCAAGCATTTATCCTTTGTGTTGCAAATAATCCAATTATATTCTTTTAATTATTTTAAAATGTACAATTAAATTATTATTGACTACAGTCACGCTGTGGTGCTAGAAAATACTAAGTCTTATTCATTCTTCTAACTATTTTTTGTACCCATTAACCATGCCCACTTCCTCTCTCCCTCCACTACCCTTTCCAGACTCTAGTAACAATCCTAGTTACTCTAGTAAATCTCTGTCTCCATGAGTTCAACTGTTTTCATTTTTAGCTCCCACAAATGAGTGACAACATGAGACGTTTGTCTTTCTGTGCCCTTCATGGTAATCTGGCTTTGAATAAGGCAGATTTGAATGGGCCTGATGTTTTTGCAAGTGAAATTTTGCTTTGTCTCTGGCATATAATAATAAACTCTTAACAAATCCTTCTCTCTCTCTCTCTCTCTCTCTGTGTGTGTGTGTGTGTGTGTGTATGTGTGTGTGTGTGTGTGTGTAAGTGAATGAATAATAGAACCAAGGGTAGAGCTCGTGGCATATCTCAAACCTAACCACAGGACATTTACTTTCAAGATGCTAATAGCCTCCATTAGGCATAAGTAGATCCAAAAATCATGGGAACATTATTGTGAACTTTAGTCCACCAGTATTTCTCCCCTGAGTACTGTCATGATGGCAAACACTAACTTCTTGTTTTGAAGGTCAGATATTCTGAATTGCCCTTCACAATCATGAAATAGGACATAAACGTTAGGCATTTGAAAAATTATTCTGTTTTAGAGGAAAACAACCAGACTGTGCACCTTTGCCCTTGGTTGGTGCATTTTCAAGTGGAATATTAAACTGCCCACTGTACTGCACCCTGAGCACACCCACTTAGATTATAAATATTCAGAAAATTGCAGGCTTTTACCATCCAATTGGCAGTGCTTTTCCAAATAAAACTACATCAGGCCACATGCCACGTTCACTCCAGTTGGCAAGGAATCAAAAGGCAGAAACACTCCCAGCAGTGACCATAGCTCTGCTCCATTAGGTGGAGAAATGGGATTTCTTGATGACCTTTTGTTTCCCTCAGCATCTCAGTTGCACTTGGGCTGACTTCATATACCATGTTATTCATCAGAATGGAAAGATTTCATGTTTTGATGTGTTCCTGAAGTGTAGCCAGCATCATCTGATGCCAAGAAGAGAAATTACCAAGTTAGAATTGTGCACTCAGCAGGAACAAGCCTCACTGAGTGTGGGTCTGCTGTTACAGCCAATACTTTCTCCTGGTCATTTGTTCTTACAAATCCTACAGCTTAGGTTCAGGCATTTTTTCCCCTCCCAGTCGTCACCCAGTAAAAATATTATCATGCATCAACTGACAAGCAGATATGGGGTGATGTTCATGGTAAACTGTCAAGTGAGAAAAGCAGGTTATAAACATTATGCAGTGTATGATGCCAAATTTGCAAAATAACCACATCAATATACACAGAAGAAAAGCTGTTACTAGAGATTATCTCTGTGTGGTGATATTTACTAGGTTTTTGTTTGCTCCTTTTCTCTTATCGATATTGTCTACATATATTTGTTTCTTTATAACAAGTAAAATAAATAAATTAGCAAAAGTGGAAAAATCTACTATCTTTATAGCCAGTTTCAAATCTTACCTTTTCCCAGAATCTTTCAAGATATTCCTAACTGGAAGAAATATTTTCTTTGTCTAAATATAGAGAGAAAACATGTAGAATACATGGAATTGCATCTATGCCTCTGTAACAACACTTGCTACATTCTCCCTTAAACTACAGTGTGTAAGTATTGTCTCCCATAGTAGACTGTAAGTACTTGGAGAAGAGGAACTGTGCCAGAGTCTTCTTCTACCTCTTACAACATCTAATGTCCAACTTCACGCTGTGCCTGTTGTAGGCAACCATTAAATACCTTTTGACTGAATGATTACACATATTTTGGAGCACAGTCTGTGTTTCTGAAAGTTTCCATCAACATCTATTCTCTCAAAGTTAAAAATGCAATTTTTTTAACAAAATAACTTTGAGATTTAAGAACATTGCATAGGTGTTCTGCTGTGGCTAATTTATGCAAAAATAACAAAATCCACGTTACTAAATATAAGATGCATTGATATTAGCTCTGAGACTCCAGAAAATAGTCAGTTTGAGAATTATAGGTTTCTTAAGGTTTATTTCTGGATTTCACAAACCACAGATACTGCTTTTCATTTCCCAAAGCTCTTAATAGCTCCTGAAATGCTAAGAAATATGTCAAAAATTCCAAAGATAAGCCGAGAAAGGACAGAGTAAAATTCACTG
This sequence comes from Colobus angolensis palliatus, assembly GCF_000951035.1. NCBI lineage: Eukaryota > Metazoa > Chordata > Mammalia > Primates > Cercopithecidae > Colobus > Colobus angolensis. The sequence goes on from NW_012118500.1 coordinate 1,040,894, forward strand.
TGTAATTATTTTTTTAAAAGGAATCATGATCAGTGACTTATTTAGTGTGTTGGCTTCAACCTAGCAGAATCCCTAGAAGACAATCACAGATTTATCTACCATGTGGATGGTAAGACATAGAAACAGGCTGAGGCATTTATGTGCAGGCTAAGCAGAGGGGAAAGATAGGCTATGATCTATGTTTTCCCACAATGAGGCAAAGACCTCCTTGCTCAGATTTTGGACTGCTCTCCTCAACATGCGCATGAATCCTCATTAAATTTACATTTCAATTAGCTCCTGAGAGGTGCAGAACATGTTTCAAATATTCCTTCACCACATCACTCTCAATTCAGCCTACCTCTTTCACTCCCAGCTCCAGCAATAGTGGATACATCTTTCTCAACTCGGGTATTGCATTGAAATATCAGACAGCAAGTTCTGATTCTTTTACAATTTGCATTTATTCACAAACTCAACAAACACATATGGAATACCTATGTGCCAGGCTAGTTGCTATGGATAGAGCAGTGAACAAGGCATTATACCTACCCATAGACAGCTTCCAGTCCAGCAAGGGAAAGCGGTTATCCAAATAAATACCCAAATAGATATTCATCACCACTGTCATAAGTCCTATGAAAGAAAAGAATGCTAAGGAATTACAGTGAATAATTAGCATTTCTGAACCAATCTGAGGAGTCAGAGCAGGCATCTCTGAGGAAGCTAAGCCCTTCCGGGTGAATTCAGAGTATCCTGTATGGAAAAGACAGCACATGTGAAGGCTCTAAAGCCAAGACAGTGGAGCATCCTAGGAACTGAGAAGGGCTGGTGAAGTCATCTGAAGCCTTGCAGGTCACATAAGAGGGCAGGAATTTATCTACAGAGCAACAGAAAGTCCTAGAAGGCTATGGAGCAAGAGAAAGTAGCGCCTCCAGATTTGCAGCTTTTAACCAGGGAATGAGGGGCTAGAAGGCCACTATGTGGAAGAGTGTTTCAGTTGTTTGCAGTCATCCAGGTGAGAGGCTGTAGGGCTGCAAGCAGCTTGTAGTGTAGTGGAATTAAAGATGGAGGGAGGTGAAGGATTCAAGTTATATTTTAGAAAATGCTGGCAAAAACCAAAGTCAGAATTTATGTCACCATCTGTAAGATGTGAAGTTAGTGCTGGGCATGATAAAATATTTCAACCATATTCTTGTTCATTTTAATTTCATGAGTTTATGAGACTATAGATTTCCCTGAATATAACTATATATTCCGTAGCTAGTCCTCAAAACCCTCTAGGAGGACACTATAGATAACCACTACTAGAAGTCATGTTTTCAAGTTAAGTCAGTGGTGTTGAGCTCCAATTATGTGGAAGGCCCTCTGTGATATTTAAAAAAAAAAAGTGATCCTTGTCCTCAAGGGGCTTGTTGTCTCTGACAGTAAATGAGCTCTCTTTGAGACAGAGAGCCATAAATGCCAGGAACTGAATCTGGGTATCATACCATAATTATCAAATGGAATTAGAAAGAGGAACTAGAAAAGGAGGCCGAAACAGGCAGTTGAAAATATGAGAAGAGAACCAGGTATCACCATCCAAACTGGGAGGACAGAGTTTGAAGAGGCAGAGACGGCTACCAGAGCCTTAGACTGAGCTGGCAAGGAAAGAAATGAACAAAGCCATTAGGAAGAATTTGGTGGCCTAAGACAGAGTCATGACAAGAGAACAGAGAAAACAAGCCAGTGCAGTGAGCCCAGAGAGAGGAGAAGATGAGGAAATGAACACAATTGTTGACTAATCTTTGATTGATTCATTCATTTACATTTGCCTTGTTCCAGAAAGATTTAAGGAGGCTTCCAGGGATTCAAATATACAGCAGGAAAATGTAAATTAGAAGAGGAATAAAAGGAGAAAGAAAAACAAGGGTAGTGTTCTAAAACGAAGCCAAGATTAGGAATTAGATCAAAGAAAATGAACTCAACAGCTGCAAAGGGCTGTACAATCCCTTTATCTAGCCCTTACTCTGTTTACTCTATTGTTATCTTGGTTTCTCTCCATTTTAAAATTCAGATTGTGCTCCAAACTGCATCAATTAGTCCACACTTAGTGTTAGAAACAACTTAGTTTCAAATAGTGTTTCTGCTATTTGAAAGGCATCCTTAGTTATAAGATGGGCAGAATTAGCATTTAGTCTTCATGTAAACTCATCACCATTCCTTAAAAGACAACACAAAACTTATGCCCCTCAAACACAGGTCACTACTGTCTCCTGTGAAAATAAAGGGCAGCACATTTTCGGGGTAATATGCAGTCCTTCAGTAGCCAGAATAGGATGGGAAGTGGAGTTGTTCTGTGTCTAAGTAACAATCTGAACTCAGACCAAAGAAAGGAAGCCATGGAGGAGGAAGAGCCACAGCAGCACAACATGGCAACCCTTGTCATGGGGCTCCTGTGTGCTGCCCCAGTGGACTGCAAAACCTCTTAAAAGCTAGCCTCTGTTCGCTTCCTGATGCATGGTTTGTGGAAGGTTTGCAAAACAAATATATATTGAACAGCAGAAAGAAAAGTGTGCCTTTTGGCTCCAATGAGCCTTTAAATAGCTGTGAATGTTGAAATGAATCATGCAACTTCTCTAGGATTCAGTTTTCTTGTCTCTGAAAATAGGGTGTATGTAACAGAACTTGCTAGTTGTCAGGCAACATTCATTCTCATCTTGTAATGGGTAAGATGAATGTTATTCTAAGGTTAATACGCCTCTCCTCCTAGCTGCTCTCCTGGTATGTTGTGGTCTGACTCATCAGAGAATTCTGCCTTCAACTCAAAAAGGGCCTCAGGTTCTCATTAAATTCTACAATTAGGAAGGGGTGACAGCTCTCCAGTACTGAAGGTCAGCTATGCAACAGCAGATTAACCACACATGAATAACTAAGAGCTGGCCTGGCACAGACAACCTAAGTTTGTAACCCTTGCTTTGCTTTAAGCAACTTGCTAACCAGAGCTACTTAGAGAAGAAGTAGCTGGTATGGTCAGCTTGTAGTGCTCAGGACATAAAAGGGACTTCATAGCTTTATGACGAGATGTTGAGGAGTAAATTTAAAAATATTATCATTAATTATTGTATCAATTCTTTAGAAACTGTCCTTTGACATTTTTGTTCTTTAAAAATGTCCTTTGAAAAATATTATAATATAGAGTGTACCCTTAACAAGTGATAAGAAAAAAATATTATTTGGAAAAAAATGGAAGACTTTATAATCATAACATTGATGAATCCTGGTTTCAATAAATAATAAGATTGTCCACTATTATAGTGGAATATTTCTTTCACCCAAGGAATATAAATGTTTATTCTCCCAGACCCACCAAACAAAAGGATCCACAAAGTATCCTTTCAAAAACATATTGCCCTAATGTTTAATGTACAAAAGTTAAAATTGAAGTACATACTACCTATCACAATATCCAAAAATGAATGAATAACTCAAAGTACTTTCCTAACTAACATAAGTAAGCTATTTACATGATTTATGAAAAACTACATACCATGTGAAAGAACTTGACCTTATATGGCTAGTTATTTGGCGTGAAAACCACCATCACCAACAACATTTTCAGAACCAACCCTCACTGCAGATTATTACATGCCCTGTGTGAATCTCAAATTTCTCCTGCAAAAGCAAGAGAGTTTTCACAGTTCTGAAGGGGGACATTTCTCTAGTTACCTACTCCAATAGATAGCATTAAATACATACACAGCTTCCTCAAGATTAGGGAATGACCAAAACCAACTCAACTGGAATGACCTCCCTGTTAGATGGAGGTTCCGCCAGCCATTTAGGCGCCAGGTGAAGGATACTGGGCATCTAGTAAATGAAATCAGGGTCAGGTGCTTGTATACTTAACTGTACTATCAATACTTTTTCAAGATGTGAACTCACAGCAAAATCATTCCATTCTTAGGAGGGTGCAGCTTTGAAAGCATGTAAACACACACCTTGGTCTTTTCCAGTCTTTCCTGTTCACCCTGATTTAGCACTAGCTTTTGGCTTCTGCTATGTGTAACATTTGGCTCTCAAGCCAGAAATGAAGTCATGCTATTGGCTTTATAAGCTATTGCAGCTGCACAATGTCCCTAGAGATCCTGATTCCCTTTCAGAGTGAGAACCTGTGCCTGTGGAGCTGTGAGCTACACTAGTCAGTTCTTAAGGTACTAGAGAATGACCTTCTTTCCCAGTGGCAGCCTTCATTCTTCCCAAAGGTTGGTCTCTAGGCCTCCATGCCAGCAGCGTGCTCCAAAACCACCCCAGGATTTTTCTTAAGGCCCCACTCTGTGTGGTTGCGGAGGCAAGGTTAGCACTTGTTCCATCTGTGTCTAATTGCTTGAGAGCAATTAGAGCTTTAGAGCTAGAGCCTCATGGGGCTAGGTTCCCAATGAATAAGACATGCACATAAGTGCTCACATAGAAAATGAGTTTGGGATTACTCCTGGTCCATTCTGTACCCTCAGTTAAAAGGCAAAATAAGTCTATTTTTCTCCTGTCTTTGAAACTAGTCAATTAATTACTATAAAGCAATGAACAAAGTGGTCCTCTGGAGGAATTCATGAAGCAAAAGAAAAAGATGAAAGGACTCAGGTGAGGTGAGGACAATGGAAGAGGATGACAAGAGTCATCTTCATAATAAGACAAAATATTATAAAGCTTTGACAGCTATTTCCTTAAGTAGCTATTAGTATCACACAACTATTAATATGGAATTAAGAATATATAGCTGTAAACATGTAACTTATTATAATATACTAATGTAATTTAAATTAAAACATAGAAGTGGAATTTTAAATATATTAATAGAATATTGGTTTTAAACACGTTTACTTATACACTTGTTATATTGTTCTATATATTTTAAAAGACTGTACACTTAAAGGAATCCTTAGATGATTTTCAAGTCAGTGTGCTTCCTCTCTCCCACTTCTTTCTTTTTTTTTTTTTTTTTTGAGACAGAGTCTCACTCTGTCACCCAGGATGGAGTGTAATGGCGTGATCTCAGCTCACTGCAACCTCCATCTCCCAGGTTCAAGCGATTCTCCTACCTCAGCCTCCCAAGTAGCTGGGATTACAGGTGCCCACCACCACACTTGGCTAATTTTTTGTATTGTTAGTAGAGACGGGTTTTCGCCATGTTGGCCAGGCTGGTCTCAAACTCCTGACCTCAGGTGATCCACCCACCTCGGCCTCTCAAAGTGCTGGTGTTACAGGCATGAGCCATCACTCCTGGCCTCTCCCACTTTTTTAGGGTCTAATTTTATGAGGTAAATCTCTTTCAGAAGTAACCCTCCTAGGGAAATGAAAGAAGGAGGAAAGAGATCAGGAAGCAGTGTGTCTAAGAGCAACTGAAAGGTAAAGTTAACTCGCCATTGCCTTCTTCTTCTCTCGAGTATGGGGTACAGAGATCATGGAAGAAGGAGCCAAATGTGACTTATCTGAGAGCTTGTATAACTATTCCTTCTCACCCTTTAAATGATTAGTAGGGTATAAAGGAGTGTGCATTTTGGAGTATGCTTTTTTTTTTTTTCACTAAAAAGAGCACAGAGAAGGAAGGATAAGGCTTAATGGATGTGTTACGTAAATATCAGCAGTTTGATCTAGGTCCTACTGCTGGCTTCACAGAAAGTCAATCGTTGAGGCAATGAGTATTGCCAAGGAAGAAAGCTTTAATCAGGTCCTGTAGTGAAGGAGATGAGAGAACAATCTCAAATCCATCTCCTTGCCTGACTAAAATTGGGGGTTTAAATAGCAGGGAAGAAATGCAACCATGTGTGGGAAGACAGGAATAAGGGCAGGATAAGGAAGAGGAGCTGGTCAACAGGAAGCAGAGGGTCAGTTAGGCAATCATGACAGGTGAGGGGTCTGATGTCTCATTGTCCAAATGCAGTGATCTAATGAGTTTCAGTTCCTTGATACTGTGTAGGAGTTCCGATGGTTGGTTTTCTGAGACGGGAACTCAGATAAGACAAATTAAACTTTCTTAAGTTTTAAGACTGTGAGGATCAATTTCCATGTTTATTCAAAGGAACCATAAACATCAGTTCTATGGGACATGAGTTGGTTTCAGATGCCTTATCAAAGAAAGGGCAGGTAGGCAGGAAGGTGGTTTGGTTGGACACATTTGGGCTCTGGGTGGAACTGGTCTTAGGATGTTTCCAGAAGAGATTAACATTTGAGTCAGTAGACTTGAGTAAATATCTGCCCTCATAGAGCAGAGCATCAGCCAATCCATTGAGGACCTAATAGAGCTAAAGTGAGAGGAAGGGCACATTCTCTCTGTCTCTCTCCCCATAAGGGGCCTCTTCCATCTTTTTCTGCCCTCAGACGTCAGAATTCCAGGTCTTGGGCCTTTGGCACTGGGACTTACACCAGTAGGCACTCCAGTTCTCAGACCTCCTTATACCATCAGGTCCCCTGGTTCTCAGGCCTCTGGCCTCAGACTTAATTGTACCACTAGCTTCCCTGGTTTTCCAGTTTGCAGACTGTGGGACTTCTCAGCCTCTGTAATTGCATGAGCCAGTTTCCATGATAAATTTACTCTTATATCTATAGTCAGCTGAAGAATTACAAAGTTCATAAATAAAAGGAAAGCTTTATTTTTCATAAAGGATGGCAGCCTGCAGGGTGGCCATTCTGACAGGCTGGGATATATCCTCCAGCTAGAAGCCAAAAACAGATACTCCAAGGTTGGGAATAAGACAGGGATTAATCCTGAGCAGGGTGACAAAGTATGCATATTCAATAAGCTATAGGAGGAGTCATTAATATTTGTGAAAGGAGAAATACGTGCACGCGTAACTCAGCTTCCTGACCCTTCGTGAGTCCCATGTTCAAACAATGGTGGCATTAGCATGATCCCAGCATGGAGTTTTCAGCCGTCTGATGTCAAAAGGTGAAGCAGAGGACGTGAAAACCCTCACTGCACATCCTCCATAGATTGACTAGAATGTCTCAGTGGTTGTTGGTCTCTTACCAGGAAAAAAAAATGCTGGTCAGCTGTGTCCAAACCACAGAAGGGAGAGGAAGTGGCAGGAGGTTGGTTGATATCAGTGGTGAAGGCTATTGAAAGGACCAATTTCTGTTTAGCCCTTGGAGAAAAAGCTAAATGGAAGTGAGTGAGGGAGGGGTATGATGAGATGTGTTTGACCTCCCAACATGGCCAATAACTCAGTTTTCAGGGTTACTCTGGGGTCCTCTTGTTTAAGATGGGGTTGGAGGACTTAGGATTTCATTTTCATTTTTCTTTCTTTTTTTTTTTTTTTTTGAGACAGAGTCTCGCTCTGTCGCCCAGGCTGGAGTGCTGTGGCTGGATCTCAGCTCACTGCAAGCTCTGCCTCCTGGGTTTACGCCATTCTCCTGCCTCAGCCTCCCTAGTAGCTGGGACTACAGGTGCCCGCCATCTTGCCTGGCTAGTTTTTTGTATTTTTTAGTAGAGATGGGGTTTCGCCGTGTTAGCCAGGATGGTCTCAATCTCCTGACCTCGTGATCCGCCCATCTCAGCCTCCCAAAGAACTGGGATTACAGGCTTGAGCTACCGCGCCTGGCCTCATTTTTCTTTTTCATGTATCTATCTGTCTGTCTATCTATCTATCTATCTATCTATCTATCTATCTATCTATCTATCTATCTGTCTATCTATCTATGCTACTGGTTTTGTTTCTCTGGAGAACCCTGAGTAATTTAAGGAAGTCTCTGGCACTGATTTCATGGGCTCAGTTGGCCACCCCAAAGGTGGTCACATCTCTAAGTTGTATTCCATATTCTACCTGTGTTCTTCCAAAGATACCTTGAGATCCTTCAGGAGCTCAGCCTCTTGCAAGAGGGGAACTGGCAACAGATACCATCAGCAGTGTTCATCTGAACTAAAACCAGGAATCACCAAAAGTTCGATTATGAGGATAACTGCAAATCTGCAAAGGCACACACATCCTCTATGACTGGGGGACTGGGAGTTCGCTATCTAATTGACAGGAAGATGCACTAGCAGCAAACATTCTCTTTATAAGAAAAATGCAAAGGCCAGGTGCAGTGGCTCACACCTGTAATCCCAGCACATTGGGAGGCCGAGGCAGGTGGATCACCTGAGGCCAGGAGTTCGAGACTAGCCTGACCAACATGGAGAAACCCCATCTCTACTAAAAAGACAAAATTAGCCAGGTGTGATAGCTCATGCCTGTAATCCCAGCTACTCAAGAGGCTGATGCAGGAGAATTGCTTGAACCCAGGAGGCATAGGTTGCAGTGAGCCGAGATCTCACTGTTGCACTTCAGCCTGGGCAACAAGAGTGAAACTGCATCTCAAAAATAATTAAATAAATAAATACATAAATGAAAAATGCAACTACTTGGAGGAATTTATTTGTGGTCAGGCTGAAGCCTATGAAGTAATGTGGTAAAAGCCATCTTGCTTCAATACCATTTTACACTGAAATAACATAACCAATACTTCAAAAGCATTTGACTCCAGGCAAAAACGAAGACACCTACTATGCCTCATTACTGGGGAGTATAAATTGAACAGCCTTCTGTACGACAAGTTGTCAATACATATCACAAACCTTAAATAACATGTCTATAGCCCTTGCCCCATTCTACAAGAATGGATGCTGTAGAAATAACCAGACATATCTACAAAGATTTATGGCAGTGATGCTCCTTGTAGTGTTATTTGTAATGGGAAAAAAGGCAAAAAATATCTAAATGTTCCAATAATGGAGGATTACTTAAAAAATTATGATGTACCTATATACTAGAATGTTAGGCAGCCATATGTTAAAGGAATTAATATAATTATTAAATTATTTCAACAAAAATTGTTTTAAATTATTAAAAATAATTGTATAGGAAAAGATGTTATCAGATGAAATAATGTTCTTGATATAGTGTTAAGATTTTAAAAAGTAGGTCACAAACTGTATAAAGTATCAACCCACTCTGGGGGGAAAAGTCCAAACTATATATTCATTCATTTATAGAGCATCTCAATAGGGAGGATAAAGAATTAAACAAGATAGACATAAGGAGTCTAACATGATTATGACAAGTTGGAGGAAATATTGAAAATATTAATAATGATTATTCCTGTGCCATGATATTGTTAGTATCTTTAATTTTTTCATTGTCTTTCTGGTACTTTCCAAAATCAAAGAAAAATGAACATGTACTATTTTAAAGCAGAAAACAAAGCTATATGCGATTTTACATTGCACATTCAAGAATTCAAAACATGAGAAAAGCACTAATTTATGGGGAAAGGGTAATAGTGGTTTGTTAAAAAAGCTTAATATTAAACTCCTGGATTGTTTATCTATTTATTTATTGAATGTAGCAGAGGTCTCACCATGTTGCCTAGGTTGGTCTCAAACTCCTGGGCTCAAGCAATCCTCCCACCTCAGCCTCCCAAAGTGCTGGGATTACACCACACCCGGCCTCAATACTTCCTAAACTTCCTTAGTTCAGTGGCACACACGGATTCATCTTATTTTGGTTCCTCAGTATTTTCAGATGCTTTTCCCTCTGCTGGAGTGCTTTTCCAGGAATATAGAGAGATGGTGTCAGCAGGAGGAGAGAAGTGGAAGCAAAGGGCCGCTCTGTAATCCTGATAACCAGGTTGGAAGGACCCCCTCAGACCTAGGTTTTAAGAGGGAACTTGAAATTCTAAGTGCTCCTCTCCCATTTCTGTAGTTCATTCACTCCACCATTTCTTGGGCCCTGTTTCCTCACCTGTAATCAGGGGCTAACAGTCCCTCTCACCCAATAAACTGGTTGCTCTCTCTAAAATACTTTGGGATCTCTCAGTAAATAGTGATGAAAGAAAGCACTATGTAAAGTAATGATGTAGATACCATTTAGCTTGGGCCTCTGGGAACTTTGAGAAGAGGTACACATAGATGAGTGAGTGAGTGAATGAATGAATGAATGAATGAATATGGAGTTACCTAAAGAATGTCAAGAGCAATCACCACTAGAAGAAGAAAATAATGCTGAAAAATATTTTTAGATTCAAAAAAAAATATTCTTCTTGGTAAGTGGCAGAAATGCATTAAAGCTAAAGCTAAAGCAAAGTTTTCTGAAAGGGCAGTTGCTAATAAAAAGATAAGCTCTGTGGGTTGTATCGTTCTTTTATTTTCCCCCTCCATTTATTCATCTATTCAACAAATATTCTGGAGTGCTTTTTCTGTGCCCGGCACTGTGCTGGAGCACTGTTTCAAGAGTACAGGAGGCTGGCGCGGCCAGCTTGAGAAGGACCCAGCCAGGCAAAGAACTAGAGAGGGAGCATTCCAAGCTAAGGGAACAGCAAGGGCAAAGGCACTGAGGTGGAGACAGGAAGGAGGCTGGTGTGGACAGAGCGTTGGTGGAAGGTGCACTGGGGCTACTCACTTGGGATCTTGTGAGCTAGGGTTCGGATGGGCTGTTGAGGGACAAAAGAGTCCCTCAGTGGGACGGATCTGATTTATGCTACTCTTGGGAGAATGGATGAAGTGTAGGGTGGGCAAGAGCAGAAGTAGAGAGACCTGAGAGGAGACTTCTGCCACAGCCTTGGCTAGATGATGGGGGCATGGAGGTGAAAGTTAGTTAGCCAAAAGAATTGGGGTAAAAGCAGTGGGAAGGCTTCTGGATAGAGGAAATAATCTGTGTAAACAAGAAGAGTGCACAGACAAAAGGCAATTACAAGGTTGTAATAAATCCTTGAGAACTCTGATGAGGATTACAACACATGATTTAAATGGTAAATGTACCGAGGATTACATTGAATGCTGTAGGAGAAAGTGGCTCCTGGCAGACACTCAGTCTTAACCTCCTATCCTTTTGTTCCTTCATGATCCGTATCCTGAGTACACATTTCCAAAGTATGTTCCCTAAGTATTTAGTGTTAAAAATAACTAGCCATTGATCCACTTTAAGATTACGTCTCTACTTCATAACACTTTGAATAAGGATATAAAGGAATGTAGATAAATACTGGGGAAGAATGAATGGCATTGCCCACTTCCTTAGAAACCGGAAACAAAAAGCTGGCTAGATCACCCATAAAATCAGCATTTGAAACTTTGATAAAAAAAAATAAATGTCAGTTATATCTCTGTTAGATGAAATTCTATTGAATTTCAAGCTCCTTGTAAGTATTAGAGAAAATTGAATGCCAGGACTGCAAAGAGAATTCCACCCAGTTAAGATTGTGCATTGCATGGGTGGCAAGGATGACTCTGAAATTCAGGTGATCAATATCTTATCTAAAACCTTTGGCCGGGTGTGTTTCAAAATAAGAATGTTTCTGATATTAGAAAGGTAACATGGTGAATAAGCTGTATACTACATACCACCTCTGGTCTTAGTGTTATGTGTGGGGCAGCACTTAGAAATCAAACACATTATTATTTCTTTAGAGAAATATAAGACTGTTCACACCAAGTGACACAAATAGAATCCATGAAGCATTTCAGTTCAGTTTAGGGGAGGTTTTCTTACCAGATGAGTTTATGTCCAAAATAGCATTTTTTGTTCACACGTTGAAGATGTTCAAGTTGTTTTTAAGGGGTTGGGGATCAAATGTGTTTTCTCTGGAGTTTCTGCACCCCTAAGACCATCCCCACTCCTGTACATGGCCCATAGGTGCTGGGGAGAGACTGGATTATGGTGGGCTCAGACTCAGTGTCTTGCTCAACCCAGAACCTCTGACCCCTGGACCCTGCCGCTGAACTCACCCCAAGCACTGGAGTCTTCCTTAACTCATGGTGCCCTGGACTTGCTCCCTGAAATCAAGCCTTGACTTGGACCTGTCCCTAATCCTGTCTACCATTCATGTCTGAACTTCAGTTAGACAGCGTGCAAGTGTCCTTCCTTGTAACTGCCAACATCCAGGTAAGTCTTCTGTGACAGCTATGTGATTTTTTTTTTGTTTGCACATAAAACCTCTGACGTAGGGTAGAAAGTAGCTTACAGCATCAGCTTGCACTTTCTAATCACAGCTCCAGAGCTTCCAAGACATTTTTATATGTACATTTCAGGGTGATAGAATTTTTTCAGCCTATACTCAGATGTGCAGAAAAAAACAAAACATAACATGTAGTTTATTTATTAATGGATGACTTGATCTGAGTTTCCCCACGAGCTCCCTATCCTGCTGGGTAGAAATAGGGGTTAAATAAATTCAGCCCAATTTGACCAACTCTTCTTATATTCTGGGCAGTTTGTTTAGATAACAGGGTCCCTTGTGGATCTATACTCAGTTTTTCAAATATCTGCACCAGGGAGCTCTCATCCCTAAGACAGCAATCAGGGTGTGTGGGAAGGTTACTGTGAGCTTCAAGCAGTAGAGTGATGGGTCCTCAGAGCTGTGCGTGTGGTGTCCCTTGTCAGGCTTGCTGCTGCCCACCCAACTGGGCTTTGTAGTAGACATTACCGGCTGGTATAACCTGGGTTCTGGTGTCTCTGAGCTTGATCATGAACAGTGGTATACTTTGGCTGTACTGGTCTCATTCCACCTCTCACTGGCTCTATAGACCTTTCTGGATCTAGGTGATTCACATTTTGCCTCTGCTATGAAAGTCACTTCACTCCTCCTTATGGTGCCTGAGGGCAAATCCATGGCTCTCAAACCCACGGCTGCTTTCAAAGACCCTTTTATGTGCACACAGGGCCCTATCTATGACACTAGGTGTGGAGGAGATTGCTGGTGGGCAACCAAAACCTGTTCTCCCTTTGTTCTATGATAATAGAATTGCTATTGTTGGGCAAATATGGCTCCCCAGTGATATTGCATTTCCCCACATTCTTTGTGGTTAGGTTTGCTCATGTGACCAAGTTCTGGCCAATAAAATATGAGAAGAGTTCATGTCTGCCACTTTTGGGCCAGAGTCTCATAATATTGGGTGTACTTCCTCCAGCCTCTTTTCCCTTACTACCAAATGGAACCCAGATATAGCAGTCCTGTATGGTTGATGACAAAGGCCCTCGGACTTACAGCAGAGCAACTACTAGGAAAAGAATCTGAGTCCCTCAATGAAGAAGAGCTGACCACCAGCCTGGAAAATCACCTCAGATTATTTTAGGAGAGAATTTATTTGTTCTCCTATGTTTATAGCAGTAGTTTTCTAATAGCAGCTATAAGAAACTACTTGCAATCAGGGAAATCCACACCTGCCTTAAGCTAAGTAACCCAGATGCCTCACTTGGCCAGAAGTCCTCCATCCTTGGGTTCCTTTCATCCTATCTGATATATGCCACTGTCTTAGGGCAGGGAGGGTGAGCTCTGCCCATCCTTATCTTGCCTCTTTCTCTCTCCATAATTTATATGTACATGAATGTGAGAGTTTTGGATTTTTTCTTCCCTATCCTATATCTCCCTCCTTCTCTCAGTATCAAGCCTGAGAGTTATCATAGGAAAAAGGAATAGCTTCTCTATCTTTTTGGAAAGAACTCTATAATCTGAGTTTTTAGGCTTGCTCTTGATAGATAAAATAATTTAGAAAATCCTCCCTCTCTGGACAGAACCTAGCTTTCAGGCTTACTGTCTGAAAAATCCTATTTTGATTCATGAACATGGAAATGCAAAAGAGAAATGCTCATTAATAATTTTTGAAGAATTACCTCTCATTACATAGACCAAAAAAAAAAGATTTACACCAAGATGTTTGCAGTGGTTATAACTATATGATAAAATTATGTAATTTTTTTCAGCCTGGTGCAGTGGCTCATGCCCATAATCACAGTACTTTGGGAGGCAGAAGTGGGCAGATTGCTTGAGGTCAGGAATTCGAGACCAGCCTGGCTAATATGGTGACACCCTGTCTCTACTAAAAATGCTAAAATAATTTAGCTGGGTATCGTGGCACATGCTTGTACTCCCAGCTACTCAGGGGACTGAGGCAGGAGAATTGCTGGAACCCAGGAAGTGGAGGTTGTGATGACCCAAGATGGTGCCACTGCACTCCAGCCTGGGTGACAGAGTGAGAATCTGTCTCAAAAACAAAAAAAAAAATTATGTGATTTAAAAAAAAATCTTCCTCTTTTGACTTTATTTTCTGACTTTTCTACAATGAACATGTACCACTCGACTAAAATTTACCAAAAAAATCAATAAAACTTATTTTTAAAATATGTCTGTAGTGCTATCAGTTGGGAGTTACTGATCTGTAGTAGGTAAGAACTCGATACAAATTACAGTCTCCATGGGAGCTAATTTAAACTTGTCAGACCAGTTAAATTATTAGGTCTTAACTGACATTTAGCAGCAAGGGTGGCAGACCTGACATCACACAGCAAGGACTTAGAAAATTAGGGATAATGACACACAGATTGTATTTCTGCAAAGCATGCTCAATTCAAAGTGCATCAAGTAGTGTTCATAAAAAATGACTCTGTATTTTAGGTTATTCTTTTCCACGAGAGTTGCATGGGTAGAAATATCTAAGGTGAAACAGAAGCCTATTTTTGTTGGCATTTCTCCTTTGTATATTTTGACAAGAGAAGTATTTCAGGCTTTGCTGGAACTCATTCGCATATGGATCATTGTTAATAAATCTTGCAGAACTTCCTCCCTGTAACAAAGAGGGACAAAGAGCTCTCTTCTTTGGTAAGTAAATGTTCTTAAAAAAAAATAATAAGTTACAAGAGTTATATTTGTAATGTCCAGGAGAAAAGACGAACTTCAGAGTTTCCAGGGAAGTGTGAAACAACCTTCCAGACTAGAAGGCAAGAGAGAGGCTTAGTTGCCATCACAGCTGTTCACTTGGCCTGGCCTGGAACAAAGCTGGGTGAAGGGAGGAAGTGAGAGGAAACCAAAGAAAGGAACCACAACATACCTTGAAGAGTCAAGAACAGTGCAGCTGACTGTCCCAAGCAAGAAACTCAAACCCCAGCCTTCAGGAAAAGAAAAAGGTTAGCAGGAAATTCTAGACTCTGTATTTTTGCTTCAGGTAGGTCTACAAGGAGCATTTACCCCTAGCATATATGAGGCAAAAAGAAAGAGCTCCCATCTCCAGAGTCCAAAGAAACTAGCGAAGCAGTTTTCATTTTTTCACGTGGAAACCTCCACAGCCATGTCAGACACGGAATCAAAATATAACAGGGGGGTTCGCCAAACACTTCTAGGGCAAAGGTTTCTTTCTGCAGCTCTACCAATCCCAGACTATTACCTGTCTGCGGCCTCCTAGGCTGGGCCTTAATCACTTCCAGCTGTGCTGGCTCTTTACTGTCCCTTTAGCCCCTCCCCATCTGGCCTCCCTGCACTCTGCCTCTCATGTAGGAAAAATTAAGTATTGCACCTAAATCCCCCCTTAGGACTTAGGGGGTCCCAATCAGGTGCCTCACCACAGTATCCATCTCCAGCCACAGATGACGGGCTGGCTTGCCTCATGTAGGGGTGTTTCCATTCCGCCCTGAAGCTGAGCTCTTCTCCTGACTCCCCGCTAATCAGTTACAGCTATGCACACAAAGTAAAGGAGGTAGA
Source organism: Colobus angolensis palliatus (assembly GCF_000951035.1). Lineage (NCBI taxonomy): Eukaryota > Metazoa > Chordata > Mammalia > Primates > Cercopithecidae > Colobus > Colobus angolensis. The sequence goes on from NW_012118500.1 coordinate 1,056,356, forward strand.
GCACAGCTCCATTGGAAAGAACCTCTCCCCCTCAAAATCCCATCCTGGTACCCACATACCCCAAATTCCTAGCCAGTGGTGTCCTGATGGCCCCAGCTGCAGGGATTGGTTCCTTAGGATTAAATTTGTTCCCTAGGGCTAAACCCTGTCCAGGCAGTCATCTTCTGAAATATACATCTTTCTGCCTGGGTGGTATCTGCATTATATCAGTTTAAGCCTTGGTGATTTGCAGGGAATGAAAATCTCTGGCTAGAATTAGAACGGAAAGTGCCTGACACCAGGCAGCCATTACCCTATCTCTTACATGTTATTAATCAATTATGGGGCAAGTTATCCTGATAACTAAGACTGAGGCTTCATTATCTTCAACACATCATGTCAGGTAGCCACTAAACTCTGAAAAGAATTGGGGAATTCAGTGAAATCTCTTTGCCATCTTTGGGCTAAACCCTACCCTGCATCTTGGGTTTAGTGGGCAATGAATCTGGGCCAGCAGGCAGGGATTGCCTATAGCAGTGTTTCCTAACTTGACCTTACATTGCATTCATCTAGAGGGTGTTTTAAAACACAGATTTCTGGACCCCAGCCCCAGAGTTTCTGACTCAGTAAGTCTCAGATGAGGGCCTAGAATTTACATTTCTACCTTGTTCCCCAGTAATGCTGCTCCAGGCCTGGGGACCACATTTGAGAACCATTGTTTTACATCACAGCAAGGAACTTGAACTTTATTCATCAGGCAATATAGGATCCTTGGAGGGTTTTAATCTAGGTGGGAGAGGGTCATGGGATCCAGTTTGCACTTCTGAAAGCTCAGGTGGCCACAATATGGAGTATTGACTTGCAGGGACTGCAGCTGGGAGAGGATGGCTAACCAGAGGCTATTGGCAGAATCCAGATAATTTTCACTATGAGGTGTTTCATATAATGTTACAGTGTGAGATCCTGGCAACAAAATTGTACTGATTAGCCTCCAGGAGCCTGAGAAAGGTATAAAGTTGAGAGAGATGATTTAGAAGAAAGATGAAGACTGGGTATAGAGGCTCATGCCTGTAATCCCAGCACTTTGGGAGGCTGAGGCAGGCAAATCACTTGAGGTCAGGAGTTCAAGACCAGCCTGGCCAACATGGTGAAACCCCATCTCTACTAAAAATACAAAAATTAGCCAAGCGCGCTGATACACACCTGTAATCCCAGCTACTCAGGAAGCTGAAGCAGGAGAATCACTTGAACCTGGGATACAGAAGTTGCAGTGAGCCCAGATTGTGCCACTGCACTTCAGCCTACGAGACAGAGCGAGACTCTGTCAAAAAAAGAAAAGAAAAGAAAAGAAAAACTCTCTAAAAGGAGATATAGGAGGCCTGAAAGATAAATGTTGGCCATTTCACAATTTTGCCAATGGCCAATCTGGTTCCCAGTGGGCACAAGAGACTGGGACCTTGCAGAGAGGTCCGCAGAAGTGACACTCACCAGGTGGACCTCCTAAATAGGTACAGCTGGCTCTCTCCCTTCCTTCCTCCCTCTCTTTCCTGTGGGGTAATATTATTAGGGGGAATGGGGTGTAGAGTACAGATCGTGATAATTACTAGGAGACAAGCAGTTTCCCAGCTTCATTTTTCAAAGTCTCAAAAACAGAGACGTGGAGTACAGGCTTTCCTGGTTCAGTTCAACAATGTTTGGCTAAGCCTGGTCCTTCTGGTTGAGTGTCTGAGGTATAATTTTAGAAGGACATTAAAAATAATCTATACTCTACCAATAGTGCTTTTCTAAGGAGGATAGGCCTATGGTTATTAGCATACACATGATAAAAGAGAATTCAGAATTTTACTATACATTCTAGATATGTAAGTGAAGTTACTGTAAGGTTTGGACAAATCATCATAACACCCACAAACAGCATCATGGAAGACCTTGCTTATAAACTTTCAGTGGATTCATGTGGCTTCCAACATCCCTTGACTCAGCTACAGGCCACAAAATTGGTTAGATTGGCCTCTGAATCTGCTTTGCTTGTTTTCATCTTTGCTTCTGCCCAGAAAATTCTTCAGCTATAAGATTCCTGTCTCTTACCTCTCTAAGTTCCAACCTAACCTTAAGGTCTCTGTCAAATTTACCTTCCTTCCTCACTTTCTTGGAACACACCAACCCATTATCATCCCTCCCCACTCTGAAACCTTATGGCACTTACAGGCTAAGCTTATCCTTTGGTTCTTGGATATTAGTTCCCTTTTTAGGAGTAAAAGTCTTGTCTTCCCAGACTGATAGTAAATTCTTTGGAGCCTGGAGTAGTTGAGTCCCATCTGTCTAAAAATGAGCCATTATACTCACATTATACTTGCATGGGTGACATGGGGAATGTGTTGGCTCAGTTCCTAAATCCTTGGGCAATGAGGCCTGCAATTGGGCCTCAGGCACAGCTAGCAGCAGGGACATAAACACAGCCAGCTCACGCTGTCTTCCTTTCCAGCTCTTGTTTCTGAAACCTGTTCTGTTTTCTTAAAATATATCCTCAGCAGTGGGTGGGGAATTTGGCCATTGGCAGCTCTCCGACTCACATTTGACAGTCAAACCACCAGAGAAGGGATGGCTCCCTTCCCTATTTACAAGTTCAAAAAAATCAGATTGGTCTGGCTTTGGGACATTCCTATCCTTGGATCAATTAATGAATGTTGGCTAGTGGGGAGGGGGAGAGTCCATTTCATGCCCCATTCTCCTTTCCAAAGAAGCCCAATTTTGTTATCCTCCCTTTGGTGTATGGCTTCAAGGGGACCAGCTCCTGCTGTAGCCTCGAGGGTGGGTCTGAAAAGTCCAAGCCGAGGGTCAGCAAACTTTTTCTGGAAAGCACCAAATAGCAAATATTTAGGCTTTGCAGGCCATATCTCTATTGAAACTGCTCAACTCTGCCACTGTAGTCTGAAAGAAGTCATAAACAATATGTAAATGAATGACAGTGTAGTGCTGTTCCAATAATATGTTATTTACTTTTGGACACTGAAATTTGAATATCATATAATTTTCACATGCAATGAACTATTCTTCTTTTGACATTTTTAACCATTTAAAAATGTAAAAACCATTCTGACCTCTGGTTTAAGCTCATCCCCTGCCAATGTCTTGAATTGGACCACAACATGTGATACAACTTGGGTCAGTAGTGTTACTGGTGGTGAATCCTTATGGCTCTGCAGCAACCTCAATTTTTGCCTCTTCAGAAGAAAGAATTTGACCTAGGGACAGCCCGAGAGTGAGAGACCAAGGCAAGGTATAAGGCAGGAGTAAAAGTTTATTGAAAAGTTTTAGGGCAGGAATGAAAGGAGGTAAAGTACACTTGGAAGGGGACCAAGTAGGCATCTTGAGAGATCAAGTGTGTGGGTTGACCTTTTGACTTGGGGTTTTATATGTTGGCCTACTCCCAAGGTCTTGTTACTTCCCCCCTGATTCTTCCCTTGGGGTGGGCTGTCTGCATGAGCAGTGGTCTGCCAGCACTTGGGAGGGGCCTCATGTGCAGTGTGTTTACCAAAATTGTGCGCATGATCACTTGAGGCATTCACTTACCCATCGAGTGTTCCCAAAGGAAGGTCATAGACCAGTTAAAAGCTACCATTTTGCCTCTTAATGTGCATGCTCAAGTCCACTTGCCCACCTCCTGAGATCTTATTGGGAAGCTACTGCTCACCAGTTTCAGATTTTTCTGTTGGGAGACTGCCTTTCCCTGGCACTGGCTGTGGCCAAATACTATTTTGGAGAGATAGTTTAATACCACCTGACTATTACCTGATGGTTGCCTGACATTCCTGGTCAGGTGGGGGTCATCTCCTGCGCTGTTCATGTCTGACTAGTTACCTACTGGAACAGCAGGATGTGAAGAGAAGTCTGCTGGGATGGTTTAGGGAAAGATTTTCTCACACTCAACAAGAAGCATGGGCTGGGCACAGTGGCTTGTGGCTGTAATCCCAACACTTTGGGAGGCTGAGGTTGGAGGAAGAGATAATCTCCTTTCTGCTTCTCGACCCTGCCTAGTCTAGATATGGCTGCTGGAAATCCTGGTCCATCCTTTCACCAGCAGGGGAGCTGGGCTGAGAGCAAAGCCCTCACACTGATGCTGGGAGAGCTGAGAGACAGGAAGAACCCGGTCTGTCATGGAGTCTGAGCCACTGAATTAACCACCTTGACACAGCCCTCCCTGCAGTCTTCTTGTGTGAGTTTATAAATATCTCTGTTATTTCAGCAGTTGAGTTGAAGTTTCCTGTTAATTGGCTGTAGAGTGAGTGGGGAGCAAAACACTCAAAGAATAGTCTGGAATCCCATTTTATATGTCCTCATACCTTTATATACTACATCTTCAATATACCACCTGACTGACTGATCTTCACTCTCTCCCTCAAACCCCATCTCTTTCACATTCTTCTTAGTGTCTGGCTACTACAACACTTGTGTTTCTAGTTCCTTCTAAGGACTAAAATATTCCCTGAAATTGCACTAAGTGCACATCTGAAGAAGCTTCAGGGAGAGGCTCATTGTGACCTTGGGTCTCTCCTCTGCTCACTCACCAAAGTACAGCTGAGAGTGTTTCCTCATATAATCTGTGGCTTGAATCATCATTCCCTCTGCCCTTCCTGATTCCAGCCTCACACCCATGATGAATTCAACTATTGAGTTAAACTTCTCTTCCCACAGTTCTGGCCACCTTCCCACTACATTCCTCCCACTGTACCACCCTCTTGAGTGTCTCCCCTCACACCCAGGTGCTTGAATGTCAAGACAGGGACACTGTTGTTACCCAGTGTCTGACCACAAGAGATGGCACAGGCTCACAGCCCAAGAAAACACCCTGCTTTGCCCTCAGACAGATTTGGCTAGCAGGTTACCTCCCTGTTTGCATTTCAGGCAGCTATGCAGCCCAGTTGGCTGCCTGAATTTTTCCACCAGCAGCTGCAAACCCCTATTCCTTTCTCTACTTGCTGCTTTTGTCTCTTTCTTCTCCATATTTATTTTCTTTGCTTGCACACCTTGTTTTTCTTTCAGGGGACCTGCCATATGGTTCTCCTTTACACAAAGTGTGGAGTGTGCAGAGGCAGCTGGTGGGGTCCCTGAACATGCTGGTCTATGCAGGGGTCCCTTGGAGCTCAAGCTGCCACCCAGCAGAGAGAGGCTAAGCCCCAAATGTGGACAGGAGAAGAGAGGAGGAAACCAGAAAAAGGCCAAGGCAGGCCACACAGCTCATTAGTTCATTTTGATTAGTTGCTTTTATCCAGTTGTGAGGAATGGTGAACAGTGATAAATGAAGACAGTCCTGAGATTTTTATCTCCTGAATTACTTACAACTTGGCAAGATTAGATAAACCATGGAGACAGCAGATGGAAGTTGATGTGTGTATGACCAAATTGGTTTGTAAGATTTATAGAAGATGGCCCGAAATCCTGATTCTACAGCCTGGAAGGTCTTCTAGGGGGCTTACACTTTAATAGTTTTCTTTGTCTTTTGCCTCCTTATTCATTTATGCTGTTTTTTTGCTCATCAACTTGCACTGAGAGCCAGGACAGCTGTTCACCTGGACACAGAACCAGGTTAGACTCTGGGCAAGGTGACAACTAAATCCAGCTTCAGATTAGCTCTCCAAGGAGAGTTTAGAGAAAGGGGTGTTTTAGGTGATTCCTCCACCCAGAGGGTGGGGTTGCCTTTTCTAATTTGTACAAAGATATCACATAGACTAGTTGAGGGTCAGACCTTAGTCCCTCACTGACTCCTAGGAGGGAGTATCTGATCATACCAGACACAAGTGAGTTTCTTGTAAACTAAAGATTTGAGGGGTCTTGGGCAGAAGGTCACTTTGCACAATGTACAATCTCTCTCTCACTCTCTTGTTCTGTTCCTTTGTCCCCATCTTCTTCCCCAGAAGCTTAGTGTCATCCTTGTTGCTTAAATAGGCCATTGGAAGTCTTGTTCTCCATCTCCAGTGAGTAATCAAAGTATTTATTTCAAATAAATGCAAAACTCTCCCTACAGGGGTGTCTAGTGAATAATATTACCTCTACCTCAATATGTTGTTGATGACCAAAACAAAACAGTTTGTCTTTGCTAAGCACTAAATTGTTAAACATTATTGGTTGTGGAAGTAGAGCTCGTGAAGTCAAGAGCAGAAAGCAACTCAGTTATTCTCCCTTTACCCCTTCCCCTGACTCACCATTCAAACTTGTTCTGTGGAATTATGCTTTCCTCAGGTCTCGCAATGTATCTGCTTATTTTCATTGTAGTCTTACTTTTGTCATTAAACCGTCTAGTCACATGAAATAGTAGAAACTTCAAATTTCCTTTAAAATGAAGGCTCCCCAACCCTACCAGCTCATGTCTGCACGATGGTTTCACCTGCCCATGATTCCCTTTCCTCCCTGACTCTCTCTGGGTTGAAGCAGAAGAGGCCAGAGAACCAGGGACAGGAGACGTGTGTGTGCCTGGTACCTATGACAGGAGACGTGTGTGTGCCTGGTGTTGATTCTCTCAGACCCTGGCAGAAGCTTAAAGCTGAGTTTCTTTGAGCTTGATGAGTGTTCAGATCTCTTCCTTTTTCTTGAAGTGTATTTGTGGGCTCTCTGGAGTTTCTCTTGGTGGACCCCTTTGACCATCACTTCAGCTGGCTCCTTTTTTTTTTTTTTTTTTTGACCAAGTCTTGCCCTGTTGCCCAGGGACTACAGGCACATGCCACAACACATGGCTAATTTTCACCTGGCTAATTTTTGGATTTTTAGTAGATATGGGTTTTTGCCATGTTGGCCAAGCTGGTCTCAAACTCCTGGCCTCATGTGATCTGCCTGCGTTGGCATCCCAAAGTGCTGGGATTACAGGCTTGAACCACTGCACCCTGCCAGCTGGCTGCTTTTGATCCCGCCTCAGCTTTGCTTCATATGAGACCTCTCCATCCTTTTTGTTGCAGTTTCCCTGCTTTGGGCAGGACCCATTTTAAGATGACTGCAGGTCTGCTGTGTCCTCCAGGCAGCCAAGACTGGTCCAAGGGAATGCCATCTTTGGCTCTGATAGTAGCCTGGGCACAGTCCTCATCACTGCTGTTCTCAGCTGCCTCAGCCAGCTTTTCCTGGAGTGTCATTTTTCCCGCATGGATCCACTGTGTCTCCCAAACGGTCTTGATGCTGTTCAATCAATCTTTGTCCAAATCATACTAACTTCAGCTGTTTAGTTTTTAACTTTTATTATGGAAAATTTCAAAATGCAGAAACATTGAGAGATTATTATACTAAACTATAATAAACCCATGACCCAATCACCCAATTTAACAGTGATTAACTCAGGGCCAATCTTGTTTCATCTTTACACAGATGCACTCCCCATTCGACTTCTCTGCAAACACTGGATTATTTCCAAGCAAGTTTGCTTTTCATGTGAAATTCTTTAGTAAGTATCTCTAAAATTTAAGAACCCTATTTATAAAAACAAAAAACACATACACCTAATATACCAAACCAACAATAATTTCCCAAAAGCATCAAATAGTCTTCAAATTTCCTTTTCTCATCATTTTTTAAAACAGTTGGCTTATTCAACTATGCAACCATAAAAAAAGATGAGTTCATGTCCTTTGTAGGGACATGGATGAAGCTGGAAACCCTCATTCTCAGCAAACTATCGCAAGGACAGAAAACCAAACACCGCATGTTCTCACTTATAGGTGGGAATTGAACAATGAGAACACTTGGACACAGAATGGGGAACATCACACACCGGAGCCTGTCGTGGGGTAGGGGGAGTGGGGAGGGATAGCATTAGGAGATATACCTAATGTAAATGACGAGTTAGTGGGTGCAGCACACCAACATGACACATGTATACATATGTAACACACCTGTATGTTGTGCACATGTACCCTAGAACTTAAAGTGTAATAATAATAATAATAAAAATAAAGATCCATTTTTTAATTTGGTCTAAAAAAAAACAGTTGGCTTATTCAAATCAGGACTTTGAAAGTTCATACTTGAAGATGGTTGACATATTTCTTTTAATCTGTAGATTTCCTTACCCTCTTTTTTTCCCCTTTGAGATCTATTTCTTGAAGGAACAGTATCATTTGTTCTATAGAATTTTCTACAATCTGGATTGTTACTGATCGCATTCCTGTTTAATCAGTATTCTTATCAACATTTCATATATTTCCTGTAAAATAGTATGGTGCACAGAGTTAAAAGATTAATCAGAATCAGTTTCCATTTTTTGTAAGATTAGTTCTTGGATATGTTGCGGACTTTCTATTGCATCATGTAATGTATGGTTGTGTTTCTTTTCATGAGGCCAAGATTGATCACTGTGTTCAGGTGCTATCAGCTTGATCTAGACATCTGCCTTGGACCTAATAATGCTAGCAGTTATTAATGGTTACTTCCTAGATCCATTATTTCATTAGACTATTAGCCTTTATACCCACTAATTTTTAAAAATTGTATTCTAAATCTAGCATCCTTATGCATTCATTGGCTCGATTTCTCCTATAAAGAGAAATTTTCCTCACTAATTATGGGATATAATCCATACAGGAAAGGGGGGTTAGGTGTGAGGACTAAGCTCTGATTTTTTAACTTTCCCCAATTCCCCCCAAGCTGTCTCTTGTGGGGAAAATCTACATTCTATAGAGAATTCCCTTCCCTTTCTAAGTTTTCTTGATCCAGAAGATAATTAACAGAGTTTGGCATCTTTTAAGTCTGGTAAGAAACATTTACACTCTATTCTGTCTGAAGTGTGCTATCTGAGGCTTCATCCACATAATAATAACCTTGGCTTCCACAGCTCTTTATCTTGATCTAGACCCTCCCTTCTATTGATTCCATGTCTTTAGATAAACTCTTTTAAGCAACTGCCAATCTGAAAATCTTTGAATCCACCTACAACCTGGAAGCCCACTGATTCAAGTTGTCCTGCCTTTCTAGACCAAACCACTGTACATCTTCCATGTATCAATTGATGTCTTCTGCCTCCCTAAAATGTATAAAACTAAGCTGTAGCCTGACCACAGGATCTCCTGGGGCTGTGTCACAAGACGTGGTCACTCATATTTGGCTCAGAATAAATCTCTTCAAATATTTCACAGAGTTTGACTCTTTTCATCAACAGAATCAATATTTCAAATATTATTAAAAGATTAAGAGTAATAATGGCTCCCAGTCAGAGAGGGAAGGATAAATTGGGAGGTGGCAACTCAGTAGGTCAACACCAGCAACTTTGCTGTCCTGGTTATTTTACTGAGGACTAAGCTCTGATTTTTTAAAATCTTGCCCTAATTCCTGTCTAAGAGGTCTAGGGAGTCATGCCCTACAATCCATAAATTCTCATCAGATGGATTTTATTTAACCCTATATACCGTGACTTACTTTCTGATTGGTCTCTGGCACAACATTATGTGACATAGAAGAAAGTCAAAGTATTTTACCCCAAAACATGCTTCTTTGCCATATTTTGAAATGGTCCTGCAAAGCTCTCCTCTGTGGGGGAAAATCTGCGTCTGTAAGAATCTCTATTAACATAGCTAGCTCTTTTTCTTCCAGGCCTCCCCAGTCCTGACACGATTAAGTAAGAGTCTAGCACCTTTTAAAGGTCTGAATAGGAAACATTTGTCATCTATTGTCTCTAAGGGCAGCCACTATAAGACTTCAGAATAAACTTGCTCTCTATCATCTTTTATCTTAACCTGAACATATCATTTCTACTGATCCCAGGTCTTTAGACAAACTCAACCAATTATCAGCCAGAAAATGTTCAAATTTACCTATAGCCTGGAAGCTCCCACCTACCCCCCTACCCCTGCTTTGAGTTGTCCCACCTTTCTGAGTTAAACTGATGTATTTCTTAAATGTATTTGATTGATGTCTCATGCCTCCCTAAAATGTATAAAACCAAGCTGCACCCTGACCACCTTGGGCACGTGGTCTCAGGACTTCCTGAGGTCTGTGTCATGGTCCATGATCTTGGCTCAGAATAAATCTCTTCAAATATTTTACAGAGTTTGACTCTTTTCACGACATTACAATGCCTTGGTTTTCATATTTGAAAATAGTTTGCTCATTAACCACTTTGAGCTTCATTCAAGTTTTTAAAAAGGGAGTTATGCAAAGTCCTGTGAAAATTAGTGTACCCTCTACTGCTACAAAAGATAGAAGACAGAAATATGGGGTCAGCTTTAAATATGAAAGTAATTCAATCAGCCCCAGTGCTCATTTGCCATAAATGTAGACATCAAGCAATGGAAACGGTGCTGTTTCCTCTTAGTTTTAATGTATATTGCAGGTGCACATATCAGAAGATAATGAAATTCTAAAAGCCCCATGAGAGCCTAAAACCACACTGGATGGGCTGCATAACAATTCAAAATTGGAATAAGGGACAGACGAACTATAAAACTGACAGGATTCATTTTCGATATGAAGTTTAAAAGAAACATTCTTGCAACTCAAAGTTTGCAAGCTCTGCAATTTTTATACATTTTAGAATCAGTGTGTGAAGTTACAGACATTTTCATTCGATAAGGCACACCAGGAAAGGTGCAATAAAACTAAAAATGCACGAACGCTTGCCCAGGGCCTCTGGACACTCCAGTCACTCACTCTATACCAGGCTTTGAGCCACCTATACTTTAAGACATCCCTGAAAACCCTGATCACCAGTAGAGGGGACTGTCTTACAAGGGAGGATTCTCTTTCTCTCTAATTCTTTCACATATATACATATCACTTCTCTTTTCCAATTCTATGTGCTTCCTTGCTGTCCCTGGGATCCCCCTGCACAATATGGGCAAAGAACTCAGTACCTCTTTGAGTTACCCCAAAAGAATCCACTCACCCAAAAGCCTTAAATAAGTAAGGCAGTCTTTGCTAAACACTTTGCAAGAGAGACAAAGGAAAGTATTTAAATTACTATCCTACAGCAAGCAACTTTAAAATTTCTTTATGCTGTGTAGGCTCTCTGGAGTCCTGTTTCAACATTACTCTCCACTCTGAATGACCTTTTCTCTCTCTCTCTCTGCTTCTTTTCCATGAACTGCCTGCCTATGCAAATGCCTGCCAATCCTATCTTTTTACTCTCTCACTCTCAGATTTCCTCAGAAACTTCAAATGTTTGTAATCTTTATTATTAGGCAGATCAACCTAGCTTTCTCTGTTCCTGCCCTCAAATTTACCTATGAAAACTCATTGCAATGATTCAGTAAAGTAACAGATTCTCCAGTTAATAGAGCCAATACTCCACAGTTCACACATTCAACAAATATTTCCTGTGTGTCTGCCATTTGCCAATGGTTGTCTTAGGAGGTTAGGATATGGCAGTCAGCGACCATCTTTTTCTGTTTGAGCATGCTTATGATGTCTCATCTCTACCCCAATTTTCTCATGAAAACATTTCTTCCAAACACACATAGTATTCTCTGAAGGGAATTCTGATGAATAAAGTTGTCTACACCTTGCTAAATTTATTAATGTAATACATATACAATGTTACATATATTCAAGTGACAAGTATTATATATGAGTATTTATTAATGTTTCATATGTGAATCAGGAAGGAATTAAAAATCTGAACTGACCTGTAACTAATAATATTGAATCAGTGATCAAAAACCTCCCAACAGAGGAAAGCTCAGGATCAGGTGGCCTCACTGGAGAATTCCACCAAACATTTAAGAAGAATTAACACTAATCCTTCTCAAACTCTCAAAAAATAAAAATTAAAGAGTACAGCTGGGTGCAGAGGCTCATGCCTATAATCCCACCACTTAGAGAGGCTGAAGCAGGAGGATTGCTTGAGCCTAGGTGTTCAAGGCTAGCCTAGGCAACATAGAGAGATCCTGTCTCTATGAAGGAAAAAAAAAAAAAAGAAAAGAAAAATTGAACTGGAGATAACTCTTCCAAATTCATTATATGAGGTCATCCTTACCCTGTATTCAAAATCAAAGATACTATAACTAAACTACAGGCCAATATCCTTGATCAATGTAATACACTGCATTAATAGAATGAAGGACAAATACCAGGTAAATCATTTCAACTGACAGAGAAAAAGCATTTGACAAAAATCAGCACCCTTTCATGACAAAAACATTCAACACTAGGAACAGAAGGAATTTACCTCAACATAATAAAACCCATATGTGAAATGTCCACAGCTAAAATCATACTCAATGGTGAAAACTAAAAGCCTTTTCTTTAAGGTTAGGGACAAGGTAAGCATGCCCAGTCCTACCATTGCTACTCAACGTAGTTCTAGAAGTCTTAGCCAGACAATTGGGCAAGAAAAATAAATAAAAAGCATGTAGATATAAAAGAAAGAAGTAAACCTTTATGACATTGAGTTTCTGTCAATGGGGAAAAGCTTTATGACATTGAATTTGTCAGTGATTTATTGGATATGACACCAAAAGCACAGCAATGAAAGCAAAAATAGACTAATGGGTTTAGATAAAACTTTAAAACTTTGGTGCAGCAAAGGAATAATTTAACCCCTTTTCCCATTTGTCCTGAGAATACTTACCAGTGGTGCTTTCAGCAGTAGCATTTACCCTGAGATAACATTGCCACGAACTATTTTGCTTTTATTTTATTTATTTATTTTTTTAGATTTTTTTTTTATTTTTTTATTTTTTTTTATTATACTTTAAGTTCTAGGGTACATGTGCATAACGTGCAGGTTTCTACATATGTATACTTGTGCCATGTTGGTGTGCTGCATCCATCAACTCTTCAGCACCCATCAATTCATCATTTATATCAGGTATAACTCCCCAATGCAATCCCTCCCCCCTCCCCCCTCCCCATGAT
>NW_012118500.1:1074922-1101094 GCF_000951035.1 Colobus angolensis palliatus
CCTCAGTTGAAAATGCAGAAATCACCGGTCTTCTGTGTCCTTCGCGCTGGGAGTTGGAGACTGGAGCTGTTCCTATTCGGCCATCTTGCTCCGCCCCCTATTTTGCTTTTATTATTATTTTCTCATCTCTCTAGCTATTGACTTTGGAAACAAAAGACATCATTCAATTTATAGCATTCTGTTGTTAGTAGTGGTATTTCTATTTACAAAATATAGTAATTCTCGACTGCCAAAAATGTCAAATCCTAGAAAATGTAGCATTCTTGCAAATAATGTTAACATTGTTGTCAAATAGTTATAGGCCAAAGAGTCAATTGATGAATCTGATTTTCCTGAAAGAGATGATTCTGCTGATTCAGATGATTCCTATGTGAGTTCTGTTTATAAATAACTCTAAAAACAGTTTTTTAATTTTATTTTCACATTGAAAATCAGTCAGATTTGCATCAGCCTCAAAGAGTGTGTTTATATAAAATTAAATAAGTGCTGGCAGTGAGCTACGCTTTCTTTTCCAAACAGAAGAAAGGTTAAAAAGTGAAAAGGCAACCTACAGAATGGGAGAAAATATCTGCCAATCATATATATCATAAGGGTTTAATATCCAGAATATAACCCCTATAAAGAACTCCTACAACTCAACAACAACAAAACAAATAATCCAACTAGGAAATGAACAAAATACCTGAATAGACATTCATTCAAAGAAGATATACAATTGGCCAAAAAGCCATAAAAAGCTGCTCAACATCACTAATCATTAGGGAAATGCAAATCAAAATCCCAATTAGATAATCACCTCACACCCACCAGATGGCCATTATAAAAGATACAGAAAATAATGTGCTGACAAGGATATGGAGAGATTGGAACCCTTGTGTATTATTGGTGGGGATGTAAAATGGTACAACCTCTATAGAAAACAGTATGAAGTTTCCTCAAAATTTAAAAATTAAAATACAGTTACTGGGAGAGGGTTGTATGTGGCCAAGATGGTCAAATAGAAGCAGCTAGTGGCCGGGCGCGGTGGCTCAAGCCTGTAATCCGAGCACTTTGGGAGTTCGAGACGGGCGGATCACGAGGTCAGGAGATCGAGACCATCCTGGCTAACACAGTGAAACCCCGTCTCTACTAAAAAAATACAAAAAACGAGCTGGGCGAGGTGACGGATGCCTGTAGTCCCAGCCACTTGGGAGGCTGAGGCAGGAGAATGGCGTAAACCCGGAAGGCGGGGCTTGCAGTGAGCTGAGATCCGGCCACTGCACTCCAGCCTGGGCAACAGAGCGAGACTCTTTCTCAAAAAAAAAAAAAAAAGCAGCAGCTAGTATGTGCTGCTTTCACAGAGAGGAATGGAAAGGTTGAGTAAATACAACACCTTCAACTGAAACATGCAGGTACACCCACTGGGACTAATTAAGGAAACAACTTGACCCATGGAGAATTGAGAAAAGCAAGGCAAGAGGACAGCCCACTCAGGAGCAACATGAAACGAGAGGAACCTCCCCTGCCCAGGGAATTGGTACTGAAAAATCCAAGGTGACTAGGGACTGCAGCAGACCCCCAGCATACTGCAGTAGCCCTATGGAAAATTGGCCAGACTATTACGTGGGTGCCCATTCCCTTATCGCCTTGCTGGATAGGTCCTCCAGGCTTGGGCCTCCAGCCACCTCTTTCTGGGGTTATTGAGCCATTAGAAGCTCTATAACTTCCTAGCCAAAGCCCCAAGGCACAACTGAAAACCTTTTTTCTCAAGCCTTTGCAGTGGAACTGCCCTTGTACCCTTGGACTAATGAAGGAGCAAAGTTCCTAAGTGCCTCATACACACTTCCAATAAGCTGCAGTCACACTAAGGAAGCTGTCCATCTCGCATGGGTCCCACCCACCCCCTACTGCTCATCACCAAAGAGAGAACCCTCAGCTTGGGGCCACAGCACAGACCCTCCCTCCTTGGCTGATTGCACTGAATGATTGCTAACTTACATCTCTCAAGCAAAAGACCCTTGGCCACAACCACTACTAATGTCCCTTCTTCTGCTCCAGGTTGGGGAAGGAGTATACACACTGATATCACCTCAGAGTTGTAGTGGCCAGCCCAGGAGTGCCAAGCTGTGAACTACAGCCAGCACTCAAGGGGGAGAAGAGCCCACGCCTTCAGAGCATTGAGAGGAAACGTGGCTACAACTATGAGGAAATATAGGGGAGCCACACAATTGAGCAAGAATCTAGCAATTGACCCATAAGCCTAAGTGCCACCTACTTGATCACACCCCAAAACGTCAACACTAAAAATAACTTCCTAACATACTCCACTCTGAAACCAAAGACAAGAAGTCAGCTTCAAATAAAGACCGTGCACAAAGCATTGGCTTTGTGAAAACATCAAGAAAAGAAGTCTGTTGATTGCACTCAATCTACTCTGCAGTTAAAGGAACACGCACATGCATAGATGAGAAAGAATCACCATTGCACTACAGCCTGGGCAACAAGAGTGAAACACCATCTCAAAAAAAAAAATAATAATTAAATTAAAAAGAATCAGCGCAAGAATTCCACTAACTCAAATGACCAGAATGTTGTGTATCTTCCAAACAACTGCACCAGGTCTCTAGCAAGAGTTCTTAACCAAGCTGAGCTGGCTGAAATGACAGAAATAGAATTCAGAATATGGATAGAAACAAAGACCATCAAGATTCAGAAGAATGGCAAAACCCAATCCAAGGAAACTAAGAATCATAATAAAATGATACAGGAGCTGGAGGACAAAATATCAGGTATATAAAAGAACCTAATGAGTCTGACAGAGCTGAAAAAATGCAATACAAGAATTTCACAATGCAATCATAAGTATTAACAGCAGAATAGGCCAAACTGAGGAAAAATCTCAGAACTTGAAGACTGGCTCCCTTAAATAAGACAGTCAGACAAAAATAAAGAAAAAAGGATAAAAAGGAATGAACAAAACCTCTGAGAAGTATGAGATTATATAAAGGGCCAAATCTATGAATCATTGGCATCCCTGAAAGGGAGGAGGAGAAATCAAACAACTTGGAAAACGTATTTCAGGATATCATCCATGATAACTTCCCCAACCTTGCTAGAGAGGCCAACAGTCAAATTCAGGAAATAGAGAGAACTCCTGCAAGATTCTACACAAGAAGATCATCCCCAAGACACATCATCATCATATTTTCCAAGGTCAAAATGAAAGAAAGAATGTTGAAGTCAGCTAGAGAGAAAGGGCAGGTTACCTACAAAGGGATCTCCATCAGGCTAAAAGAGGAACTTCCAGCTGAAACTCTGCAAGCCAGAAGAGATTGGGGGCCTGTATTCAACATTCTTAAAGAAAAAACATCTTCAGCCAAGAATTTCACATCCAGCCAAGCTAAGCTTCTTAAGTGAAGGAGGAATAAGATCCATTTCAGATAAGCAGATAATTGAGGGAGTCTGTTACCACCAGACCTGCCTTACAAGAGATCCTTGAAAGGAGCACTAAATGCAGAAAGACAACTACCAGTTAATACAAAAACACACTTAAACACACAGACCAGTGACACTATAAAGCAACCACACAAATAAGCCAGCATAATAACCAGCTAACAACATAATGACAGAATCAAATCCACACATAGCAATACTAACCTTGACTGTACATGGGCTAAATGCCCCCACTTAAAAGGCACAGACTGGAAAGCTGGATAAAAAAGAAAGACCCAATGGCATGCTGTCTTTAAGAGACCCATTTTACACATAATGACACCCATAGACTCAAAATAAGGGGATGGAAGAAAATCTACCAAGCAAATGAAAACAGAAAGAAAAGAAAAGGCAGGGGTTGCAATGCTAATTTCAGACAAATCAGAGTTTAAACCAACAAGAATAAAAAAAGACAAAGAATGGCATTACATAATGGCAACAATTTTGATTCAACAAGATCTAACTATCCTAAATATATATGTACCCAACACAGGAGCATCCAGATTCATAAAGCAAGTCTTTTGAGACCTACAAAGAGATGAAGACTCCCACACAATTATAATGAGAAATTTCAACAATCCACTGACAGTATTAGATCATCAAAGCAGGAAATTAACAAAGATATTCAGGACCTGAACTCAACATTGGGCCAAATGGATCTGATAGACCTTTATAGAACTCTTCACCCCAAAACAACAGAATATACATTCTTCTTATTGCCACATGACATATACTCTAAAATTGACCAAATAACTGGATATAAAACAAACCTCAGCAAATGCAAAAGAACTGAAATCATACCAGACACATTTTCAGACTGCAGTGCAACAAAAATAGAAGTCAAGACTGAGAAACCAACTCAAAACCATGCAATTACATGGAGCTTAACAACCTGATACTGAATGACTTTTGGGTAAATAATGAAATTAAGGCAGAAGTCAAGAAGCTTTTTTAAATGGATGAGAATAAAGACACAACATACCAGAATCTCTGGGACACATCTAAGACAGCATTAAGAGGGAATTTCATAGCACTAAATGCTCATGTCAAAAATCTGAAAAGACCTCAAATTAATAACCTAACATCACAACTGAAAGAATTAAAGAAACAAAAACAAATCAGCTCCAAAACTAGCAGAAGACTAGAAATAACCAAAATCAGAGCTGAACTGAAAGAAATTGAGACATGAAAAACTATTCAAAAGATCAACGAATCCAGGAGTTTATTTTTGAAAAAAATAATAAGATTCATAGGCTGCTAGCGAGACTAATGAAGAAGAAAAGAGAAGATCCAAATAAACACAATTGGAAATGATGAAGGAGATTTTAACCCTGAAGGCACAGAGATAAAAATAAACATCAGAAACTACCGTGAAAACCTCTATGCAAACAAACTAGAAAACTAGAAGAGATTGATTAATTCCTGGACATGTACACCCTCCCAAGACTGAACCAGGAAGAAATTGATTCCCTGAACAGACCAATAATGAACTCTGAATATGAATCAGTAATAAATAGCCTATCAACCAATAAAAGCACAGGACCTGATGGATTCACAGCCAAATTCTGCCAGATGTACAAAGAAGAGCTGGTACCATTCCTACTGAAACTATTTCAAAAAATTAAGGGGGAGTGACTCCTCCCTAAATCATTCTATGAGGCCAACATCATCCTGATACCAAAACCTGGCAGAAAGACAACAAATAAAGAAAACTTCAGGCCAGTTATCCTTGATGAACATTGATGCCAAAATCCTCAACAAAATACTGGCAAACTGAATCCAGCAGCACATCACAAAGCTAATCCACCATGATGAAGTAGGCTTCATCCCCAGCATGCAAGGTTGGTTCAACATATGCAAGTCAATAAATGGAATTCATACATAAACAGAACTAAGAACAAAAGATGCATGATCATCTCAACAGATGATGCAGGATAGACTTTTGATAAAATTCCACACCTCACCATGTGAAACCCTCTCAGTAAACTAGGTATTGAAGGAACATAGCTCAAAATAATAAGATCCATCTATGACAAACCCACGGCCAACATCATATTGAATGGTCAAAAGCTGGAAGCATTCCTCTTGAAAGGCACAAGAGAGGGAATGCCCTCTTCCACCACTCCTATTTAACATAGTGTTGGAAGTCCTAGCCAGAGCAATAAGATAAGAGAAAGAAATAAAGGGCATCCAACTAGGAAGCAAGGAAGCCAAACAATCCCTGTTTACAGAAAACATAATTCTATATCTAGAAAACCCCATAATCTCAGGCTAAAATCTCTTTCAGCTGATAACTTTAGCAGCTTCAGGACACAAAATCAATGTACAAAAGTCACTAGCATTCCTATACACCAACAGCAGTCAAGTTGAAAGTCAAATCTGGAATGCAATCCCACTCACAATTGCCACAAAAAAAGAATAAAATACATAGGAATACAGCAAACCAGAGAGGTGAAAGATCTCTACAGTGAAGATTACAAAACACTACTCAAAGAAATCAGAAAAGATACAAATGGAAAAGCATTTCATGTTCATGGATAGGAAGAATCAATATCATTAAAATGACCATAGTGCCCAAAGCAATGTAGAGATTCAATGCTATTCCTATCAAACTACCAATGACATTCTTCACAGAACTAGGAAAACTATTTTAAAATTCATGTGGAACCATAAAAGAGCCTGAATAACCAAGGCAATCCTAAGCAAAAGAATAAAGTTGGAGGCACCCATGACCTGACTTTAAACTCTACTATAGGGCTACAGTAACCAAAGCAGCATGGTACTGGTACAAAAACAGGTACATAGACCAATAAATTGGAAAAGAGAACACAGAAATAACACTGCACACCTATGACCATCTGATCTTCAACAAAGCTGGCAAAAACAAGCAATGGGAAAAGACTCCCTATTCAATAAATGGTGCTGGAATAACTGACTTACCATATGCAGAAGATTGAAACTGTACACCTTCCTTACATCATGTACAAAAATTAACTCAAGATGGATTAAAGACTTAAATGTAAAACCCAAAACTACAAAAACTCTGGAAGACAACATAGGCAACATCATCCTGGATATAAGGATGGGCAAAAATTTCATGACAGACACAAAAGCAATTGCAACAAAAGCAAAAATTGACAAATGGAATCTAATTCAACTTTAGAGATTCTACACAGCAAAAGTAGTATTAGCAGAGTAAACAGACAGCCTACAGAATGGAAGAAAATATTTGCAAACCATACATCTGACAAAGGTCTAATATCACGCATCTATAAGGAATTTAAACAAATTTACAAAAACAATCTATGTTAAATAGTGGAGAAAGGACATGAACAGACACTTTTCAAAAGAAGATGTACATGCAGCCAACAAGCATATGAAAAAAATCTCAATGTCATTGATCATTAGAGAAATGCAAGTCAAAACCACAATGAAATACCATTTCACACCAGTCAGAATGGCTATTACTAAAAAGTCAAAAAATAACAGATACTGATGACGTTATGGAGAAAAAGAACACTTACGTGCTGTTGATGGAAGTGTAAATTAGTTCAACCATTGTGGAGAGCAGTAAGGCAATTCATCAAAGAAGTAAAAGCATAACTACCATTTGACACAGCAATCCCATTACTGGTTATATACCCAGAGGAAAATAAGTCATTCTTCCATAAAGACACATGCATGAGAATGTTCATCACAGTACTTCACAATAACAAAGACCTGGAATCAACCTAAATGTGCATCAATGACAGACTGCATAAGGCACATGTGGTACATATATACCATGGAATACTATGCATCTATAAAAAAAGAATGAGGTTATGTCTTTTGTGGGAACATGGATGGAGTTGAAGGCTGTTGTCCTTAGCAAGCTACCTTAGGAACAGAAAACCAAATACCACATGTTCTCACTTATAAGTGGGAGCTAAATTATGAGAACACATGGACACATGGCGGGGAACAATGGGCACTGGGGCCTACTGGAGGATGGAGGGTAGGAGGAGGACCCCTTGATAGGATCCCAGAAAAAAATAACTATTGGGTACTAGGCTTAACACCTGGGTGATGAAATAAGCTGTATAACAAACCCCCATGATACAAGTTTACTCATAGAACAAACCTTCACATGTACCCCCAATCCTAAAATAAAAGTTAAAAAATAAAATAAAACATAATTATCACATGATCAGCACTCACACTTCTGAGTAATTATCCAAAACAATTGAAAACAGGGAGTCAAAGATATATTTACACACCCATGTTCATTGTAGCTTTATTCACAATCACCAAGAGGTAAAATAAACCTAAATGTCCATTGCCAGATGATTGGATTAACTAGATACGCATACAATGGAATATTATTCAGTCTTTAAACAGAGGAAACTCCTATTATATGCTACATTGAGGTGGAAACTTAATGTCATGTTAAGTGAAATAAGTCACAAAAACAGTTGACCTTTGAACAACACAAGTTTGAACTTCATAGGTCTACTTAATACTTGAATTTGTTTTCAATAAAATTTACGCTAAGTATGCCTGCCTCTCCTGCCTCTCCTTCCACTTCCTCTACCTCTTCTGCCTCTGACACTCTGAAACAGCAAGATCAGCCCCTCCCATTCCTCCTCCTCAGCTTATTCAGTGTGAAGGCAATGAAGATAAAAACTTTTATGATGATCCTTTTCTACTTAATAAATTGTAAATATATTTTCTCTTCCTTATGATTTTCTTTTTTTTTAATATTTATTCTCTTCCAACTTTTATTTTACATTCAAGAGGTACATGTGCAGATTTGTTACATGAGTAAATTATATGTCACAGGGGTTTGGTTTTATCACCTAGGTAATCGGCATAATACCCAATGGGCAGTTTTCCAGTCCTCACTCTCTTCATACCCTCCTCCCTCAAATAGGGCCCAGTGTCTATTGTTCCCTATTTGTGTCCATGTGTACTCAATGTTTAGCTCCCACTTACAACTGAGAACATCTAATATTTGGTTTTCTGTTCCTGTGTTAATTCACTTTAGGAGTATGGCCTCCAGCTCCATCCACGTAGCTGCAAAAGCCATAATCTCTCTCTCGTTTTTTTTTAATAGCTGTGTTGTATTCCATGATGTATACATACCATATTTTCTTTATCCAGTCCACCAGTGATGGACATCTAGTTTGATTCCAAATCTTTGCTATTGTGAATAGTGCTGAGATGAACATACATGTGCATGTGTCTTTATGGTAAAATGATTTATATTTCAGTGGATATATATACCCAGTAACGAGATTGCTAGGTCAAATGGCAGTTCTATTTTAAGTTCTTTGAGAAATCTCCAGACTGCTTTCCACAGTGGCCAAACTAATTAACATTCCCACCTGCAGTATATAAGTGTTCCCTTTTGTCCACAAGCTCTCCAGCATCTATTAGTTTTTGACTTTTTAGTAATAGCAATTCTGACTGGTGTGAGGTGGTATCTCATTATGGTTTTGATTTGCATTTCCCTAATAATTAGTGATATTGAGCATTTTTAAAATCTGCTGTTGGCTATGTGTGTGTCTTCTTTTGACAGGTGTCTGTTATTGTCCTTTTCCAATTTAAAAAATGTATTTTAATAGTTTTTGGGTTACGGGTTGTTTTTGATTACATGGATAAGTTCTTTAGTGGTGATTTCTGAGATTTTGGTGCACCTGTCACCCAAGCAGTGTCCACTGTACCCAATATGTAGTCTTTTTATCCTTCACCCTCCTCCCACCCTTCTTGCCAAGTCCCCAAAGTCCATTATATTATATCATCCTTATGCCTTTGTATCCTCATGGCTTGGTTCCCACTAATAAGTGAGAACATATGATGTTTTTCATTCCTGAGTTAACTTAGAATAATGGCCTCCAGCTTCATCCAAGTTGCTGCAAAGGTCATTATTTCATTTCATTTTACAGCTGAGTAGTATTCCATGGTGTATACACATCACAATTCCTTTATCAATTTGTTGCCTGATGCATATTTAGGCTGGTTCCATATTTTTGCAATTGTGAATTTTGCCACTATAAATGTATGTGCATGTGTCTTTTTCTTATAATGACTTATTTTCCTTTGGGTAGATATGCAGTAGTGGGATTGGTGGATCAAATGGTAGTTCTACTTTTAGCTGTTTAAGGAATCTGCATGCCGTTTTCCATAGTGGTTTTACTAGTTTACATTCTCACCAGCAGTATAAAAGTGTTACGTTTTCACCACATCCACACCAGCATCTATTATATTTTGATTTTTAAATTATGGTCATTCTTGCAGGAGTAAGGTGGTATCTCACTGTGGTTTTAATTTGCATTGCCCCAATAATTAGTGATGTTGAGCATTTTTTCATATGTTTGTTGGCTGTTTGTATATCTTCTTTTGAGAATTGTCTATTCATGTCTTTTGCCCACTTTTTGATGGGATTATTTACTTTTTGTCTTGCATATTTGAGTTCCTTGCAGATTCCAGAGATTAGTTCTTTGTCAGATGTATGGTTGCAAATATTTTCTCCCAGTATGTGGGTTGTCTGTTTACTCTGCTGATTATTTCTTTTGCTGTGCAGAAGTCTTTTCATTTAATTAGGTCCCATTTATTTATTTTTTATTTTGTTGCATTTGCTTTTGGGTTCTTAGTCATGAATTCTTTGCCAAAGCCAATGTCTATAACAGTTTTTCCAATGTTATGTCCTAGAATTCTTATGGGTTCAGGTATTAGATTTAAGTCTTTGATCCATCTTGACTTGATTTTTGTATAAGGTGAGAGATGAGGATCCAGTTTCATTCAACACATGGCTTGCCAGTTTTCCCAGCACCATTTATTAAATAGGGTGCTCCTTCCCCACTTTATGATTTTGTACACTTTGTCAAAGATAAGTTGGCTTTATGTATTTGGCTTCACTCCTGGGTTCTCTATTCTTTTCCACTGGTCTATGTTCCTATTTTTATACCAGTACCATGCTGTTTTGGTAACTATAGTCTTGTAGTATAATTTGAAGTCAGATAATGTTATGCCTCCAGATTTGTTCTTTTTGCTTGATATTGCTTTGGCTATGTGGGCTCTTTTTTGGTTCCATATGAATTGATTTTCTTAATAACTTTTTTTCTTTTTAGTCTACTTTATTGTAAGAATATTTCATATAAAATATGTGTTAATCAACTGTTTATGTTATTGGTAAGGCTTCTGGTCAACAGTAGGCTATTAGTGGTTATGTTTTTGGGGAACCAAAAGTTATACACAGACTTTTGTGCAGGGAGTTGGTGCCCCTACATTGCTCAAGGGTCAGCTGTATTGTATGATTCCACTTTTATAAGTTATCTAACATAGTCAAACTCTTAGAAACATAAAGTAGTGGTTGTCAGGGGCTGGGAGCAGATAGGAAAAGGAAAGTTGTTCAATTAATATAGATTTTCAGTTTTGCAAGATGAAAAATATGTAAAGCTCTGTTGTACAATAATGTGCATATAATTAACACTGTTGTATTGTGTATAAAAGTTTAAGATAGTAAATTGTATGTTGTGTTTTTTACCACAATAAAAAAATTACTGGTAGAAAACCCTCCCTCATGAAAAGAAAAAATATATACATACACATATATACATGTTATGTATGTAGGCATATGTGTGAGTTTCTTCATTGTATTTTTGGGATTTTCTTTTTCCAAATTTTCTTTAATGAGTATTCATTGTTTTCATAAAAAATAATTTGGAAATTTTAGTTCATGAAAGAAATTCTGTCCCCAAACCCTACTTATTCCATGAAACTATCCTTGTTTAATATCATCCGTCTCTTTTCAATTTTCTGCTCTTTCCACACCTCTATTCTTACTTTTACATTGGTTTTCAGTATTTGTGGATATTCCCTATGTATGTTTCAGGATGGACTCCTTATTAGATTGAAAGCTCTTCAACAGGAAAAAAATTTGTCTTCAAATTCTTCAATATTTTGTCGCCTACCTATAAACTACCTTTTTTGTTGTGTGAATGCTCAGATTAGATTTCAGTAGGACAGCATTTCTCAAATTATGTATCACAGGTCTCTAGTTTCCTGGAGATGCTCCACAAATGAAGAGTTTCGTAAAGAAATAACTTTAAGAACATTTCATGCTTTCTGTACCTGTTTAGAATTCACAATGCATATAAGCATATTAAAGATTCTGAAAAATCCTGCTGTATATAAACCTGCTTAACTTACTTTAACTCAGTACTTCCCAAACAAATTTGATATACAGTACTCTTTAAAAATAAAAAATAAAACCTATTGACATTGGCTGCCTTCTGGAATACTTTGTAGAAAATCATTTATTGGCTGGGCATGGTGGCTCACGCCTGTAATCTCAGCACTTTGGGAGGCTGAGACTGGCAGATCACCTGAAGTCAGGAATTCAAGACTAGCCTGGCCAACATGGTGGAACCTCATTTCTACTAAAAATACAAAAATTAGCTGGACATGGTGGCGGACACCTGTAATCCCAGCTACTTGGGAGGCTGAGCCAGGAGGATCACTTGAACCCAGAAGGCAGAGGTTGCAGTGAGCCGAGATCATGCCATTGCACTCCAGCCCAGGTGATAGAGTAAGACTCTGTCAAAATAAATAAACAAAATTTTTTTTTTAAAGAAAATCAATTATTAACTCCTAGAAGACAGGGGCAGATAATATATCTTATTCCTCTTTGTACTTGCCATATCGTGATGTTGTCTGACACATAATAGTGTTGAACAAAGTAAGTGTTTTTGTGTGAATAAAGAAGTGCCAGAAAGTGAGCTTCTATGAAGACCGCAGTTATATGTGGCTACATAGTTGTAGTTAAGGACAGATTGATCATATTTTAAAAATACATTTAGCAATTTTTTAAATTGAGTACACAAGAAGCTGGTCAATAGAAAAATATATGAAAATGTCCCAATCTCAGGATGAAGGCAAATTATAGGCCTGGAAGATTAGCTAAGGACAGCACAGCTTACATGCCATGAACCATGTATGCACAGAACATTCAGACAACATGCAACATTTAAAATCATCTGGTCCAATTCTTCTCAAACATTTGCATTGACATATCCCTGTTGGCCAAAGATAGTGAACACACACATTGAAAGAGGTCTGTAGAAGTCTAACTGGCCAGATACCAACAGGGAGTTTCACTGAAGTTTTATATTTTACTTCAAAAGAAAAAAATCAGTTCTATAATTGTTCCATAATATTCCTGAGTTTATTTTAACATAAAAATAATATTTTACATGTACTGGTTGACTGGTACAGTACTTCTGTTTGAGATGCAAAGCCTATTCCAACTCCTCCATATAACAGTGGGAAAACTAACATCCACAGAGAGAAAGTGACTTTTTCAGGATCCCACAGCAAATCACTGACAAATCTCATCAGGCCTCCTGACTGCCAGTTCTGGGCTCTTTCCTGGCTAAATACAGCTCTCCCACCTCACACAAGACTCACAAAATAGAAATCGACTCAGCAATTCCACTCCTAGGTACCAATCCTGAAGAAATGATTGCAGACAGAAAGAAAAATCCAAAGATGTTGTTTATATTAGCATTAAACTGTAAAGGCTCTAGATTTCTAATAATGGGAACATGGCTAAATAAAATCCATGTGATAGAATATTTTGGAACCATTAAAATGATGCTTATAAGGAGTTATACAGTATTAAATTTAAAAATATGAAAACAGGCTTTTCTACCCTGTAATATATATATTAACTATCTACTATTTTTCTATCTCAAATGCAGTGCTCAAAATATTACAAGTGACCATTGTTGAGCAGTGGGGAAATGGACGATTTAAATTTTCTTCTTTATACTTTCCTATTTTCCACATTCTCAGCAATGAACATACAACTTTCATAAATATAATTAAGTAGAATATTATTTTAAATTTATTTGTAATTTAAAAAATATTTATGGGAAGTTAAACATAATGCTTGGCTCTTTTAGTTGTCTGATGCTGAGTTTCTTTCCAGACCCTTCTTTCTCTGTCTAGAAGAGCTACCACAAGTTGTGTGCTGGTTGCACTGTTTTCACTCAAAGGATCTGAGCCCACTGGTAAACACTGGGAAGATGATAACAGAGAATGCCCTCTACAAATATAGTGCGTGTCTGAGCTGCCAGGATGAACCTTGGACAGAAATCCCCTTGTGTGGCTGGCTTTGTCCTGATACTTCTCTTTTCCAGCTTTCTTCCCAGTTCCCTTGCTGGATTTTTACTCTAGAAAGAGCCATCATTCAAGTCGTGCCCAACCTGTGAGCACCTGGGCAGTTCTTGCTCACTGTAGCATTTGTCAGTGAGAAAACAACATCCTCGGAGGCTGCAGACACTTGTGTAATGCCATCAGATGAAGCTGGACTCTTGTTTCCAAAGGGGAGGAACACGGTATCCTGAAAGGAAAATGTCTTGAAATAAACCAGTATAACACATCGTTCTAGCACAGTGGTTCTCAAACTCTTGAGTGCGGGTTAGAATAGCATGGAGCGCTTGTGAAAACATCCAGCTGGGTCCCACCCTCAGAGATTCTGATTCTGTATATGGAAAATGGGGCTGGGAAGATGAAAATTTACCTTTCTGCCAAGTTCCCAAATAACGCTGATGTTGCTGGTCTGGGGGCCACACTTCGAGAGCCAATGCTCAGGCAGAATCAGAGTCCTGTTTAAAACCAGGGAAAGGAGGGTCCCTGTGGCTGTGGATCTAAGGCTCTTAGCAGAAGAAACATTTGATTCATGAATTTCTTTCCTTTCTTTAGGCTAGTCATTCTCTCCTTCTGTCCCTATTTAGGAGCTGTTCATTCGCTCATCCAGCGACTTAAAGAGCACGGAGAATACACTAGACAATAAACACGGAGCAATAACCAGGACAGATAAGGTCTAACTTGGGGAAACCTCTAACCCAGTGGGAATGGTCAGCATTGATCCAATTGTGATGTGCATTTCCAGTGTTATTTGAGAATGTTCTACTCTATTACGGTAGATGTGAAACTGTTGTGATGTGTTAACTATAGATAATGAGTAAGCAAGCATCTTGTGAGACAGTCAGGATTCATAAGATAAGTAAATATAAATAGGTAGAGTACATAAGAGAAATCTGATATTCCTGAGGCACCAAATATTTGTGATACACTAAATAT
The DNA here is from genome assembly GCF_000951035.1 of Colobus angolensis palliatus. NCBI lineage: Eukaryota > Metazoa > Chordata > Mammalia > Primates > Cercopithecidae > Colobus > Colobus angolensis. Next base: position 1,089,521 of record NW_012118500.1, read on the forward strand.
ACATGAGGCATCTGAGGCATTTAATATACAGTGTTAACTTAGCCACCCTTGGTGAGACTCTGGCCCCATGTGTCCTCTGCCCAAGAAACACAAGTAAAACCCAAAGGTGCTCATCATGCTAGTTGGCCAAAGGTACTTGTTCCTGCATCTTTCATAGAGCAGGTATGCGGCTGGGGTTCCAGGTATCTTCCATTTTGAGGGGCCCTTAGTCAAATCTCAACTCTGGTCTTGTAACCATACCATCCATGTGAAAGGCTGAGGTGGCAGAGAGAGAAACAGAGCATGTGCACTTGGCTTAACCCAGGATTCCGGTGGTAGTGTGGTCCTTCCACCCTACTTGCACCCATCCTTTGTGTGTTATTCTGTCCCATCCCTGTCCCCTAACTTCTTGCTGTATGTTTTAAATTGGTTCAAACATTTTAGTTTTATCTGTGAGACCTTCTGTTCCATGACCTCTGGGATAGCTTGCCTTGTAATACACAGCATCAATGTAATTTCCTACAATACCCTAATAATCATGCAAACATATTACAAGCATATCTTACTACATTTGCTCTCTGCTTTTGGCATTCCCTCTACCCTTTACCGCAGCTTAACCCTTAAGCTTGTCTTTGGAAAGAGAATGGACACAAAACAGACCTGGGTAACAACCATCTGGCAGGCTTACTGCAAAAATCAGAATAAGTATGTGTGAGTGTCTGGGGAAGTGTCTGGTTTGCAGTGTGTTCCCCACAAAAGTAACTATTAGTATTACGCTTCCATGCTTCTACCTTCTACAGGATAATACTGCCTTCTAAAAAACAATGCAAAATCTCAAAGCCTTCTTCAATTCTTAAAGGACTTTTTTTTTTTTTTTTTTTTTTACAAAGCAGCACTAAATTATGCGGCAAAGTCACATCATATAATGAGCTTGATCACAGCTTTATTTCTGTTTCTTTCCCCAGAGCACAGGCTCTCCCTCACTCTCTGTTTTAAGGGACTGCTTCTCACATTGCTTGGGTATAATTACTCTACAACCCACAAAACAAAGGCCATGTCTGGGGTTCATCCATTGACACTATCGCTTTGTCCCTACTTGAAACTCCTATCACTTAATGACAAACATTATATGTTTCTTCTGTAAAATCAATGCTTTGTAATTCATCAATCCCCCAACAAAGCGAGCCCTCCTCTCTGAGAAATCATGGGAACCCCCTTCCTATTTGAAACGTTCTATAGCATTGACTTCCATGAACTCCACAAAACAGCTGTCTGCATCAAGGCAGGAAAATCTGGGACACATTTAGTAAGGTTTTGTTTAGGATTTTTAAAATGCAGCCTGGAGGGATCTCCCTTCTGCTAGAGCTGAGAAATGAAGCTGCAGAACCCAACTGAAAGCAACCATTCGGAGGAGCAGCTGAAAGTTATTTCACCATGAAGCCGGCCTTGGCAGGCCTCCGACACTCCATATGGTGGCAGCTCTGGCCTCTAGGAAGCCCCCAGATCATTCTCCCCCATTGGTTTGCATTGTTTATAATCCCAGCATGTGTGTTTGAAAGGCAATTATATAGAAAAGATGCCTCACTCTGAGTTTTTTCCCCTATTAACTTTTATGTGAATAATCCACTGAGCTGTAATTTAATATTTATTCCATGTATGTATTCTCTGTTCATCTACGTTGTAAGACAATTAAACATGACTTGAACAAGAAGGACTCAAGGAAGCAAATGAAGTTGTTACCCTCAAGGGGCTAAGGTGTGAAAAATATGTATACTGTCTTAGTCAGTTTGGGCTGCTATAACAAACTACTATAGACTGGGCAGCTTATTAACAAGAGACATGTATTTCTCACAGTTCAAGAAGCTGGCAGTCTGAGATCAAAGTGGAGCATAGTTGGGTTGTGGTGAGGGCTCTCTCTTCCAGGTTGCAGACAGCTGACTTGTTCCTGTGTCCTCACATGGCAGAAAGAGGACTAGTGAGCTCTCTGGAGTCTCTTGGATAAGGGCACTAATCCCATTCATGAGGGTTCCACTGCCGTGATGCAATTTCCTCTCAAGGCCCCACTTCCTATATCATCCCCTTGAGGGTTAGAATTTCAACACATGAATTTGGGGAGGACACATTCAGTCCATAACATCCATCTTCCTGTGCACTCTAGAGGCCTTTGAAACACCAAGTCTTCCTTCATTCCCCAGCAATCCCCTCTGCTTCCCTAGAAAGCTGCACACAGACTCCTCCTTCAGCCCCAAATTCAAAGCTTTTATGCATAAAGAGGTCAGCTCTGTGACCGCATCAGACCCCACAGAAACAAGGCAGTTTCTCTCCTGGCTCAGCCCATGTGAAAGGCACCCTGCTAGGGAAATGCTGACACTATGAATTTGCTTAGAGTGAGAATCTGCTGTCACTTTTTATCACTTGATGGAAAAGTAGAGAACTGTTAGTCCTCCTTCCCTGCTGAGCTCAAGAGTAAGGTTCATGCTGTCCAACAGAAATATAATGCAAACCACAAATGCTTGCCGTCTTCAGACATATGCAATTTAAGATATGCTAGTAGCCACATTTAAAAAAGAGAATTATGATAATAAATTGTATTTAACCCAATATATCCCAATTCTATCATTTCAACATGTAATCAATATAAAAATTATTAATAAAAAATTAAGTCATCTTTTTATAGTAAATCTTCAAAGCCTACTGTGCATTTTGTATTTACAGCACATCTCAATTTGAACTGGTACCATTTCAAGGCCTCACTTGCCACATATGACCAGCGGCTATGTGGGTCTACGTAGGTTTGGGACTACGTAGGTTTAGAGGCTCGAAAACAATGTGAGTGACAGAAAGAGAACCTCTGAGTGAGAAATCCCCATGGAAATCACATTCTCTTTCACATTTTTGGGAATTTTCTTCTGTCTGATGAGTGCAGCATAGCTGCTGAAGAACACTTCCTCTGGGATGAGGCTCACCTGTATCTATACCAAGAAAGTTTCCTTCTTTACCTGCCCCTCTTCTTCAGAGCATTGCTATTCCCACTCTCTGTGCACACGGATCCTCTGGTGTTGATTCAATAGATCTAGAGTCTCCCCTCCTCATTCCTCTCCAATTGTGCCCTTCTAATAAGCTCCCTAGTGACTCTGCTCCTGCTGGTCTTTGAACCCCACTTTGAATAGCAAGGTGCTGGATACTGATGCTCTCCAAAGCTGTGCACATTTGATCCAATGGAGGCAGTGGATGTCATGGTGGGAAGAATGTGAACTTGTACTCACACCACCAGGGCATAAGCTTCAGTCCACCATGTGCTAGCTGTGAGCTGGGCAAACTACTCAACCTCTCTAGGCCTCAGTCTCCTTTTCTATTAAAATGGAGGCAATAGTGGGGCTACCACATTGGGTGGTGCTAGAACATAAGAAATGGTCAGCAAAGCTCAGACATTTTAGCTTTATGACATTCAGTTCAGCCTAATTCATACATTGAGAAAAGGAAGGAATTACATTTTCTTGATTTAAACAGAAATGTGTCTAGCTTAATCGTTTCCTCAAGGAAGCCTTCCCTAACCGTCTAGTTTGAAGTAGATGTATAGTCATGCATTGTTTAATGGTGGGGATATATTCTGATAAATGTGTCATTAGGCAATTTTGTCATTGTACAAATATCATAGGATGTGCTTACTAAACCTAGATGGTACAGCCTACTACACACCTAAGCTTTATTGCTCTTAGGCAATACACCTGCACAGCATGTGAGTGTGCTAAATACTATAGGCAATTGTAACTCAATAAGTATTTGTGCATCTAAACATGTTTAAACATAGAAAAGGTAAAACAAAAATACGATATAAAAGATAAAATATGATAGAACTGTGTAGGGCACAGCTTGCAACACTGAAAGTTGCTCTGGGTCAGGCCGTGAGTGAGTGGTGAGTGTATGTGAAGGCTGGGACAGTACCGCACACTAGTGCAGACCTTATAAACACTGTACACTTAGCCTACACTAAGTGTATAAGAAGATTTTTTTCTTTCTTCAATAATAAATTAACCTTAGCTTACTGTAAATTTTTTACTTTATAAACTTTTTAACTTTTAAAAACTTTTTGACTGTTTTGTAATAATACTTAGCATAAAACACAAACACATTGTACAGCTGTCCAAAAATATTTTCTCTTTATATCCTTATTCTGTAAACTTTTTTCCATTTTTAAACTGTTTTTTAACTTTTAAAACTTTTTTGTCAAAACTAAAACGCATTAGTCTAGGCCTACATAGGGGCAGGATCATCAATACCACTGTCTTCCCCTTCCACATCAGGTCCTACTGGAAGGTCTTCAGGGACAATAACACTCATGGAGCTGTCATCTCCTAGGACAACAATGCCTTCTTCTGAGGGACACCTGCCTAAGGCTGTTTTACAGTTAACTTAAAAAAAGTAAGTAAAAAGAGTATCATCCAAAATAATGCTAAAAAGCATAGTCTAGTAAATACATAAACCAGTAAGATAGTCGTTTGTTATCGTTATGAAATATTACGTAACTGGTAAAGCGGCAGGTTTTTTTACACCAGCATCACCACAAACACATGAGTAATGGGCTGTGCTATAATGTCGTGAGACCTATGATATCACTAGTTGACAGGGATTTTTCAGCCTCGTCATAACCTTATGGGACCACTATTATATATGCAGTCCGTCATTCACTGAAACATAGTTATATGCATGACTGTGGATGCATCCCCTGTTCTCAGATGTGTATATCTCCAGCATAGCCTTTATCACAAATTACCAGTTTTAGTCCATTTGGGCTGCTATAACAGATTATAAGAGACTAAGTGACTTATAAACCACATATATTTGCTTCTTATAGTTCTGGGGGCTGAGATGTCCAAGATCAGGATGCTGGCAGATTCGGTGTCTGGTGGCAGCCTATTTCCTGGCTCACAGGTGGAGCCTTCTCACTGTGTCCTCACAAGGTGGAAGAAAAGAGGTGGCTCTCTGGGGACTCTTTTAAAAGGTTGCTAATTCCATTCATGAGGGCTCTGTCCTTATGTTCTAATTACCTCTCCAAAGCCCTCACTACCTAATACCATTGCCTTGGGGGTTAGGATTTCAACATACACATTTTAGGGAGACACAACATTCAGCCCATAGCAGTACTATAATTATTAACTTATTTCTCTGTCTCCTGCATAGGAATTTCAGTAGTTTGAAGGCAGCAAGGGCAGCATCTCACTCGGTGTTTTCTTATTGCTGGAGACCTAATGATGGTTTGGCTGCATAATGGTTTGGCACCTGGGGAATTTGTTAATGATATCATTTCATAGGTTCCACCTCCAGATAGTCTGGTTCAGTGGGTCCCATTTGGACCCAGAAATCCAGATTTTTTAAAAAAGCATCTCATAGATTCTGCCACCTAATCAGGTTTGGAAACCAGTGGATTTTCCCTCTTTGTATCTGTGGTACCCACCAGTGCCTGGCATGTAGTCGGATCCAAATAAAATGTTTGCTGATTGAACACATCAGCCTTTCCACTGATACAGCAAGTCATAATCTCCAAAGGGCTTGCTTATATATAAAATCTTATCTGCAGGGGTGGATCAGGTTTTGTGGAACGCAACCCTTAGTCAATCTGACGGGCCTCCTTAAAAAAGAAATACAAAATTAGAAGTGAACATTAATATTTTTTTAAAATGAAAAAAACACAACAAATTACAAACTGAAAATAATGACAAATGCTACATTATAAAAACTACTTACTCCCTTTACTAATTAATTGCCTGATATGCCTCTGTAGTACTTTTTACTTTTTTTTTTTTTGGAAAGGGAGGAAATACTATTTTATCATCTATGTATTAATGATTTTATTACATTATTGATAACAAAATTTTCAATAGTGAAATAATGACATTGAGTCATTTCTCTAATATAGTTCATCACATTTTGTTTCCCTTAAAATCTGTAGTTTTTACACACTTACTATTTGTAGTATTTCTACTAGTGCGTGTTCTACAAACACAGAAATCTTAAAAATCATATTTCTTGTAACTGCCCTAAAACTATGTGTGGATAATGTGTATCTGTGTATTTGTGTATTCTCCATTATCAAGTATAATCCTAGCAGAATCTTTCTTAACTAGGTGTTGATGAACTGAATTATCCAATCACAACATTATACAGCAGATGAGTTCGTGTCCTTTGTAGGAACATGGATGCAACTGGAAACCATCATTCTCAGCAAACTATTGCAAGAACAGAAAAGCAAACACTGCATGTTCTCACTCATAGGTGGGAATTGAACAATGAGATCACTTGGACACAGGAAGGTGAACATCACACACCGGGTCCTATTGTGGGGTGGGGCGAGGGGGGAGGGATAGCATTAGGAGATATACCTAATGTAAATGATGAGTTAATGGGTGCAGCACACCAACATGGCACATTGGCACATGTATACATATGTAACAAACCTGCACGTTGTGCACATGTACCCTAGAACATAAAGTATAATAAAAATAAAAAATAAAAAAAAAGAATTTTCCACAAGCCACCTTCTGGCTCCAAACCTTGTTTTTCCTCTTCTACCCATGTATTTCCAGTGTTGGGGCTGTAGGAGGCCTCATATCACAGTGTGGCTTCTGTCCCACACCTCTGGGTCACAACACCATATGAGTCAACACAGTGACTACTATGAGGTAGTAGAATGATCCCTGGAAGCCTTTTTTAAACTGGAATGACTAGCAATAACTTTACTGTATCTGAAAATGACTGACAAATCTAATGATTCCATTACACCCGAACTAAATGTATCTCCAACTCAGCTTTCTCTAAGCTGGATTCTCAAAATGCCTTTAGCCAGTCCATTAACAACCATTACAAAGGGAAATGCAATAAAGGGGAATGCAAACTGGAAAGAAACAGCAATCTTAAACAATAGCTGTTAAAATCTTACTTTTGCAATGTAATTTAAAGATATGACTGTGTGAACACATTGCCTGAACTCCTCCCAGGGTCGTGTAAGGGACTCATGCACATATAGGTCTCAATATCCAAGCTCAGAGAGCTTCACAGTCAATCTACCTCTGCCCATTTGATCCTCACAATCCCTGCATTAGATAGAGTTAGCTGGTTGTGTGAAACAGAAACAACTCTGGGTCAGCAGGAATGCATTTACTGGAAACATATCAGTCCCCAGAACAGAAGGAAGAGCTGAAAAACCATTTCTCTGAAAGCAGCTCCTGGATCCAGGAAGCAAAAACACATCAATGCGCTTTTCAGATTTTCCCCCTTAGGATAAGTGGGATTCAAATGTTTTTCAGCCATTGCTTCAATAGTTCAAAAATGTGATTCTACGGACATAATGAGCATGGCTCATGGGCCCACCCCCTTGTCCAGGGAGGAGATGGGTGACTTGATTGATACTTCCACCAAGACTGGGTCCAATGGGAAGAGGCCTGGTTACCCAGCACTGGATCAGGTGCTGGTATCAGAATAAGGGGAACATGGAGCCAGCCTCTCACTCAGAGAGAGTGAAGCCCACAGTCTTCTCTGCTATAAGAAACTCATCAGCCAAAAAGCCTAATCAAAACTGAGTGTGTGCCAGCCAGCAGCATTGCTCCCTCCAGGTGGTTCTCAGTAAGGAGTCTTGTAATAGGAGGTCTAAGTCATAATGACATTTGCTTTCTGCAGCTAGGAGTTGCCTAAGCTCCTTGAAGCATAGCAGAGCTAACAGGGAGAGCCCTGGGATAAAAATCTTTCCAGGAGTTCCCACAGTTGGACCCAAACTAATGCTTTTTCCAAGTGCAGAGCAGCAAAATCTGAGTTGTGGCTATCATTGGCAATGGTTCTCAAACAACAGCATGCATTCGAGTCCCTGGAAGGGTTTCTTATGATGCCGATTGCTGGGGCCCATGACTTCAGGAGGTCTGGGGTGGGATTTCAGACTCTGCATGCTTAACATGCTCCCAGAGGATGATGATGCTGCTTGTCTGAGGACCACATCTTGGAACCTACTGGTTTTAGAGACTTCTCTATCTTCTCCACATGATTACTGCAAGGGATTCCACACTCTCTACCTGGCTCAGCTATCAAGGAGAAGCCTTCAAGGTTGCTATCAAAGGATAAGCAGCATATCAAGTCATCCAGCAACTGATCACTGGCTTTAAGACATGGCATACAAGCTTGTGTACACACCAGGGGTTCTAATTTTGGGCCAGATAATTATTTGATGTGAGTGGTGTCCTGTGCACCGTAGAATGTTTAGAAGCATCTCTGGCCTCTACCTTTTAGATGCCAGTAGTATCCTGTCCCCCTACCCATGGCCAGCTGTGACAATCAAAACTATCTCTAGACATTGCCAAATGTCACTTGGGGAGTCGGGGGAGCAAAATTGCCTCCAGCTAAGAACCACTAATATATATGAGAACATGCTTCTGCAGCATGAGTGTGTTCTAGGGGACAGCATTCAATATTTCTCCAGCTGGGCTCTATGCAGTCCCCTAGAGCAAACTGTAAGTTGACATAAATCATAATGATGCCTTTCCTTTCATGCACACATTTTTAGGGCTATTTCACTTACTCAAGTTCCTCTGATTCCTGACCTGTGTGATTGGTACGCAAATAGTACTATCTTCCCCATTTTAAGAATCTCATGTTCTGCTGACTGAGCGAGCTAGCCAGGTGCTCTGTTGTCTCTCTAAAACTCAGAAAGTCTCAAAGAGGTTTCAGATTTGCCCAAGTTTACACAGATAATAAATCTCAGAAAATGACCAGAATACATGCCTTCTAATTTCTAGGCCGATAAATTGTCCATCACATGATGCCATCTGCATTCATTCTATAAACATTTCATAAATAGCACCAGGTAACAGATTTTCATAGTTTTCGGTGGTCAAAAAGCCAGAAAAGACATGAAAACATTGGTTTGTACAGATGGTGGCCTTTGAAAATCCCAACCAGGCCAATGAAATCTATGCATTACGGGTTAGTTGTTGTTGTTGTTTTGAGACAGAGTCTCACTCTGTTGTCCAGGCTGGAGCAAAGTGGCGAGATCCTGGTTCACGGCAACCTCCGTCTCCTGGGTTCAAGTGATTCTCCTGCCTCAGCCTCCTGAGTAGCTGGGATTACAGGCACCTGCTACCACACCCTGCTAATTGTTTTATTTTTAGTAGAGAAGGGGTTTCACCATGTTGGCCAGGCTGGTCTCGAACTCCTGACCTCAGGTGATCTGCCTGCCTCGGCCTCCCAAAGTGCTGGGATTACAGGCGTGAGCCACCATACCCAGCCTACAACTTAGTTCTATAAGCTCCTTCTAAGGACAAGTCGATAGCCATGGAGGCTTCTTGTTATATAGGATCAGGTAAACTTAAAGTTCCCTTGGAAATGTACCTGATCAAGCCAATGAGATTCTTCTGATGGCTAGTCTAGGCCCTGTAGCCATAAGCTAAGCAAGGACACCTTGCCTCATATTTATCCAAGTTACCTCTACTTTTTCTAATATGTCAAATAATATAATATGTCAAATAATATTTTCAGTGGATAACGTCCAGGCCTAAGTCACCTATGTAACAATTTTTCTCTCTCTCTCTCTCCCTCACTGTCACCCTGAATTTATTCCAGAGAGGATCTGAAGCCAAAGCTCATAGTGAAACATCAATCCACACAAAGAGTTCAATAAATGCTAGAAGTTCAGGGTTAAGGCATCTCTACATGCACACTATTTCCACCTCCCATCATATCTACCAGCTTGCACTGCTGTGTGACTCTGGTTTGTTGGAATGAGTGGTTGGGCAAAGACAAACCCTCATGGGCTACATGTATTTATAGGAAATATTTTTCCTATTACTTTAATTTAGCCTCCCTGCCTTTCTAATTTGCTTGTTTACTGTCCTAAAGAGAAAGCAATATTCACTTGAGTTTGAGCATACAACATGCCAAGAAATTACAGACAAGAACAAATCCAGGAAATTAAGACGATAGCCCAGTAAAATATAAGTATGGGAAACAACCCATAGCCTTTAGGTTTTTATGCTAATTTGAAAGCATCCCTAGTAAGGGTGTGTGTGTGTGTGTGTGTGTGTGTGTGACTATTATCAGGGTCTTACTAGTGAGAAGACTAATAAATGACACACAATTTGTCTGGTTTTCAAAGCTGATTGTCATTTTTGTCTGCTACCTCTTAGGCTCAAAAAAAAACCTTTCAATATGAGTTTAACATGGTTGAGGGTTGCTGAGTGAGCCAGCAGGGCTATCCCAGAGAGGGCAATGGACTTCACTCCTAGTGAGATCAAAACAGAGCTCTCAGCTGGAAAGAACCCCCTAAATAAGCCCTAAAGTAAACTAATAATGAAAGCTTGGATTCCCCTGATCCCAGCCTCCCTCTCAGTGTGAGATTGTCTCAATGTTCCAGCATGCTGTTGGAGACTCTGGTGATGCCAGGCAGATGGAGTTACAAAAATGATCGCCCAGCCAGAATGCTCACTACCAAGTGGCAATGAATTCGTGTCATGACTGCACATGCCCAAGTGATTTCACCATCCAAACAAGATGAAGTTACTCTAATGGCTCCCACTGGCTCCATATGGCCTCTCGATGTTCTATTCCCTGCGGTGGGATTTCCTTTGGTCTTATTTCTTGCTGTGAAATTTATTAAGAGGAAGAAAGGGAATAATAATGAAACACAAAACGCTTACTTACCTGAGTTTGTCTGAAGAAAAGGAAATTCTATGGAAAATATATGGGAAGAAAAGACCAAATGAAACTGTAGCACCTTTTCAGTCTTTGACCACATCTTCAATAAAATAAAATAAGAACTTCTTGAACTAAAATTTTATGATGCTATTTGTTCTGGGTATATTGTGTGTTTCTGTTAATACTCTTGAAGACAGTTGTGTCAACATGTATAGAGATTTGAAGTAATTAACAATATCAATTTCACCAAAAATATTCAAATAATTGAATAGAAAGTTAAAAGCATGCATATTGGGTTATCAGTTTATTACTTTCTAGTTGTGGAAGTTTGGGCAAATTACTTAACAGCTCCACTTCATTTTTCTCATCTTTAAACTAGCCATACAAATGATGGTCTTGTTGAGTTTTATGAAAATTCTATATGTAAAGGGAAAACTAAAGTATGTTATCAAAAGTTGGTGAAAAAAGTAGGGAATGTAGTGTTATAAAGGTAACTATTAAAAACTAAAATTGTTAATATAAATATCAAGCTTTAGGAGGGCAGGAGGAAGAGGTATAATGTGTGAGAACTGAATCCTCATCTTTTTATTGAAAAATTAACAAAATGCCATTTGTAGGTGATAGATTTAAAAATGGAAGTATATAAATATTAACTAAATTTAGTGTAAACCACCATAAAAGCAAAGGACAGCAATGTTAAAGGTTGATTCTGGGGTGTGGAGCAGGGATGAGTGAGTGTTGTATGCAAGGCTATTACTTTTTATCATAGTCTCTTCTGTATTCTTTGATCTACTTCCACATGCAAACATATGCTTCTATTTAATAAAAAATAATAATAAGAGCTATTTATGACAAACCCACTGCTAATATCATACTGAATGGGCAAAAACTGGAAAAATTCCCTTTGAAAACTGGCACAAG
>NW_012118500.1:1103024-1105802 GCF_000951035.1 Colobus angolensis palliatus
GTGCAGCACACCAACATGGCACAAGTATACATATGTAACAAACCTGCACGTTATGCACATGTACCCTAGAACTTAAAGTATAAAAAAAAAGCATCTTAAAATTAATAAGAATCAAAAATATAAAAAGGTTTAAATTAAAATAATACAGTGAAAAAATTAACATATATTTTCTTTTTTTACAAGTCTAATATTTTATTAATTATACAATATAAGAAAACTTTTCAGCTATTTTTCATGTGTTATAATTAACCATAGCACATAATTTAAAATATTAATCAAATATGAGGGAAAATACTTCCATTAGATATACATTCAGTTATTGCCTATCATTTGATGTCTAAGGAGACATATTTCTTCGGCTCTATTTTGAAGCATATTTAATAAACATTGATTCAGAGAAGTACAAATATAACTATTTCAGTAAACATAATACACACAGTTATGAAACATTATCTTAAAAAATTGTCTTTTATTCTAGGCAAGAGAAACTTTTCCAATTATCCTTTAAACACTTAGTCTTAAAACAAGACAAAGTGTTTATTATCTAATGTTTTAATAGTACAGGTATATTACAGTATATGAGTGGGAGGATGTGATCTGGAACCAGGCTGCATGGCTTCAAAATTTAGCCCCTTATGTGTTTCTGTACAAGCTATTTAGACTCTTAGAAACAGTTTTCTTTTCTGTGAAATGAAAATAATATGGCTACCTAATAGAGTTTTCATGAGAATTAAATATATTTAATACCTGGAAGCTCTTAGAACATTGCCTCTCCCTATGCCATTGGCAAGTATCAATAAATGTCAGCTATTATTATTACTACCTCCTATTTTCAGCAAAATTTATCTTTTTAATTTTTTTATTATACTTTAAGTTCTAGGGTACATGTGCACAGCATGCAGATTTGTTACATATGTATGTATGTGCCATGTTGGTGTGCTGCACCCATTAACTCATCATTTACATTAGATATTTCTCCTAATGCTGTGTCTCCCCCATCCCCCACCCCACAACAGCCCCAGTGTGTGATGTTCCCCACCCTGTGTCCAGGTGTTCTGATTGTTCAATTCCCACCTATGAGTGAGAACATGCAGTGTTTGGTTTCCTGTCCTTGTGGTAGTTTGCTCAGAATGATGGTTTCCAGCTTCATCCATGTCCCTACAAAGGACATGAACTCATCCTTTTTTATGACTGCATAGTATTCCATGGTGTATATGTGCCACATTTTCTTAATCCCAGTCTATCATTGATGGACATTTGGGTTGGTTCCAAGTCTTTGCTATCGTGAATATTGCCGCAATAAACATACGTGTGCATGTGTCTTTATAATAGCATGATTTATAATCCTCTGGGTATATACACAGTAATGAGATTGCTGGGTCAAACGGTATTTCTAGTTCTAGATCCTTGAGGAATCGCCACACTGTCTTCCACAATGGTTGGACTAGTTTACAGTCCCACCAACAGTGTAAAAGTCTTCCTATTTCTCCACATCCTCTTCAGCACCTGTTGTTTCCTGACTTTTTAATGATTGCCATTCTAACTGGTGTGAGATGGTATCTCATTGTGGTTTTCATTTGCATTTCTCTGATGACCAGTAGTCCTAAGCTGAGCCAGAGTATATGGTGACTCTAAACCTTCACCCCTCTAACACTCGTCCTGTGTGCAGTTTCTGTGGGTACCTGGGGTGAGAAGCCAGCTTAGTATGTGTGCCCCAGGCCTGTACCCTGGGAACAGAGAAGACAAAAGAATCTAGAAGATATTTCTCCGGAGTAATTTCTGGGCCGTTTTGGGATCCACATATCATAGCTTAATGGGAAATGAGGGAAGGGACATGCTGCCATTGCTTTGAGGAATTCCGTAGGGCCCCAGCTCAGGAAGCACCAGAGCCTGGAGGAGGATGTGGCGGAGGGGGGTGGGATTTACAGTTTGGGGAGCACTGGGAGTCACACCCTAAAGTGGGAAAGTGATGTTCCCGTGAAATATTTGGGACAACTTTAAGGGTGGTGTTGAAGTTCTGAAGGTTTATAGATAGGGCTCTGAAATAACAAAATTTAGGAAACCATTTTCACATGACCCCATTAGTGTCCACAGGCCTGAGGAAAGGTGTATTTCATAAGTAGTCCTGACTGAGATAAAGATGGAAGCTGACGCTTATTCTTCATCCTTCCAATTAAAGATGGACTCATATCATCTGGTTGATGGCTTAAGAGTGCACCTGCCTAGAGGCATTGCTGGACAACAAGTTCCCATAGTCACTAATAGTTCCTGTGTCTACAATTACATGGCAACTTATTTTAAAATGTCTCACAGTCTCTCTTTAAAATGTTGTTGGCTGGGCATGGTGGCTTATGCCTATAATCTTGGCACTTTGGGAAGCTGAGGTGGGTGGATCAAGAGATCGAGATCATCCAGGCCAACATGGTGAAACCCCATTTCTACTAAAAATACAAAAATTAGCTGGGCATGGTGGCGTGTGCCTGTAGTCCCAGTTACTTGGGAGGCTGAGGCAGGAGAATCACTTGAACCCAGGAGGCACAGGTAGCAGTGAACCGAGATTGTGCCACTGCACTACAGCCTGGCAACAGAGGGAGACCTTTGAAAACTGGCACAAGACAGGGATGCCGTCTCTCACCACTCCTATTCAACATAGTGTTGGAAGTTCTGGCCAGGGCAATCAGGAAGGAGAAAGAAATAAAGGGTATTCAATTAGGAAAAGAAGAAGTCAAATTGTCCCTGTTTGCAGATGACATGATTGTATATTTAGAAAACCCCATC
>NW_012118500.1:1107582-1112375 GCF_000951035.1 Colobus angolensis palliatus
GGGGTGGGGAGAGTGGGGAGGGATAGCATTAGGAGATATACCTAATGTAAATGACGAGTTAATGGGTGCAGCACACCAACATGGCACATGTATAAATATGTAGCAAACCTGCACATTGTGCACATGTACCCTAGAACTTAAAGTATAATTAAATAATAATAATAATAATAATAAAATAAAACAAAATAAAATATTATTTTTCCTGAGTGTTAAGTATAAAATGTTTGACAATTATCTAATCAATAATAGTAGCTAAACTATATATATATATAACTAATAATTATAGTAAGACTGTACATATCAAGAATCCACAATGCATGTCTACATTTTAAATGTCTTAAAATATGACCTAAACTTTGATTTGTTCTCTATATTTATCAAATTACTCAGGAAATTCTAACAAAATATTTGTTAAGACAGAAAAGCTATAGTTGTGTCATTTCAGGAGATAAGAAATCTAATTCCATTGATAGAAAATATTATAAATTACATTTTAAATTTCTTAATGCCTGTTAAAAATAAGGAAGTTATGCTTATTGTATTATTATCATTCAGATATATGACAATTTCCTTCCAGAGATATGCAGATCAAGTTTGTGGTATATATATTTCAGAAAAAATCAGATTATGTGGCCTTGAGTAAGTTACTTAACCTCTCTTAGCCCCAGTAACCTAAACTAGGCATTCATTTATTCATTTATTTGTTCATTCAACCGGTATTGATTGGGTTCCTACTGTGTGCTGAGCACTATTTTGAGTATCCTCAGTGAGTACTGAGTACTGAGGATATACTGAGTACTGATGACACAGTCTTTCAAGAAAGACAAGTTCCTTGCTCTCAATGGAGTTGACGTTTCTAATGGGAAAGAAAGACAACTAGAATATTGAAAATTCAATAAATCAAAAATAATACCTGCTACTGAATAATACTAATAGCTCTTTCTGGCATCCAGATCACAGCTAAAATATCACCCCCTTAGAAGAACTCCCTGTCCATTCAGTCGTTCCCTTTGTATGTAATCTAACTGCATTTGATACAATACAAATAGAAGGACTGAATGACAAGAAAAAGCAAGCCATGAAAATGTTAGGGGAAGAGCATTTGAAATGGAGAGAATGAAAACTACAAAGCCACTTTGATGGAGGAGAGCTTGGTGTGTTCAAGAATGAAAGAAAAATTCTGCCTGGCTGGAGCCTGATGAAAAGGGAAGAGGGTGGTGCCAGAGTTGGCTTGCTGGATAGGTAGGTAAAGGAGAATTTGAAAGGCTATGATTAAGTAAAGAAATTAATTTAAAAAATAAAACCATTAGAGGTTTTATTCTGAATGTGATGGAAAGTTTATCTATTGCTGTGTAACAAATTAAAGGTTGCTGCAAAAGATTTGAAGTTTGTCACAAAGCCATTTCTTAATCTTATCAGCCTTTGCCGTTAGAAGCAGCTGAGAATTTTCAGAACCTCCAAGTCCAGGCTCCTTCTGTTTACAAGTACTTCTTTAATTTTATCTCTTTCCTCTTGCTTTTTAATGTAAGCAGGAAGAAGAAACCAGGAGTCACCTTCAACACTTTGCTTGCAAATCTCTCTTACCTAGGAAACGTAGCCTGTTAGGCACATTTTCTGCTTTCTACATTATCAGCCAGGCACCATGGCTCACACCTATAGTCCTAGCACTTTGGGAGGCCAAGGCAGGAAGGTCACTTGAGCTTAGGAGTTCGAGGTTACAGTGAGCTATGATTCCACCACTGTACTCCAACCTGGGTGACAGACACATTAGCACAGTTTAGTGTTGCTAAACTTTCTGCCCCTTTATGGCAAGGATGATCCTCTATCCTCTAATTTCCAATACCATTTTCTTTTTGAGTCTTCACCAGTACCTCTTTGAAAGCCATTGGGCTTCTGCTAACACTTAGTCAAAACACCTTACGCTTTCACTAGCACACTTTCTTAAAAGTTCTTTCTACTTCCACCCACTGCTGGATTCCAAAGCTACTCCCACAGTTTTTGTTATGGTAGCACCCAGTGTTCATGTACTAACATCTATATTAGTTACCAACTGCCATGTAACAAATTGCCCCAAAACTTAGTGCAAAAAGCAACAGATATTTTTAATTTCTGAGAGTCAGGATCCTGGGAATAGTTTAGCTAAGTGATCTTACCCTGAGTAACTCAGGAGATTTTAATCAAGGTGTTAGCTAGTAGGGTGTAGTCATCTGAAGTCTTGACTGAGACTAAAGTATCCAATTCCAAGATGCTTCATGTAAATATCTGGCAAGTCTGTGTTGCTGGTTGGCCATGCAGTCCTCTCCATGGGGCTGCTTGAGTGTCATGACATGACAGCAAGCTTCTTTCAGAGTGTGTGACATGGGAAGAACAAGATTAAAGCCACAATATCTTTGATGTTTGAGCACTGAAAATTTCAAATAATCAGTTCTACAATATCCTAGTGTTTGTACAGTTCTAACCCATTTAGGGCAAGATGGGAATACACAAGGGCATGAATACAAGGAGGTAGATATTGGGACCATCTTTTTTTTTAAGATTCAAGGGTTTCGTGTGGAGGTTTGTTACATGAATATATTGCATAATGGTGAAGTTTGGGTTTCTAGTGTACCCATCAATTAAATAGTAAACATTGTTCCCAATAGATAATTTTCCAACTTTCACCCACTTCCTTTCTGTTCCCTTTTGGAGTCCCTGTGCCTATTATTTCCATCTTTATGCCCATGTGTACCTATTGTTTAACTCCTGCCTATTGAGTGAGAACATGCAGTATTTGATTTTCTGTTTCCGAGTTATTTCACTTAAGATAATGGGCTCTAACTCCATCCATGTTGCTGCAAATGATATGATTTCATTCTTTTTATGGCTGCATAGCATTCCATGGTTTATATATCCCACATTTTCTTTATCCAATAAACCATTGATAGACACTTAGGTTGATTTCATCATTTTGCTATTAAGAATATTGCTACGATAAACATACAAGTGCAAGTATCTTCTTTAAAAAATGATTTCTTTTCCTTTGGCATATACCCAGTAGTGGGATTTCTGGGTTGAATGATAGTTCTATTTTTAGTCCTTTGAGAAATCTTCACACTGTTTTCCACAGACATTGTACTAATTTACACTCCCATCAACAGTGTATATGCATTTTCTTTTCCTTGCATCCATGCCAACATCTGTTATTTTTTTTTATTCTTCAATAATCCATTCTGATTGATGTAAGATGATATCTCATTGTGGTTTTAATTTGTATTTCTCTGATGATTAGTGAAGTTGAGCATTGTATTCATATGTTTGTTGGTCACTTACAGATTTTCTTTTGAGAAATGTTTATGTCCTTAGCCTACCTTTTAATAAGGCTGTTTGTTTCTTTCTTGTTGAATTTTTAAATTCTTTGTAGATTCTGGATATTAGTCTCTTGTCAAAGGCATAATTTATAAATATTTTCTCCCATTCTGCAGGTTGTCTGTTCACTCTGTTGATTATTTATTTTGCTGTGCAGAAGCTTTTTAGTTTAAGTCCCATTTGTCTATTTTTGTTTTTGTTGCATTTGCTTTGGGATATTAGTCATAAATGCTTTGCCTGAGCCAATGTCCAGAAGGGTTTTTTTCTGGTTTTTTTTCTAGGACTTCTATATTTTCAGGTCTTATTTAAATCTCTAATCCTTCTTGAATTAATTTTTGTATATGTTGAGAAATATAAGTTCAGTTTCTGCATATGGCTAGCCAATTTTCCCCGCAAGGTGTATTGAAAAGGGTGTCATTTCCCCTTTGTTTTTGTTGACTGTGTTGAAGACCAGCTGGTTCTAGGTATGTGGCTTTATTTTGAGGTTCTCTATTCTGTTCCATTGATCTATGTGTTTGTTTTTTGTACCAGTACCATGCTGTTTTAGTTATTATAGCCTTGTAGTATAATTTGAAGTTAGTGAATATGATGCCTCCAGCTTCATTCTTTTTGCTTAGGATTGCTTTGGCTATTCAGGTTCTTTTTTTGGTTCCATATGAACTTTGGGATTGTTTTTCTAACTCTGGGAAGGATGACATTGACAATTGGATATAAATTATGTTGAATCTGTAGATTTCTTTGTGCAGTATGATCATTTTAACAGTATCAGTTCTTCCAATCCATGAGCATGGAATGTTTTTCCATTTGTTCGCATCATCCATAATTTCCTTCATCAATATTTTGCAGTTCTCCTTGTAGAGATCTTTCATCTCCTTGGTAAAATGCATTCCTGGGGGGGGTGCGTGTGTGTGTGTGTGTGTGTGTGTGTGTGTGTGTGTGCGCGCACACGCGCGTGTGTGTATTGCAAACGGGATTGAGGTTTTTTGTTTTTTGGATTTTTTTTTTAAAGCAAAGTTTCACTCTGTGACCCAGGCTAGAGTGCAGTAGTGCAATAATGGCTCACTGTAGCCTCAACCTCCCAGACACAAGTGATCTTCCCATCTCAGCCCCCTGAGTAGCTGGGCCTACAGGCACTCGCCACAACGCCCAATGAATTTTCTTACTTTTTGTAGAGATGGGAGTCTCAGTATATTGCCCAGGCTGGTCTCAAACTCCTGAGTCCAAGCAATCTTCCACCTTAGCCTCCCAAAGTGCTGAGATTACAGACAAGGGCCACTGTGCCCACAAGAATTGAGTTCTTGATTTGCTTCTCAGCTTGAATGTTGTTAGTATATAGAAATGCTACTGACTTTTATACATTGATTTCTTTTTTTTTTTTTTTTTTACTTTTCACATACGTAAGTATTTTTTTTTTTTTATTATACTTTAAGTTCTAGGGTACATGTGCA
>NW_012118500.1:1118035-1143054 GCF_000951035.1 Colobus angolensis palliatus
TTTACCTACTTAAGCCTCAGCAATGGCGGGCGCCCCTCCCCCAGCCTCGCTGCTGCCCTGCGGTTAGATCGCCGCAGACTGCTGTGTTACCAAGGGGGGAGGCTCTGGGGGTGTGGGACCCTCCCGGCCGGGCGTGGGGTATATTCTCCCCTGTGTGCCCGTTAGCCTATAGCACAGCATTGGGGTGGGAGTTACCCGATTTTCCAGATGTTGTGTGTCTCAGTTCTCCTGGTTAGGAAAAGGGATTCCCTTCCCCCTTGCGCTTCCCAGGTGAGGCGATGCCTCACCCTGCTTCAGCTCTCACTGGTCGGGCTGCAACAGCTGACCAGCACCGATTGTCCGGCACTCACTAGTGGGATGACCCCAGTACCTCAGTTGAAAATGCAGAAATCACCGGTCTTCTGTGTCCTTCGCGCTGGGAGTTGGAGACTGGAGCTGTTCCTATTCAGCCATCTTGCTCCACCCCCACATTGATTTCTTATCCTGAAACTTGACTGAGGTTGTTTATCAAGTCTAGGAGTCTTTTGAAAGAGTCTGTAGGATTTTCTAGGTATTAAATTATATCATCAGTGAGCAGAGATAATTTGACTTCTTCCTTTCCAATATGGAATCCTTTTATTTCTTTCTCTTGCCTGATTATTCTGGCTAACACTTTCATTACTATGTTGAATAGAAGTGGTGAGAGTGGACGTCCTTGTATCATTCCAACTCTTAGGAGAAATGCTTTCAACTTTTCCTCATTCAGTATGATGTTGGCTATAGGATTGTCATATATGGCTCTTATTATTTTGAGGTATGTTCCTTGAATGCCTAGTTTGGTGAGGGTTTTTATCATAAAAGGATGTTTGATTTTATAGAATGGTTTTTCTGCATGTATTGAGATGATCATGTGGTTTTTGTCTTTATTCAGTTTATATGGTGAACCACATTTATTGATTTGCATATGTTGAACCATCCTTGAATCCTTAGAATTAACCTCAGTTTACTGTGATGTACTATCTTTTCAATGTGCTGTTAGATTTGGTTTGCTGGCATTTTGATGTGAATTTTTGCATCTATGTCCATCAAAGATATTTGCCCATATATATATTTTTTTTGGTCATGTCCTTTTTTTGGTTGTGTACTGGCTTATTGTCTAGTCTTCTGCCTTCTACTCTTGCCCCTCTACAATCAATTCTCCCCATAGCAGCAAGTGAACTTTTAAAGACACAAATCAGATCATATCACTCTCTTGCTTATAAACCTAATGGCTTTTTGTAGTAGCCAGCCTTTAAAATGGCTCCAAGGAAGGCCTATGTTTAGCCTCCTTAAGGAAAATAAATGGGCTGGGTGCAGTGGCTCACAAGTATAATCACAGCATCTTGCAAGGCTGAGACAGGAGTATGGCTTGAGCTCAGGAGCTCAAGACCAGTCTGGGCAACAAACAAAGATCCCCATTTCTACCAAAAAAAAAAAAAAAAAAGCCAACCAGGCAAGAATTTTATGTTCTGCCAAACTAAGCTTTATAAATGAAGGAGAAATAAAGTCTTCGCAAGGCCAGAAAATATTAAGAGAATTCATCATCATAAGACCAGCCCTACAAGAAATGCTCAAAGTTGTTCTAAACATGAAAACATAAGGACAATGCTCACCAACACAAAAGCACACATGAGTAGAAAGCTCACAGATCCTGTAAAGCAGTTATACAATTGAGACTTCAAGACAACCAGCTAACAGCACTATGACAGAAACAGAATCTCACATATTAATATTGAACTTGAATCTTATATTGATTTGGGTAATATTACTATCTTAACAATATTTAGTGGTCTAATCCATGAACATTAGATGTTTTCTAATTACTTAGGTCTTCTTTAGTTGATTTCCACAATATTTTACAGTTTTCATGGTAAAAGTCTCACATTTGTTTTATTAAGCTTATTTCTAATTATTTTTTAAATTTTTGACACTATTATAAATGGGATTATTTTCTTAATTTTATTTTTGGACTTTTCATTGTTGGTGCATAGGAATAAAATTTATCTTTGTATGCCAGTCTTATATCCTAAGTTCTTTTGTGGATTTATTAGAATTTTCCACATATAAGATAATGCCATCTGAGAATAGCTAGCACTTTCAACATTATGTTGAATTAGTGGTGACAGCAGACGTCTTTGCCTTGTTCTAGATCTTAGCAGAATATTATTCAATTTTTTACCATTAAGTATGATGTTAGCTGTCAATTTTTTGTAAATACCGCATCAGTTTGAGGAAGTCCCCTTCTATTTCTAGTTTGATACATATGTTTATTATGAAAAGGTCTTGGATTTCATCAGATACTTTTTCTTCATCTTTTGAGATGGTCATGTGATTATTGTCCTTTATCCTATTAATATGGTATATTACATCAATTTATTTTTCTGATGTTAACAAATCAAACTTGTGGGGTTTTTTTGTTGTTGTTAAATCCTACTTGGTCAAGTTGTGTAATCCTTGTTTAAATATGTTCTTGAATGCACTTGACTACAGTTTTCTTGGGGATTGTTGCATGTATGTTTATAGGGAAATTAATCCATAGTTTTTTTGTGATTTCTCTGTGTGGCTTTGGTCAATATTAGATAATATTTTGGATAATATTGGATAATTTTATCCAAAATATTATCCAAAAAAATTTGGATAATATTGGCTTCATAGAATATGTTAGAGAGTATTTCCTTCTCTTTTATTTTTTGGAAGAGCTTATGAAGTGTTGGAATTAATCTTTTTAAAATGGCTAGAACTCAATGGTGAGGCATGTCATCTGAGCCTGAGGTTTCTTTTCATGTAGCATTTCAAAATTACTAAGTCAATCTTTTCTTCTTGTTATAAGTCTATATATTTATACATGTTCCAATTGTTATTCAGTCAGTTTAGGTAGTTTGTATTTTGTAGAAATTTCTCCCTTTTATATAGATAACCTGTAGATAATCAGTTATTCACAGTATTTCTTTGTAATCCTCTTTTTTTCTGTAAGGTCAGTATTAATGTTCTCTCTTTCATTCCTGACTTCAATAATTTGAGTCTTCACTCTTTTGTTCTTGCCAATCTAGCTAAAGTTTTTCAATTTTGTAGATCTTTTCAAAAAGCTAACTTTTGGATTGTTAGATTTTTTTTTTCTATTGTTTTTGTATTCTCATTGGGAGAAGCTCAGAGACTCCAAACTTTGCCCTTCAAGAGAGATCCAAATATACAGCATCGCAATGTATATAGCACTAGAGACTTAGCAATCAATCTTTTATGGTTATTCCTCACAGCTTGTATATGAGGTCAAATCGAAAGAATTTGTTTTGATCTACTCAGAGGTCAAAAAAGATTTTTAGAAGTCAATGGGAGAAATGGATTTCCATTCCTAACTTCATTCCATGCATCTTGAATGCTCCCAGTTTGTAACAGTTAAATATTTCCAGTGGGAATCCTTGTTCACTTCAAAGTAATCATTTCTCCAGACAATGGCTATAAAGCTCCCTCTAATAAAAATGTAGTCCCATCCAATATTTAAGATAAATTTAAGATGAGACAAAGTTTTAATTTAAGATTATCAGGTGCATATTTTAACAGTAGGAGCCAATACACAAAATCTGTGTTGCTACGAAAATAACTGAAACTGTGATTACCCTTGAACAAATATTAGCATGATCACACTTTTTTGCATAGCAGGTGTTTTTAATTATCTTACCCGCTCACAGACTGTCTCTCTGCAGAGTTCATAAGAATTTTTATGACAAAATGCTATCATATTTGCACCTACAGCTTTTGGCTTGCTCTCCTACTCTAATTCCTGAATAGTTAATTAAAACTCTGAAATTTTGTCAGGAGACTGGAACATTTATTAAGCATTTACTGTATGCATAGAGGATATTGGATTAGGCACAATAAGAAAGAAACCTTAAATAAGTCAAACACTGCAACAATAAGTGTCGTGTTTTGGGGAGATAGTGTACTGGAGGATAGATTCAACATGTGCTTCTCTTCAGCTGCAGAAAGGCAAAACGTTTGTAACCCATGGAAGCATCCTAGAACTGTCAAAAGTATATTAAATCTATGAATGCTGTGATAAATAAGGACTTGTTTTATTTGTTTCTTCAACAACGTGAAAAATACAAATTGTTCTTGGAAATAGAATAAAAACGCAAGTAAACTAGTTGTACTTTGCTATGACAACTGACAGTGAAACTTCTTTTGAAACACATTGTGAAAATAACCAGCATTACAACTTCTGACAAGGCTGTATGCTCTAGTCCTTATTGGCTCCTTCCCTAATCCGCAAATATTTTCTTCTCCTGTGCTCAGGACTGACCCTAGTGTTAACATACATCCTTGGAAGAACTTATTTACAAGCACATTCTTGCTTCTATGCTGTTAATATGGTATAGATCCTGGATTCTTCATTTTAAACAAGTATCTATATTTTTTTATTCTGGTAGAACCAGGACCACACCTTTAGAAACTTGGACCCATTGTGTTTCTGCTCTATGCAAGGCAGAATCTGTACTGGAGAAGCTTCAAATTTAGTCAGAGAGTCAAAACACAGTAACAAAACAAAACAAACTGCAGAAAGAGATAGCAATATTCATTCATTCAACAAAATTTATCAAGTGCCTACTATGAATCTAGGAGTTTACCAGAAAAATAATAGGGTGTTTAAACTTCTCTTGTTTCCAGTTTGAAGTTTCAAGATATGGATACCGCATTTTAAAGTGAGACTTGAAACCATCAGGCAGGACTTGCAATAGAAGGTTGTGGGAAACTGGAATTTTCCATAGCTGATTGCCAATCTTCAGCCTTCAAGGCTGAGGAAAGATTTGGAGGTGTGAGAAAGAGTGTCCAAGAGAATAGCTGGTGGGCTGTGTGTCCCACCCTCTTTTATGGGAATGGAAAGGGAATCTTCCTTTTTTACTGAAAATCAACACAGAGGGACTCTAAAGTAGGTTAATACAGGTCCCCTACAGCTGGAGGGCAAGACACACTGGTTTCTGACTAATGACTGAGGAATCTATAGGGTAGGAGGGGAATATCTGGTTTGCTAGAGGGATTTTCCCATCATATTGCTCTGCCTTTTCTGCCAAGGGAGATTCTTTGTCCTGACTGAGTTTCATGATGTTTTTCAACTAAGGGCCACAAAGTGATTAATTGTTGAACTCCTCGACATCCTGGTGAGGTAGTTAGATATCATTATCCCTGATGTCCAGCTAGATAAACAGAGAAGGTTGGCTGCATTGACCTAGATCACACAGGGGGCAGGTTTAGGAAGATAAATGGGTTGTAGCCTCCTGAAACCAGAGTGAGAACTTGGTCTGATCTCCCTAGGAAGAGTCCCAGTTGGCCAAAATGTTCACTATGCCTCCTTCAAGTGCAACAATGTGTGGGGCATTTTGCAATTGTCAGTGTACGTGAACTGAGAGCAGCTGTGTGATAAAATATGAGGGAGGGAAAGTTTTTCTGAAATATCTGGTTTCCAATTTGTGTTTGACTCACAGTCAGAGAAAATTGTGCTGATTTAATTGGCAAAGGAAATGTGCACCCAAGGCACTTGCTGGGGGTTCCTTGCAAGGAAAATATATATAAATATATATAATATAAATATTTATATATAAATATATATATTTATATATTGTACAAATATTTTATTTTTCAATTTAAAAATATGTTTTGAATGAATGCTACACACCTTAGATGCAAGCCTTTGGCAGCAACAAACTGTTCTCAGAGCTCTCTAGAAGTGCTGCCCTATGCAACAGATGGTTAATAACTACAAAACCATTCAATCGAACAAACATTGAATTAGCCTGGGAGCAGATTTGGGAAGTAGGTGGACAAAGAGATAAATATAATGCAGTCCCCACCCTCTAGAAGATTACAACCTTTCCTGAGAGGTGGAGCTGGATGGTAAAACACACAACCAAATGAACAAAATGCAAAAACAGAAGTTTACAACCTAAGCATTGATAAATATAGCAGAGTTCCCTTTTAATTGGGGTTGGGTTCTAAAATCAGAGAATAAATAGAAAATCCCATTTATTCAAAATTATCCTTGAAGGTTTCATTAACTTGTCCATAAAGTGTTACATATATGGGTCATAAATATAAGTCTCTGCAATAATTCTTATGTCCTTTAAATTTTTAAGAATCACTGGAGTTAAAATATAAGGAACATAAACAAAGGGCAGGTGCTTAGTGTGAACATTCAAACTTGCCCACCAATGAGATGATTATTGAAGACCTAACTGGGAATGGAGGTTAGAGTGCAAAATCATACAGTGCATCTGCTTGATTTTTCTGCATAAGAAACAACTCCAAATCTCAGTGGCTTAATATAACAATCGTTTATTCTCATGGAACTGTTGGTCAGTTGAGTGTCAACTGTCTTGCTTGGGCTTGGCTGGCACAGTTCAGCTTTGCTCCACATTTTCTCCATTCTCCCTGTAATACTATTGAGCTATCCTGGACATGTTTTTTCCATGGCAATTACAGAGGCTCAAAATCCCAAGCCTGGCCGGGCACAGTGGCTCATACCTAAAATCCCAGCACTTTGAGAGGCTAAGGTGGGGAGGATCACTTGAGGTCAGGAGTTCCAGACCAGCCTGGCTAACCCCATCTCTACTAAAGACACAAAATTAGCTGGGCGTGGTGGCGGTTGCCTGAAGTCCCAGCTACTCAGGAGGCTGAGGCATGAGGATTGCTTGAACCCACAAGACGGACGTTGCAGTGAGCCAAGGTCATGCCACTGCACTCCAGCTTGGGCAACAGACCGAGACCCTGTCAAAACAAACAAACAAACAAACAAAAAAACAGTCAACAAAACCCCAAGACATTTCACTCAAGCGCCTTTTAAGATTTTGCTTGGTTGGGTGCAGTGGCTCATGCCTGCAATCCCAGCACTTTGGGTGGCCAAGGCGGGTGGATCATGAGGTCAGGAGTTCGAGACCAGCCTGGTGAAACCCTGTCTGTACCAAAAATGCAAAACTTAGCCAGGTGTGGTGGTGGACACCTATAATCCCAGCTACTCAGGAGGCTGAGGCAGGAAGCTGCAGTGAGCCAGGATCGCACCACTGCATTTCAGCCTGGGCAACAGAGCACAACTCCATCTCAAAAAACAAAACAAACAAACAAAAAAACCTTGCTTACCTCACACTGGCTATGACTGAAGGAAGTCACCTGATAAAGACCAAAATCAAGTGATGGGGAGATAAGTTCTGCATCTTTAGTGTTTGGAACTGTAAAATCACATGGCAAACAGTATAGACACAAAGGAGGGTGGATTCAGTCCATCACTGAAATTTATTTCATTTCACATTTCAGAGTTTGGTCTCTAGCCTTCTTATTCATAAAGCAAGCTACTTTCCCATAAGTTCCTTTTCTGCTTGAGTTGTAAACAGTATTAGTTTCTCTTTGCAACAAATAAAAGTTAAATGTGCATACCAAGTGTAGGAGCAAAGGGGATTTCCTTTCACCCCTAGAAGATTTGAGTCTTTAAGTCTGCTGAAAAAAGCAGGAGGAAAAGCATACAAATTTATTACCATGAATTAGGCCATCACAGGGAGGTGAGCACCCAGTAACCCAATGAAGTTCAGAAGCTTAGAGATCCTTCTTCATAGGAGAGAGGGAAATGGGAAGTGTAGGAAATAATCAATTTTAGAGGTGTAAAAAATGACTTTTAGGGTAGATAATGGGCCCAAAAAACAGACAGTAGCCTCAGAAAAAGTTTGTCTTGGCTCTAGGTATAGTGTTTGGTTTTTAGTCTCTTCTTCCGTGATTTGTGTTTAATCTTCCCTGGTTAATGAAATTGCAGTAAGAAGGTTGAAGGCAATTCTGTGCCTTTTTAGCAGATTTGATCTTTAGGTTGATAAGAGAAAAGCCTCATGCAGCATCTACTGATCCCCATGTGCCTTTAATTTTAAATTGTCAGCATACCAGGTTGCTATATTTTGAGGTGACTTTCCTAGGACTTCTTCAGAAGCAGCTCCTCTGCCAGGCAGACTGTGAGATACACATAAAGAGAAATGGAGAGACATTAATTTTAGCAGGGAGAGGACATCCAAGAAGACTTTTTGGAAAAGTTGGGATTTGTCTTGAATTGTAGGGAATGGGTAGGATTTGGATATTCCAGGCTGAAGGGAGATTTCAGAGAGAAGGTGAAAAGCTTACTCTTCTGTTTGGAAAGCAAGTCCTTTTTTTGTTGTTGTTATCTATATAATCACCTGTAGCTCTGGTCTCAAATTATTTCTATAGATAGAAAATAAGCGCTTTAGAAATCACCAGTGTGTGTATATAAAGTAACATATGTCTCCTACAAACATGCCAGAGCTCAGCTCAATCAAGCTTTCCTCTCAAAGCACAGTCAAAGCAGACATCAGGAAGGATACAATGTGGGGAGTGAAGGAAAGTAAAGCTGGCTTCATTGTACTTAGCTTATGTTGCCCTGAAACACAGTTCAGTTTTCACAGAGCCTCAGTTTCCATGCCTATGTGCTTGACAATGTTGACTAAGCTTGGGTCATGGGGAGATTTGTTCCCAGAGAGAAGCTTGACATCCACCTTCACATCAGAATGGGACCATCTCCAGTGCACAGTATTAAGAATGGAACTAAACTTTGACCACTACAGAATTTAGCTAGACTTTAAACAAGAAGAGGAAAAGGATGATGGCTTTGGGAGATGGGGAGAGTCAGAATAAAAGGATTCTTTTTCACTCAAAAGGTGAAAAAGAGTAGATAAGGGAGGAAAATTCTAAAGAATGAATACTTAGAAAGTCAGGAGTGGGAATTCATCAAGGTTTTGGAGAAGGGAAGACTAAGTTTTATGAAGACCAAAATTATCTGTTTTGTTCATTGTTATTTTCCTAATATCTGGCATATGATACAATTATACAAAGCAATAATGAAATATATGAATGAAAACAATTATATAGATAGATACACATATACATATGTTCATATATGTAAACATAGTTCAAAATTTTTACTTATATCAATAGTATGCAAATAGATACTTGTGAAAAAGTCAATTAAAATGTATGTAAAGCAACAGTGAAAGCTGTTTTTCACTAACCCTGCAATTTCACTCTCTTTCCCAGAAGTAACTGCAGCTGTGAATTTGATATGTGACCTTTCAGATAGTTTTCTCTGACTAGATGGCCTACAATGTGAAATGTAACTCACCCTCTACTGGATTGATCTAAATTACTGCTTAAATAATGTTAAAAGCAGTACATTTACTTGTAATCTACACTCATTCTTTCTTCACTCATTACATGAAACTTTCTCATTCTAAGTGGAGTGATATGCCAAATTCTAAGAAAGTTGTCTAACTTAAGGTGTTCAACCCCCATTTAAAAGGCCGTACCAGAACCACTTAGGCTTTTAGCCAACCATAAACATCGTGTGTGTGTGTGTGTGTGTGTGTGTGTGTGTGCGTGTGTGTGTACTCCACAATTCTTCCTCTTCAATTCAGAAAGAGTTGCTCCCAAGGCAGCTCCTAAATTCTGGAAGTATTCCTTCGCTAGGGTTGCTATAAGAAAGTACCATAACTGAGTGGCTTAAACCACAGAGATGTATTGCCTCATAGTTACGGAGACTAGAAGTCTGAGACCAAGATATTGGTAGGATTGGTTCCTTCTGAGGGCTAGGAGGGAGTGATCTGTTGATTACCTCTCTTCTTGGCTTATAGATGGCCATCTTCTCCTAGTATCTTCACATTGTCTTCCCTTTGAACACACCTGTGAAAATGTCCACATTTTTCCCTTTTATAAGGACTTGAGTCATATTGGGTGAGAGCTCACCCTAATGACCTCATTTTAACATGATTACCTTTGGAAAGATTTTAGCTCCAAATAAGGTCACATTCTGACGTGTTGGATGTTAGAATTCCAACATGTATTTTTTGTAAGGACACAATTCAACCCATAACACTCAATTACTAGGGATTATATTCATAAAACACTCTCTCAGGAATCATTCTTTTAGTTGCTTTGAATTATTTTATTTGGAGGAAGCCAGACCATTAAAGATCCTGAACCATATTATTGTGGCCACTTGTACATTTGTTGTCGGTGAGGCAGTTCGGGTTCTTGAGTTTGCTGCACAAAATAATTTGAGAGTGAGTCCAAGGTAAGGGTAGCACAAGAAGTTTATTGCAAAGCAAAAGTACACCTGCAGAGGCAGAGCAGGCTGCTCAAAGGGTGAGACAGCCCCTAGTATCTTAAGGGAAATTCCCTTTATGCGAACTGTACATACATATTCATAAAATACTGGTGAGGTCAAGCATGCAAAGGTGGACCTGAAGCTGATGCATGCACTCAACATCTAGATGCTCTAATATGCATCACATACATCACTGGCATCTAAAATCTCTATCTAGTGGTGTGTTTTTTCTATTAAAATGAGGAAAAGTTCACTATAAGCTAAATCTTGAGCCTAGCTGCACAGATGGGACCCAGAAAAGTCCCTGCCTCCCCAAGGCAGGAATTTGTAGCTAATAGCTTCTTGGGCTTTTGGTGCTGATTGGCTGGAAATTAGGGAAGCCACATCATGAATAAGGGGTTCTTGTTTTCTTTCCCAGGCCATTTTGGGTTTCAGGAGCTTGAAACCATCTGGCAGTCAGTTGATGTCCTGTAGGATTGCTTATCATGCAAAAGAGTTAGGTGTTGAGGCAGAAGGTTGTGAGGATGTGAGACAAGCCCACAGGGCTTCACACAAGGAGACAAGTCAGTGTAGCCTCCTAACTATACTTATCCTACCTCGAGTTGGCTTTTATTGACATCTCTCACACATTACCAACATTTTACTGATCAGACTTTTCCATGAAAAATACGAACACAGCTTAGCTGATGAATAAACTTAGCAAATAAGATGGGTAGAAAAGCTCAACCCTTCACTCCCCTACTTTAAGACAGAGAATGCAACAATTATTTGGGAAATAGGGACAACTTCATAGACTCCAGGTGGACATATTTTTTTGGGTGCCACCACTCAACATATTATACTAGCATATGAGAAAGAAGAGGCAAAATAGGTGGGTGTGGGATTCAGAAACGATCAGGAGAGAGTGCCAAGGATCAAATTTGCTGTCTTTGTAATCCTGCTTTGGAATTGGAAGCAGCTGATGCACCCTAGAAAACTGCTGCCAAAAGCTGTCGATGCCCCATTAAGCTACTAGAACTGGCTCAGATAGTTGAAATTGAAGGTTCTCTAATTTTGCCTAATTTTTCAGCATTCTATTTGTGGCAGAGCCACAGTATGTATTAGCCCTCAGTATCTATTCTTTCCTTCCTTCTTTTAGTAATAGAATCTCCAACTCAAGTATTTTTCATATTTTTATTGTTTTATTTTGTTTTAAATTGCCGAATAATAAATGTACATTTTTATGGGGTAAAGTGTGATGTTTCAATACATGAATACATTGTGTAATGATCAAATCAGAGTAATTAGACTATCCATCACCTCAAACATTTATCATTTATTTGTGGTGAGTGCATTCAAAATCCTCTTTTCACTATGTTGAAACATGCAATACATTATTGTTAACTATAGACATCCCACTATGCAATAGAACACCATAACTTATTCCTCCTAACTGTAATTTTGTACTTGCTGACCAGCTTTTCCTATCCCTACTCCTTCCTCCCCTGTCCAGTCTGTGGTAACCACTATTCTACTCTCTACTTCTATGAGATCAATTTTTGCAGATTCCACATATAAGTGAGATCATGTGATATTTGTCCTCCTGCTTGGCTTATTTCACTTAACATAATGTCCTCTAGGTTCATCCATGTTTTTGCAAATTGCTGGATTTTGTTCTTTTTTATGGCTTAATAGTATTTCATTGTGTATATATACCACATTTACTTTATCTATTTATCCGTTGATGGGCACTTAGGTTGATTCCATATCTTGGTTATTGTGAATAGTGCCACAATAAACATGGGAGGCCAGATATCTCTTCAACATATTGATTTCCTTTCCCTTGTATATACACTCAGTAACAGAATTATTAGGTCATATGGTAGTTCTATTTTTAATTTTTTGAGGAATGTGCATACTGTTGTCATAAGGACTGTACTAATTGACATGCCTACCTATAGTGTATAAGAATACTCCCTTTCTCTACATCCTTCCCAGTATTTTTAATGTTTTTGCCTTTCTGATAATACTCATTCTATCTAGGGTGAGGTGATATCTCATTGTGGTTTTGGTTTGCAATTCCCTGATGATTAGTGATGTTCAGCATTTTTCCATTATATCTGTTGGCCCTTCTCATGTCCTCTTTTGAAAACTGTCTATTTAGGTTTTTTGCCTGTTTTTCAAATTGGATTATTTCTTTGTTGCTATTGACTTGAGTTTCTTATAAATTCTGGATATTAACCTCTCATCAGATGCATAGTTTGTAAATATTTTCTCCTGTTCTACAGGTTGTGTATTCTGTTGATTGTTTGCCATGCAGATTTTTGTATGACATAATCCCATTTGTCAATATTTGCTTTTCTTGCCAGTGCTTTTGAGGTGCTATCCAAAAATTCCTCACTCAGACCAGTGTCATAAAGTGACATTTCCTCTGTTTTTTTTTCTTTTTCAGTAGTTGCATAGTTTGGGGGTTTTAAATTTGTCTTTAATCTATTTTGAGTTGATTTTGTACCTGGTGAGAAACAGGGGTCTAGTCTTATTCTTCTGCATGTTGATATCCACTTTTTCTAGCATGCTTTATTGAAGAGACTGTTGTTTCTCCAGTGTTTTGGTACCTTTCTCAAAAATAAATTATCTGTAAATACCTGGATTTATTTCTGGGTTCTCTATCTCTTCCATTCGTCTGTGTGTCTGTTTTTGTGCCAGGACCATCTCTTTTGGTTACTATAGCTTTGTGGTATATTTTGAAGTCAGCTAGTGTGATGCCTATAGCTTCGTCCTTTTTGCTCAAGTTTGTTTTTGCTATTTGGGTTATTTTGTTGTTTCATATGAATTTTAGAATAGCTTTATCTATTCCTGTGAAGAATGCCATTGGTATTTTGATAGGGATTGCACTGATTTGGTAGATCACTTTGGATAGTATTAATATATACATTTTAATAATATTAATTATTCCAATCCATGAACATAAAATACCTTTCCATTTGTGTCCTTGTCAATTTCTTTCATCAATATTTTATAGTTTTCTTTGTAGAGATTTTCACCTTCTTAATTAAATTTATTCCTACTTGTTTTGGTAGCTGTTGTGAATGGGATTATTATCTTGATTGCCTTTTTAGATAGTTCACTGTTGGCGTATAGAAATGCTACTGATTTTTGCATGTAGATTTTATATCCTGCAAGTTTACCAAATTTATTAATTCCATTAGTTTTTTTGGTAAAGTCTCTAGGGTTTTTTATATATAAGATTATGTTGTTCCAAAACAGGGCTAATTTGACTTCCTCCTTTCCAATTTGGATGTTCCTTATTGTTTTTTTCTTGCCTGATGGCTCTGGCTAGGAGTACCTGTACAATGTTGACTAGGTATTAAAAGTTGGCATCCTTTTCTAGATTTATATCTTATAGAAACCTTTCAGCTTTTATCCATTCAGTATGATGTTAGCTGTGGGTTTGTCATACATAGACTTTATTGTTAAGTACATTTCTTCTATACCTAGTTTATTGAGGATTTTTAATTATTAAAGGCTGTTGAATTATCAAATGCCTTTTCTGCATCTAATAAAATGATCTTCTGGTGTTTCTCTTCATTCTGTTAATGTAATGTATCATGTTTATTGATGTATGCATGTTGAGCTATCCTTGCTTCCCTGGGATGAATCCCATTTGGATGTGGTGAATGCTCTTTTTAATGTGCTATTGAGTTGGTTTGCTAGTATTTTGTTGAACATTTTTGCATTTATATTCATCAAGGATATTGGCTTCTGATTTACTTTTTTTGTTGTGTTTTTATCTGGTTTTGTCATCAGGGCAATGTGCTGTCCTCAAACAATGAGTTTGGAAGAATTCTTTCCCCTTCAATTTTGTTGAATAATTTGAGAAGAATTTGTGTTAGTTCTTCTTTAAATGTTGGGTAGAATTCAGCAGTAAAGCTGTCAGGTCCTGGACTCTTCTTTGATAGGAGACTTTTTATTACTGATTCGATCTTGTAACTCATTATTGATCTATTCAGATTTTCTGTTTCTTCATACTTCAATCTTGGTAGGTTGTATGTGTCCAGAAATTTATTATCCATTTCCTCTAGATTTTCTAATTTGTCAGTATATAATTTTTCGTAATAGTCTTTTATGATCTTTTGTATTTCTGTGGTGTCCATTGTAATGTCTCCTTTTTATCTCTTATTTGAATTATCTCTCTTATTTTTAGTCTAGCTAAAAATTTGTTAATTTTGTTTATCTTTTCAAAAATACAACATTTTATTTGTTTATTTTTTGTAATTTTTTAGTCCCTATATTGTTTATTTCTGCTCTGATCATTAGCATTTCTTTCTGACTACTAATTTTTGATTTTTGATTATTTTTCCTTGTTTTTCTAGATCCCTGAAGTACAACTTTATTTATTTGAGATCTTTCTACTTTTTTGATGTTGGCTTTTATTGCTATAAAATTCCCTCTTAGAACTGCTTTTGCTGTATTCTCTAGGTTCTGGTTTGCTATGTTTCCATTTTCATTTGTTTCAAGAATTTAAAAAATTTCTTCCTTAAGTTCTTTATTGACCCATTGGTTATTCAGGAAAATGTTTCATTTTCATTTATTTGTACAGTTTTGAAAGTTTATCCTGTTATTGATTTCTAGGTTTATTCTACTGTGGTCAAGAAAGACATTTGATATTATTTTGATTTTTTAAAAAATTGTTGAGTATTGTTTTGTCACCTAATATGTGCTCTATCCTGGAGAATGTCTCATGTGCTGTTGAGAAGAATGTATATTCCACACTGTTGGATGGAATGTTCTGTAAATGTCTTTGGTCCATTTGGTCTACAGTCTGATTTAGTTGGCATGTTTCTTTGTTAATTTTCTGTCTGGATAATCTGTTCATTGCTGAAAGTGGGATGGTGAAGTCCCCTACTATTATTATATTGCAGTGTCTCTCTCCCTTTAGATCTACTAAAATTGGCTTTTACATTTAGGTGCTCCAGTGTTGGGTGTATATATACTTATAATTGTTGTATGCTGTTGTTGATTCACCCCTGTATCATTATATGACATTCTTCTTTGTCTCTTTTTACAGTTTTGGCTTAAAGTATATTTTATCTTATGTAAATATAGTGACACCTGCTATTTTTTTGGTTTCCATTTGTATGGAATATTTTTTTCCATCCCTTTACTTTCAGTCGTGAGTATCCTTACAGATGAGGTGAATCTCTTGTAGGCAGCATATAATTGGGGCCTTTTGAAAAAAATCCATTTACTCACTCAATGTCTTTTAGTTGGAGAATTTAATCAATTTACATTGAAGGTTAGTATTGTTAGGCAAGGGCTTCCTCCTGCCATTTTGTTACTTGTTTTCTAGCTGTTTTATAAATTCTTTCTTCCTTTCTTCTTTTCTAACTCTTTTTCTTTGTAGTTAAGTGATTTTCTCTAATAGGATGTTTTGATTCCTTTCTTTTTATTTTTAGTGTATTTATTATAGATTTTTGTTTTGTGGTTACCACCGGCTTACTAAGAACATCTTATAGCTATAACAAGTTGTTTTAAACTGATTAGAACTTCACTTTGGTAACAAACAAAATAAACATAAAACCCTGTACAGTTTGCCTTCATTCTCCCTCCACATTTTGAGTGTTTGGCATTACAGTTTGCATCTTTTAGTATTGCGTATCTCTTAACAAATTGTCTTACCTATTATTATCTTTAATAATTTTATATTTTAATCTTCATACTAAAGATATAAGTGATTTACTCACCAAAAATTATGGTGTTAGAGTATTCTGAATTTTTCTGTATACACACTTTTACCAGTGAGTTTTATACTTTCAAATGTTTTCTTGTTACACATCAGTATCTTTTTCATTCAATATGAAGAACTAGCTTTGGCATATCTTATAAGATAGGTCTGGTCATGACAAATTATCTTACCTTTTGTTTGGGAAAGTCTTTGCCTCACCTTCATTTCAGAATGACAGCTTTGCTGAGTACAGTATTCTTGGTTGCCAGTTTGTGTTTTTTCAGTACTCTAATTATATTATTCCAATTTCCTCCTGGCCTGCAAGGTTTCTGCTGGGAAGTCTGTTGCCAGACATATTGGAATTTCCTTATTTGTTATTTACTTCTTTTCTCTCACCAATATAGCATCCTTTCTTGGTCTTTGACCTTTACAATTTTGATTATAACATGTATTGGGGTAGTTTTAATTGGAATGACTCTGACTGGTGACCTTTGACCTTCTCTACCTGGATATTTACATCTTTTTTTAGGTTTGGAAAGTTTTCCGTTATTTCTTTGAGTAAGACTTCTACCCTTTATTCTTTTCCTGCTCCCACTTGAATTCCAGTGACCCAAATATTTTCTGTGTTAATGCAATTCCATAGATACTGTAAGCTTTCTTTGTTCCTTTTTATTATTTGTTCTTTTTTTATCTCACTATGTATTTTCAAATAGTCTATCTTCAAGCTTACTGATTATTCTGCTTGATTAATTCTCTATTTTTTTGATGATCTCTATTGCATTTTTTAATTTCATTCATTGTATTTTTCAGCTCCCACATTTTTGTTTTATTTTTTAACATTTTAATCTCTCTGTTAAATTTTTAAAATAAAGTTCTGAATCCTTTCTCTGTTTTCTTGAGGTTCATTTAATTTTCTTAAAGTAGAGATTTCTAATTTTTTGTCTGTCAGATCACATGTCTCCATCTCTTTAGGGTCTGTCACTGGCACCTTGTTTTGCTCATTTGGTGAAATCCTAATTCCCTGATTGTTCTTATTTTTGTGGACATATGTTATGTTATTTTTCTGGACTTATTTTGTGTGACATATGTCAATGTCTGTGCACTAAAGAATTGGGTATTTATTCCAGTTTTTGAAGTTTGCCTTTGTGTTGATCTTTCTTCAGTGGGTCTGTCCAGAAATCTAAGCAGACTGACTATTATCAGAGCCCATAATCACTGAAGTCATTTCAGCACTAGTGGATATCCTGAACCCGTGTTTGCTGTGAGTCTTGCAAAGGCTCTAAGGTTGATGCAGCACCTTGGCCTAGATGGACCTGGGGAAGACCCAAAGAGTATACCCAGACTGTGTAGGATAACACTGAAGGGGCCAAGTGTGAAAGTCTCTATTATTGGCCCAGACAGGCATGCATTTCATGGCAGGTCTCTGAACAGGTGGGACAGTTCTCTGTACCCTCATGATAAACTGTGGAATGGGAATCAGTGGGCTTACCCTAGTGGCCCTGATGTGTATGCTTGTGAGCATTCTTCTGCTCAGGCAAGATCTCCTTGATTGTGATAAGAGAGTGGAAACTGGCCCTTTAGGAGCTGCTGTGGGACAGACAACTGTGAGGCTTTTCCAGTAGCCCAGGCAAGTATGCATTCCCCAGCAGTTCCCCACAAGGGTGGGTGAGCTCCCTGAGTGCAGCAAGCTGAGACTGGCCCCCTCAATCTCTACTTTTGGATGGAGAACAGAAGGTACATTTTGGAGGCTTAGATGGATGTGAAATATGAGTGAATCTTGCTCAGGATCCTTGTATGTGCAGTAATAAGTAGGAACCATGCTGAGGGAGCTTAGCCAAGTTATAGGGTAACTATCAGATCCAGTCTTGAGAATGATGGCAGCAGAAAAGCTTTTCTGCTGAGGCAGTAGTGTGCATGATTCTTTCTAAACCTTTGGCAGATGGTTTTAGTCACAGGATCAAGGACAAACAGGGCTGTAGCCATGCCCAAAGGGGAATGGGTTTGAATCTAGGAGCACAATTGGCAGGTCTGCTACCTGGTTATTGGTCTGCACCCTCAAATCAGCCTTCCTAGGTTTTAGGTTCCACCAGGATATCAAAACCTCCTACTTGAATTCTGAGGCTCTCGCAGACAGACTTTTGTCTGTAGATGGGTGTAGACTTCTTGTTGTTGTTGGGGGATATGAGCACGTTATATTCTATTCTGCCATCTTGCCAATGTCACTATAGCCCAACCCAAGTTTTAACAGAGCATATGTCTACCCATCCAAAGACTACAATTCACAGGCCTTTCAAAGCTAGGCCGTATGACTGTGTTCTGGTCAATCGGGTATATGAAACCATGTATACAACTTCTGCATGTAGGACCCACATCTCTAGCAATGAGGATGTGAGGAAAGAAGGAGAGCTGAGAGAAGCAGGCAAGAGGTCAGAGGTATAACCAAATGGACTACACTAAGGTTAGTCCCCAGGGAAAAATTTTAACTCCAGTGTGGGAAACTGGTGTACTATTAGCAAATCAAGGCAGAAGCCAGATCATACACAAGTTCTGGAAAAGTAAGACCAATATAATCAAAGTAATATAGTTCAGAACAATTGAATTTAGAAGGCACACAAAGCTAAAGACAGTAAGATTAATTTCAACACTATGTAGTACTAATTCTTGATGCTGGCTTTCATAGGGACTGTCAGACTCTGGAAGAGGCTGAAATTGTAGTTCAAAGATGCTCAGGAGAATTGCGTGAGCAAGGCTGGGGAGTTAGGGATTGGAAGCACAGGTGGGACTAAAACACAAAGGGAAAAAGTTACCGAAGGCTTCAAATCACTTCTAATACATTCTATAAGGTTTTATCACCATAAATGCCACTATTGTAAACAAATAAATGTAAAAAAATGGTTTAAACTTGTATTTATTCTTTTTAAAAAGTAGATGGAGCCAGGTGCAGTGACTCACACCTGCAATCCCAGCACCTTAGGAGGCTGAAGCAGGTGGATCACTTGCAGTCAGGAGTTCAAGACCAGCCTGGCCAATGGGGCAAAACCCCGTCTATACTAAAAATACAAAAACTAGCCAGGCACTGTGGTGCATGCTTGTAATTCCAGCTACTTGGAAGGCTGAGGCAGGAGAATCACCTGAACCTGGGAGACAGAGGCTGCAGTGAGCCGAGCTCATTCTACTGCACTCCAGCCTGGGTAACAGAGTGAGACTTCATCTCAAAATAAAAATAAAAATAACTTTTTTTAAAAAAGAAAACTAAATGGAAGTGATTTTCATGTGTTAAGTTAATATCTGATGGAACACTACCATTGCCTTTTCCCTCATCTCAGGTTTGCTGCCTCATCTGTTTTTCTTTGTGTGAGGCTCAAGTCCTATTACTGGCTCAGAGTGTATGAAATTGTATCAGGTAAAGTGCAAAATCATTACAACTTCTGAAAGAATCTAAGCACTGAAGACAATAATCTATGATCCGTATTACAGATCAGCAGGGCCCAAATCAACTTTCCTCAGCCTCCCAGGGAAGGGAAATGTTGCTATGAGTCTTGTGTTTTAAAATTGAAAGTAACGCATGCTTTCTGTTTCCAATGGTTTTAAGTCTTAATGAATATTGTGTGTGTGTGGGTGTGTGTGTGAGTGAATATATACACACTTTGTTTTAATCTGATGTTTTTACCCAACTATATTATCATATAAATCAAGAACATATCTGTTTGAGCTACAGGGAAAATAGCTTCTTTACTTTTTTTTTTTTTTTTTTTTTCTGAAACAGAGTCTTACTCTGTCACCCAGGATGGAGTGCAGTGGCACGACCTCGGCTCATTGCAACCTCCGCCTCCTGGGTTCGAGTGATTCTCCTGCCTCAGCCTCCCAAGTAGCAGGGATTACAGATGCCTGCCACAACAACTGGCTAATTTTGTACTTTCAGTAGAGACGGGGTTTTGCCATGTTGGCCGGGCTG
Source organism: Colobus angolensis palliatus (assembly GCF_000951035.1). NCBI lineage: Eukaryota > Metazoa > Chordata > Mammalia > Primates > Cercopithecidae > Colobus > Colobus angolensis. Next base: position 1,137,851 of record NW_012118500.1, read on the forward strand.
GTCTTGAACTCCTGACCTCAGGTGATCTGCCTGCCTCAGCCTTCCAAAGTGCTAAGATTACTGGCATGAGCTACCACGCCTGGCCACTTCTCTACTTACATATAGAATTTTAATACTAATATAGGTATGCAGATTTTCCAGAATTCATTATTATGTTAATTTAGAAAACTAAAGCCAAAAATATCAACCTTAAGTAGTCTTTCTTCAATAGTGAATGGATTCAGCCCAAATATGAAACATTACAGTGTTATACAAAACCAATAACTTTGCAAAGGAGTTTATAATAAAAAAAAAAAAATAGGCCGGGCACAGTAGCTTACACCTGTAATCCTAGCACTTTGGGAGGCTAAGGTGAGCAGATCACCTGAGGTTTGGAGTTCAAGACCTGCCTGACCAACATGGAGAAGCTCCATCTCTACTAAAAATACAAAATTAGCCAGATGTGGTGGCACATGCCTGTAATCCCAGCTACCTGGGAGGCTGAGGCAGGAGAATTGTTTGAATCCAGTAGGCGGAGGTTGCAGTGAGCCAAGATCGCACCATTCCACTCCAGCCAGGGCAAGAAAAGTGAAACTCCATCTAAAAAAATAAAAACAAATAAATAAATAAAGTTACTAAGAAACTAAATCAATCCAAATAAAAACAATAAGCCTATTAGAAAGTTTTTAAGAGAAAAATAAGTTTAGAAATGTAGTAAACGGAATCAAAATAAACCAAACAGTTTTAGTCTAATGTTTGGAAAACATTTTTAATTCTAAAAGTAATACAGTACATCCTTAAAAGTCACCAGAACCAGATGGTTCTACAGGTGATATTTTTTAAAAAGTTCAAAGAATGTGTAAGTCCTATTTTACAAAGACTTACTCAGAATATTAAAAAGAAGTAAAACATATTATCTCAGTATTAAAACTAGCCTAACACTAATTTTAAAACCAGACACAGTGGGTACAAAGAAAGAAAATAGCAAGTTAATCTTACTTTTAAATACAGACGCAAAAGTTCTAAATAAAATGTCAGCAAATCCCTATCATAAATAAAGTGTTAGCAAATCAAATTCAGTAGTGTTTTGAAGGAATATTACATCATAGTTAAATAGAATTTAGTCTAAAACTGCAAAAATATGGTTCAAAATGTTTTAAAAAACTACCAATTGTGTTAATAACGAATAAAGGCCACATGATTATCTTAGTCACTGCTAAGACTATTTACTAAAATTCAGCACTCATTCCTCATTTTACACTAACGCAGACACATACAACAAAGCACAGACTGAGAGCAGCAGCAACCACTGAAAAACAGCAGAAAGTCCTGTGACAAAATATGAAATATACAAATCAATGATTTTCCTATGTAGCAGCAGTAACCAGTTAAAAGGAAAATGATCCCAATAATAACAGCAACAACAATACATGTGCAAGATGTACATGAAGGAAACCATTAACTTCACTTCAGTGAAAACCTGGATAAGTGAAGTAATGTATCATATTTCTAGAACAGCACACACAATATTATAAATGTTGTATATTTATATTATAATAAAAAATATAAGTATTGACATACTCTGAATTAATGTATAAATTTAATGCATTTCCATTGAAAATATTAACAGGATTTTTTAATGGAAGTTACAAGCCAATTCTCAATTTCATAATAGAGTTTTGGAAAACAGTAATGTGATAAAACCTGGACTACCAGATATCAAAATACACTATCAGCTCATCAAATTCAAGACAAAATTAAGACACAAATACCCAAATAGATTATTGGACAGACAAAAAGTAAGAAAAACATATTTGCATGCACATGAAAGTGATATACCTAATCAATGACCAAAAATTAGACTCTTCATCATATGGTGTTGCAGCAATTGGCTATCCTCTTGGAGCAAAAGAAAAGTAGGTCCTTAGTCCATCCCACTTACAGAAGTAAATTACAGATAATTAAACAATCAAGGTAACAAAGTGTGGCCGCAGTCACCTCAAGGATCAATTGGAGAAAAACCCACATTCAGTATCACTCACATCGTTTAGAGTAGGATGTGGCTTCCTGTGGACTGCTGGGATGAGGTCCTCAGTTCCTTATTAGCTGTCTTTGACACTTGGGTCTCTCCAAAAGGGAGCTCACAGCATGCCAGCAGGCCTCATCATAGTGAGCAAATGAGAGAAAGCCAGAGAGAGCTCCAGCAAGATGTCACATTTTTGTAATCTAATCTCAGAAATGAAATCCCATCATTTTGTAAATACTCTGTTTGTTAGAGGTAAATCATTAGTTTCATCCTGGATTAAAGGGGAGGTGATTATACTAGGGTGTGGGTACTGGGAGGAAAGGATCGCTAAGTTCTATTTTAGGAGGCAGCCTGACACAATAAGCAATGGTACAAATGGGAGATTCATAGAAGAGGGAAATGAAAGTTCAGCAAACTTAAAACACTGTGGAGGAGCTCAGATTGTCCAGAGAATTCAAATAGAAACAGCATTTCATTTTTCTTCCACTTGACTGGCAGAATGTAAGCTCTGGGATCATGTTGCCTGAATTAGTATTCCAGCTTCACCATTTCCTAACTTTGTTACTTTGAGCGTTTGCTTAATTTCCCTGGCCTCTATTTCCTCACCTGTAAACAAAAGATAAAAATAGTACCTACCGATTGTAAACTAGTTCAACCATTATGGAAAACAGTATGGCAATTCCTCAAGGATCTAGAACTAGATGTACCATATGACCCAGCCATCCCACTACTGGGTATATACCCAAAGGATTATAAATCATTCTACTACAAAGACACATGCACACGTATGTTTATTGCGGCACTATTCACAATAGCAAAGACTTGGAATCAACCCAAATGTCCATCAGTGACAGACTGGATTAAGAAAATGTGGCACATATACACCATGGAATACTATGCAGCCATAAAAAAGGATGAGTTTGCGTCCTTTGTAGGGACATGGATGCAGCTGGAAAACATCATTCTTAGCAAACTATCACAAGAACAGAAAACCAAACACCGCATGTTCTCACTCATAGGTGGGAACTGAACAATGAGATCACTTGGACTCGGGAAGGGGAACATCACACACTGGGGCCTATGATGGGGAGGGGGGAGGGGGGAGGGATTGCATTGGGGAGTTATACCTGATATAAATGATGAATTGATGGGTGCTGACGAGTTGATGGGTGCAGCACACCAACATGGCACAAGTATACATATGTAACAAACCTGCACGTTATGCACATGTACCCTAGAACTTAAAGTATAATAAAAAATAAAAAATTTTAAAAAAAAAGTACCTACCACACAGCAGTGTTTTGATGAATAAGTAAGTTGATATATGCAGAGCACTTAGTGCCTGAGATATAGTAAGTGCTCAATAAATACTTTAAAATATCATTGTTATCCAAGGCATAGAAAAGTAATATACATTGCTGGTTAAGAACATGAATTTGTGAAGTATTTTTGGCTATGATTTGAGCGACTCTTTTATTATACTAGTAAATAGTATACAGTAAACCCTCACTTAACATCATCGGCAAACTCCTAGAAATAGTGACTTTAAGTGAAACAACGTATAGCAGGTAGTTGAATAAAATTTCCTTCAACGATGTTTCATTATAACACCGATGAGAAAAAAAATTAGTGTTGTTATATGCTGTTTCACTTAAAGTTGAAGTTTCCAAGAACCTATCAATGACACGGAGGACTTACTATATTCCCTTCCAACCGGCAATTCTACTTGTCTAGAGTTGTAGTCACACAGTTGCTTGAAAATATATATTTAAGAATTTTTGTTTGGAATAAAGAAAAATTTTCTAACAAAATGCTCATCTGTACAGAAAGGGCGAACATAATCTGATACAATTACATACTTTGCAATTCTTTATAGCAGTTGAAACTTTTTAAAATGTAGCAAAGGCCTAAAGTTACAAAATATACAGCAAACATTGAAACCTGTCATCAAAGTGCTTAACATTTGTTGAATGAATGAATTATTACATTAAAAAGTAATTCTATATATAGTGAAATGGAAAGGCTGCTAAGAAATATCATTACTGAAAAAAATGAAATGCAGAATAGTGTTTAGTGTGGTACTATATCTACAAATGACCACAATTAACCTATGTATAGATAAATGGCTTAAACAAGGATCTGGAAAGATTCATGCCAAACTGATAAGGAATATTAGCTCTGAGGAAAAAACTAAGATCTCAGGTTTTGGTGAAGGGAGCCTGTATATGTATTTATTGTTTGATTTTTTACAACTGTGTATGTATTCTATATTGTATAATTTTTAAGGAAATATATATGTTTATTATTTAAAACATAGAAAATTATCAAAAAAAATTAAAATGTCCATAGACCACTGCACAGAGTCTTAGCATTTAGAGATATAGTCTGGTTTTCTTTACACATAAAACTGTATGTGTGTTTGTATCTATATATGTGTGCATATAAGAAGAATCTTATAATTTCAGGAAAAGGTATAAAAGCTCCATTACCACTTTACTACAGACTGAATGTGTTCCTCCAAAATTCATACATGAAACTCTAATCCCCAATGTGATGATATTTAGAGATGGTGACTATGGGAGGTGCAAAGGTTTGAATGTGTCCCCTCGAAAATTTAGGTAGTGCCAACGTGACAGTATTAAGTGAAAAGTCATTAGGCCATGAGGGTTCCTCTGTTGTGAATGGGATTAGGTTCCCTTACAAAGGAGCCTGATGGAGGGACTTGGCCCTCTCTTGCTCTTTTCTCATCTGCCATATGAGGATGTTGGCATCTTGGTCTTGGACTTAGCCTCAAGAACTATAAGAAATACATTTATGTTAATTGTAAATCACCCAATTTGTGGTATCCTGTTATAGTAGCACAAAACAGATTAAGGCAGAAATTGGTATGTAGAGTGTTGCTATAATATACCTAAAACTGTGTTACCCAACAAAAAAAGAGAATTTTAGACCAATATCCCTGATGAACATCGATGGAAAAGTCCTCAATAAAATACTGGCAAACCGGATTCAGCAGCACATGAAAAAGCTTCTCCACCATGATCAAGGGGGCTTCATCCCTGGGATGCAAGGCTGGTTCAACATTTGCAAATCAATAAACATAATCCAGCATATAAACAGAACCAAAGACAAGAACCACATGATTATCTCAATAGATGCCGAAAAGGCTTTTGACAAAATTCAACAGCCCTTCATGCTA
>NW_012118500.1:1144989-1210650 GCF_000951035.1 Colobus angolensis palliatus
TGATATAAATGATGAATTGATGGGTGCTGACGAGTTGATGGGTGCAGCACACCAACATGGCACAAGTATACGTATGTAACAAACCTGCACGTTATGCACATGTACCCTAGAACTTAAAGTATAATAAAAATAAATAAATAAACAAAACTGTGTTAGCAGCTTAGGAATTGGGTAATAACTAGAGGCAGGAACAATTCCGAAGTGAACATTAGGAAAAGCTGTCTTGCTGTGAAGACAGCATTAAGGGTGATTCTGGTGAAGGCTCAGAAGAAGAAAGCTCTAAGGAAAGCCTCATTCTTTTTAGAGATGAGTTAAACTATTATAAACACAATGTTCATAGAAATATGGACAGTAAAGGCCATTCTGATGAGGTCTCAGAAATGAGGAACAAGGTATTGGAAACTGCAAGAAAGCTCATTCTTGTTATAAAGTGGCTAAGAAATTGGCTGAGTTTGTCTGTTCTAGGACTTTATGGAAGGCAAAACTTAGCAATAAACTAGGATATTTGGTTAAAGAAAATGTTAAGCAATCAAGTGTTCAGGATGCTGTGTGGCTTCTTTTAACCACTTATAGTAAAATGTGAGAAGAAAGAAACAATTTAAAGACAAAATGTATAATCTAAAGGGAAGCAGAAAGTAAACCTTTGGAAAATTATCCTGGCCTTGTAAAGAATAAAAACTGTGTTTGGGCCAAGGATGTGGCCCAAGTGACCATTTTATAAAAAAAGCAGTATAGATATAAGGAAGTCATGTGATATTCATCAAGACAACGGATGAATGACCCTGAAGGCATTTTAGAGAGCTTCAAGACTGCTGCTCCCATCACAGGCCCAGAGTGCTGGGTCCTTGAGGGCAGAATGGCTTAAGGGGAGGGGCCCAGGAACAACTGGGGCCTCAGGGCTCACTGCCCAGGGCCACCTCAGTCTCTGCTCCCTGAATTCTGGTGCAGTGTTCCTCAGCTGCACTACCTGTGCCTCAAGCAGACCTAGATGCTCCTCGGGTCACTTCTCTGGAGTGTGCAAGTTGTGAACATTGGAAGCATCTACGTGGTGCAAATTCTGTAGCCCCAAAGAGCAAAAGAGCTGTGGAGTCATGGCTTCCTCCACTTAGATTTCAAAGGATACCTTGGTCAGTTCTGGGGCCTAGGCTGAGACATAACATCGTGTCAGAGCTGCCACAGAAAGTCCCCATTAGGATAATGCCTAGTAGAATTATGAGTAAGCTTGTCCCTGAGACCCCAGACCTGTAGAGATATCAGCATGCAGCGACAACCTGGGAAAGCTGTAGGCATGTAATTTCAGTGCATGAGATCTGAAGCATTAGCAAAGCTATGGGGATGGGGCGGGGCTACTCTGGGGACTTGGGGCCCAACCTCTGCCCCAGAGTGTCTGAAAGGTAGGATATGAAGTCAAAGAAGATTATTCTAAGCTTTAAAATTTAATGTTGCCTGCTCTGTTGTGTTTTTGACTTCCTTGGAATGTGTTACTCCTTTCTTCTTTTCCATGCTCCATTTTGGAATGGAAACGTCTTTTCTGTACCTATCCCATCACAGTATTTTGGAAACACATAACTTGTTTCATTGCACAGGCTCACAGTTGGAGGGAAATTTGCCTCAGGATGAATCATACCTTGAGTCTCACCCACATGATGTTTAGATGAAACTTTGAACTAGACTTTAAAGTTGATTCTGGAATGAATTAAGAATTTTGGGAGCTATTGGGATGAAATGAATGTATTTTGTATATGTGAAGAACATGAATTTTGGGGGATCAGGGATAGAATGCTATTACTTAAATGAGTCTTCTCCAAAATTCAGGTTTTGCCAGTGTGATAGTATTAAGAAGTGGGACTTTAAGAGGTGATTGGGCCATGAGGGCTCCTCTATTGTGAATGGGATTAGGTTCCCTTATAAAGGAGCTTGATGGAGGGAGTTGGCACTCTCTTGCTCTTTTGTCTTCTGCCATGTGAGAATGCTGCATCTTAATCTTGGACTTCTCAGCCTCAAAAACTATGAGAAACAAATTTTTATAAATCACCCATTCTATGGCATTCTGTTAGAGCAGCACAAAATGAATTAAGACAGGAAAAATTAGAAGTATGGAGCCCTCTTGATGGGATTAGTGACCATATAAGAAAAGGCAGAGAGAGATTGCTTCTTCCCTCTCTCCTCTTCACCATGTGTGAACACAATAAGAAAGCGACCATCTGCAAATCAAGAAGGGGGGCCTTCATTGGACATCTGATCTGATGACAACTTGATCTTGGATTTCTTAAGCTTCCAAAACTGTGTGAAATAAGTGTTTCTTGTTTAAACCACCCAGTCTATGGGTTTTTTTTTAGTAGAAGGCTGAATAGACAAAGACATACTCTGAACCAATATGTCTTTCACCTTCTCACTGATGTTTCTTTTGCCTAGAATCACGTTAATTTCCACCATTATTTAAAAATCCCTCCTTGTACATGATCCCAGCTATTCTCTCCTTTACTCCTTATCTTTGCTGTCACTTGTCATTCTGCCAATTAAATTATTTTAAACAAAACTTGCCACTTCAGAAGTTAGCCCTCTCAACATTATTTTGATTAAAACATGCCCCACTTTTTATATTTGTCTGTGCTTATATGACCCACATATCATCTTTTGCACATTTATTTAAAAATTAAGTTCAGAGACTTCCTCATGGAGCCAGAAAGGCTTTCTTTAATTCACTCCTGCTACATCCTCAATCTTGATGTCTTCTTCATCAAGGTTCTTCATGGCTATCTTGTGATAGGGAAGGTGTCTGAATTAGTCCATTTTCATACTGCTATAAAGAACTACCTGAGAGTGGGTAATTTATGAAGAAAAGAGGTTTAATTGACTCAAAATTCTGCAGGTTTAACAGGAAGTATGACTGGGAGGCATCAGGAAACTTACAATCATGGTGGAAGAAGAAGGGGAAGCAAGCACATCTAATCATGGCACAAGCACATCTTACCATGGCAGAGCAGGAAGGAAAGAGAGATAGCACAAAGTAGGGAAGTTCCACACACTTTCCAACAACCAGATCTCATGAGAACTCACTATCATGAGAAAAACAAGGGGAAGTCTGCCCCAATGATTCAATCCCTCTCACCAGGTCCCTGCCCTGACATGTGGGGATTACAATTTGAGATGAGACTTGAGTGGGGACACAAAGACAAACTATATCATTCTGCCCCAGCCCCTCCCAAATCTCATGTTCTTCTTACATTTCAAAACACAATCATGCCTTCCCAACAGTCCCCCAAAGTCTTAACTCATTCCAGAGTTAACCCAAAATATCAAGTCCAAAGTTTCATCTGAGGTAAGGCAAGTCTTTTCTTCATATGAGCCTGTAAAATAAAAAAAAAGACAAGTTAGTGACTTCCAGGATACAATGGGGGCACAGGCATTGAGTAAATACTCCCATTCCAAATGGGAGAAATTAGCCAAAACAAAGGGGCTTTAGGCCCCATGCAGGTGTGAGACCCAACAGGGCAGTCATTAAATCTTAAAGCTCTGAAATAATCTCCTTTGACTCCATGTCTCACGTCCAGGCCCCACTCGTGTAAGCGGGGTGCTCCCAAGGCCTTGGGCTATTCTGCCCCTATGGCTCTTCAGGGTACAGTCCCTGCAACTGTTTGTATAGGATGACATTGATTGCCTGCAGGCACATGGTGCAAGCTGTCAGTGGATCTACCATTCTGGAACCCAGAAGGCAGTGGCCCTCTTCTCACAGCTCCATTGGCCATGCTCCAGGGGGGACTCTGTGTGGGGTATCCAACCCTACATTTCCCTCCACACTGCCCTAGTAGAGGTTTTTCATGAGGTCTCTGCCCCTACAACAGACTTCTGCCTGGACATCCAGGTATTTCCATACATCCTCTGAAATCCAGGTGGAGATTCCTCAACCTCAACTCTAGCTTTCTGCACACGTATACACCACACACACACATGCCCAACAGCACATGGAAGCCACCAAGTCGTAGGACTTGCATCCCCTGAATCAATGACCCAAATTGTACCTTGGCCCCTTTTAGCTACAGTGGGAGCTGGAACAGCTGGGATACAGGATGTCATATCCTGAGGCTTCACAGAGCAACTGGGCTCTGGGACTGGCCCATGAAGGTATTTTTTCCCCAGGCTTCAGGGCTTGTGATGGGAGGAGCTGCAGCAGAGGTCTCTGAAATATCCTGGAGACCTTTACTTTATTGTCTTGGCTATTAACATTCAGCTTCTCTTTAGTTATGCAAATTTCTGCAGCCACCTGAATTTCTCCTCAGCAAATGGGTTTTTCTTTTCTACCACATGGTCAGGCTGCAAATTTTCCAAACTTTTATGCTCTGCTTTCCTTTTAAACATAAGTTCTAATTTCAGACCATCTCTTTGTAAACACATATGACCATGTGAACCCTGAGTACCTGAGACAGGTCTCAGTTAATTTAGAAAGTTTATTTTCCCAAGATTGAGAATACGCACCCATGACACAGCTTCAGGAGGGCCTGATGACATGTGCCTAAGGTGGTCGGGATACAGCTTGGTTTTATACATTTTACAGAGACATGAGACATCAATTAATAAATGTAAATGTACATTGGTTCAGTCCAGAAAGGCAGAACAACTCAAGTAGGGAGGGTGCTTCCAGGTCACAGGTAGATGAGAGACAAACTGTTGTATTCTTTTGTTTCTGATTAGCCTTTCCAAAGGAGGCAATCAGATATGCATTTATTCTCAGTGAGCAGAGGGATGACTTTGAATAGAATGGGAGTCAGGTTTGCCCTAAGTAGTTCCCAGCTTGACTTTTCCCTAACTTAGTAATTTTGGGGCCCCAAGATTTATCTTCCTTTCACAACTTATACTGTTAGGAGTTGTCAGACCACATCTTGAATGCCTTGCTGCCATGAAATTTCTTTTGCCAGATACCCTAAATCATCTCTCTCAAGTTCAAAGTTCCACAGATTGCTAGGGTAGGGGCAAAATTCCACCAGTCTCTTTGCTAAAGCAAAGCAAGAGTGACTTTTACCACAGTTCTCAATAAGTTCCTTATCTCCTTATAAGACCACCTCACCTTGGATTTCACTGTCCACATCAGTGTTACCATTTTGGTCACAACCATTCAGCAAGTCTCTAGGAAGTTCCAAACTTTCCCACATCTTCCTGTCTTCTTCTGAGTGCTCCAAACTGTTCCAACTTCTGCCCATTACCCAGTTCTAAAGTCGTTTCCACGTTTTCAGGTATCTTCATAACAATTGTCTGGACGGAGGGAGAGGGAAACAAAGAACAAAGGTCTAAGATGGCGTACTTCCAGGTTCTTCATCACCAACTTTCCCACGCCCAGGAAAGGCACAGGTCAACTGCACAGGTGCAGCATGACGTCCGACCGAGGAAATCAAAACCTACCTGGCCGTGCCCACTGCACGGCCCTCGACCCGCCCGCATCCCGCCTACCGCCCTCCCACTCCCAGGCCCAAGACATAAAAGCCGCTCCCGGCAGGCGCGCGGCACGAACTTCCTCGGCCCCTCCTCATATGCGGACCTAGGAACCTCGCCCGAGAATGCCAGAGCGACTTCCTCGGCCTCTGCCACCGGAGACCGGAGAACCTCGCCTCCCCTTTCTTTACATTGGCTACGTAATAAAGTTTCCCTTTATCTTGCCTACTTGCCTTTTTCTCTGGCGCCAGCTCTGGTGGTCGCATAAAACAAATCAGGTGGTGCCGAAACCCGGGAGGAGAGCCCTGCTCAGGGCCCCTCAAGGTCCGAGGAGCCTCCTCCTTCCACCCCACAGATGGACCAGGACCTAGACATCGCTTTCCACACCTCCAAGTCTCCTAGGAGTGAGTACCTTTTGCCTCCCTCTCATATTCCTTGGCCAGAAGTCCTGCGCAGGCCCAAGGTTTTTTTCCGGTCACCAGGTGACCCACAGAAGAGTTTCCAAAGGTAGAGACGTCTGCCCAAAGAAACTCTATTCCAGTCCATGGGAGACCCATCCAGGACGGAGACGTCCGCCTGGAGGTAATCTCCATTCCAGCTCCGGAAGCGTCCCACCAGTCTCTAGTGGCTCCAAAGGACGCTTTGTAGCCAGGTAGAGTTCGGTTTCCATTTCCGCCTATAGGCGAGAGGAAGGCAATGGGAAACCCCCAATCCAAAATACCTAGAGACTCCCCTTTAGGGTGTCTTCTAAAAAATCTCAAAACTTTACAATTAGAACAAGATCTTAGGCAAAAGCAACTGGTGTTCCTCTCCACTGTGGCGTGGCCACAATATAAATTAGACAACCAGTCTCAATGGCCGCCTGAAGGCACTCTAGACCGTAACATTTTAATCGACCTCAGTAATTTCTGCCAGCGCTTAAGTAAGTAGTCTAAAATAAATTATATACAAAAGTTTTAAGACTTGCGTTCTCGACCAGACTTGTGTAGCCAATGTTCCTTGGCCCAAGTCAAGTTGGCTAAGGCATGGACCTAGCAAAGTCAGAAAAGAAAGAGTCATCTTTCCTGTCTGACTCGCCCGTGTCAGCTTCTCCCCACTTCCACCCCTGCCGTATACTCCACCTCCCCTCCCGCTTCTGCTCTACCTCCCCCTCCCGCTTCCACTGTAGTTCCGCCCTCCTTCTCAGTCCCACCTACCATTGTTGAGGCTGCCCCTCCTTCAATCCCTCGGCACTTCCGCCTACCCACCTTCCACACTCCCTCTCATTCTTGCCTTATCAGTAGCTGTCTCTTACTCTCATTCTGCCTTCCTCTTCAGTCTATTCCTGCCCTCTTCTTCCTCTGCTCCTTCCTAACTATTCTGTCATCATTCTATTACTGTCATCATTCTATTACCTGCTTCTTATATCTCCTCTAATAATTGTTTTAGACCTTTAGGCACCTAAGGCACTAGGCAAACCAGTGTCTGATCTCTGGCCTAGTCTTAACTAAAACCAAACAATACTCCAGACACTAGGCAAACCAGTGTCCTTACATCTAAACGGCGGCGGACAACACCGTCTCCTAGCAACTACCTCCGCTACGTCACCACTGTTGCCCATCTAATACCAGGTAAAACAATTACTGTTATCTAAATTATTTTCTCTTTATACTTCTGCTTCTTCTCTATCGGCTACAAAACTCTCCGCTGTTGACTAAGTCAATGTCCTTCTCTCCCCCTTAAAAAACACCAAAATGGAGTCCTACTTTATACTTATATTACTACTCTTCTTATACACTCCAACGGCTGGTGGAGTAAAAGGAGGACTCTATGGAGATCCTATTTAAGATTCATATCTGACTGCCACCCTCTTAATAAAAAGGACACTTGTCCAACAAAAATCCCTCCCTAAAAATATACAAGTCCTAAAATATTTAACCTTAGCCATACAATCACAGGAACAGGCCCTATAAGACCAACTACAACCTCCCCCCCATAAAGATCCCTTCTCATAGTTAAAGCTTGTCTGTCAATGGTTAAACCTAACACAGGCAGCTCACATAACAAATCTCTCCCAGTGTTTCCTCTGTGCAGCCCTTGAAACAGCCCCCTTAGTGGCAGTCCCCTTACTTACTGCTTTCAAGGCTACAATTAACTCTACAGGCACCTCCTAAAAACTGTTCTTACTCCAAGTCCCACTATACCAAAACCCAGAAAATCCAATCCTTCCTTTCTGCTACTCTGCCCCAAACTCCTCCTGGTGTAAGCACACCCAGTCGCCCGATAAGACCCAGACAGCCCCCGTTGGAGGTTATTTCTGGTGTAATAAAACCCTCTTCAAGGTCCTTAACCATGCATCCATCAACCAATCCCTCTGCATCCCAGTATCCCTAGTACCTAGCTTAACTCTATATAGCAAAGCAGAAGTGGCTGAACTCACCCTACAATTTAACTCTCCTCCTAATAATCTCCAAAAACAGGCCGTCTTCCTTCCCTTAGTCATCGGAATTTCCCTAGCCTCCTCCTTAGTGGCATCAGGGCTTGTAACTAGGGCATTTGCCCATTCCGTACAATCTACTCAATCTCTAACTGCCCAAATTCAAGAAGCCATAGAGGCTTCGGCTGAAAGTCTAGCCTCTTTACAACACCAAATCACTTCAGTAGCTCAGGTGGCAGCACAGAACAGGAGAGCACTAGATCTTCTTACAGCTGAGAAAGGAGGAACATGTCTTTTCTTAGGAGAAGAATGTTGCTATTACATAAATGAGTCAGGCCTGGTTGATACAAACATCCAAACCCTAAACAGAATTAAAACAGAACTAAAAAACTTCAACACCCCCCTAACCCCAGGCCCACCCATATAGGTGCTACCAGTAATACAACAAATGCTCCCCTTCCTCATTCCTATATTAATCCTCTGTCTTATCCTATGCTTTGCCCCCATTTTAATCAAATTTCTCTGAGCCAAAGTTCAAGAGATCACCCGCGTCGCCTTCAACCAGATGCTCCTACATCCGTACATCCAGGTGCCAACCATGGACCCTCATGACAACGCCCCCTGACAGCAGGAAGCAGTCGGACAGACAACGACGCCCCCAGTCATCATAATCAATAAAAGGTTGGATTGTCTGGACGGAGGGAGAGGGAAACAAAGAACAAAGGTGACTAAGATGGCATACTTCCGGGTTCTTCATCACCAACTTTCCCGTGCCCAGGAAAGGCACAGGTCAACTGCGCAGACGCAGCATGACGTCCGACCGAGGAAACTGAAACCTACCTGGCCGTGCCCACCTCACGGCCCTCGACTTGCCTGCATTCCGCCTACTGCCCTCCCACTCCCAGGCCCAAGACATAAAAGCCTCGGACCTAGGAACCTCGCCCGAGAATGCCGGAGCGACTTCCTCGGCCTCCGCCGCCGGAGACCGGTGAACCTCGCCTCCCCTTTCTTTACATTGGCTACGTAATAAAGTTTCCTTTTATCTTGCCTACTTGCCTTTTTCTCTGGCGCCAGCTCTGGTGGTCGCATAAAACAAATCAACAATGTCCCACTTTCCTGGTACCAATTTTTTTGTGTTAGTCTATTTTCACACTGCTATAAAGAACTACCTGAGACTGGGTAATTTATGAAGAAGAGAGGTTTAATTGACTCAAAATTCTGTAGGCTTAACAGGAAGCATGACTGAGAGGCCTCAGGAAACTTACAATCACTGTGGAAGGAGAAAGGGAAGCAAGGCTCATATTCCCATAGTGGAACAGGAGACAGTGCAAGCAAAGGGGAAGTGCTGCCCACTTTCAAACGACTAGATTTCATGAGAACTCACTCACTATCACAAGAACTGCAAAGAGGAAGTCTGCCCCCACGATTCAATCACCTCCACCACACCCATCTCCTGATATGTGGGGATTACAATTTGAGATGAGATTTGGATGGGAACACAGAGTCAAAAAATATCAGCTCCCATCCTCCCTAAGCTGGATTTTTTTCTTTTCCTTTCTGTTTAGTATGTGACTGGTATAGTTTGAATATTTGTCCAAGCCCAAATCTAATATTTAAATAGAATCCCCAGTGTTGGAGGTGGAGCAAGCCTGGTGGCAAGTGTTTGGATCATGGGGGTGGAACTGTCATGAATAATTTGGGACATCCTCTTGGTGATAATTGAGCTCTCTCTGAGTTCTCACAAGATCCAACCATTTTAAATGTGTGTTGCCTCCCCCTGCCCCACTCTCTCGCTCACTCCTGTCCCCCTTCACCTTCTACATGAGTAAAAGCTCCCTGAGGCCTCCCCAGAAGCCACACAGATGCCATTACCACGATTCCTGCAGAACAATGAGCCAATTAAACCTCTTTTCTTTATAAATTACCCAATCTCTGGTATTTCTTTATAACAATGCAAAGAATTGCCTAATACATTGACTATGTTATTAGTTATTAGTTCTTTGAGTTTCTAGAGTCTGTATATACTTGTATATAATCAATATTTCCTTCATTGTTATTATTATTCCAAGATACATGATCATTTTCTTTCCAGACTCACTTTTACTTCCATGGTCACTTTTAAATTTTTGATTGATACTAAGTGCACAGTTACCATTTCCCTGATTATTCCTGACTTCTGAGAGAGTTCACATTTTCAAAATGGTAATCAAGAATTTGCCTAATAGTCTTCTTTGAGTAGACCAAGACTTCCTGCAGAGATCTGCATAGCTGAGGGCCCTCATCACCACTCCTTTTTACTGCGCTAGTTGTGTTTGTGCATGTGTATGTGCTTCATTTGCATTGTAATATCTCACTTATTCTGCTATTTAGCTGGATATCGCAGTAAAATTCCACAACTGAAGCATTGGGTTTGCTCTCCCCTCATAGCCTCTCTCAAATAAGGACCATTGAACTTACAATTTTATATTCATGGATTTACATCCAGATATACATCTTATCGGCATGCAATGCTGACCTCCGTTCTCCTTCTATACATGTTTCTTTTGAAGAATGTACTCAGTCATTCTTCAAAATGGACAATGAAATGACCTACCCGTGGACAATGAAAATGAAATCCTAAGGCCCCCCAACCAACTGAATGAAAACCATTTTGGCCAAAGGGACCCCAGAGAAACCTTGAAAACTGAGTTCCCAGCCAAAGAAAAAGTTCTTTCTTTTAAAAAGAAAGAAACCAGCCTTTTGGAAAGACTTGCTGTATCTCTGATATCAACCAACTGCCTAGTGCTACCTCTCCCTTTTGCAGTTTTAACAAAATGACTGACCAGTATTCCTTCCTGATAGGAGGCCAATGACAAGGAGTGGTTCTGGCTGGTTAAGGGAGGATGTGCAGTGAGGGTTTTTGTGTCCTCCGCTTCACCCTTTGACGTCAGAGGGCTGAAAACGCCTCATTGGATCATGCTACCACTGCCATTTTTTTTTAACATGGGTCCCAAGGAGAGGCTTCAGCTCAGTTGTAAATGCACACATTTCTCGTTTCATGAATATTCATGATTCCTCATGTAACTAATTAAATAGGTATATTTGCCCACCTGATTCAGCACAAATCTCTGTCTTATTCTTCTTACCCTTGAGATGTCTGTTTCTGGCTTCTGGCCAGAGGCTACACCATCCAGCCTGTCAGAATGGCCAACCTGTAAGTTCCAACCCTTACTGAGAAATAAGATTCTTTTTTCCAAATGTATGAACCTCATTCTTCAAGTGACAGTCATATTACAGTTATTGTTTTGGTCCTTAATACAAATTATACTTATTTCCTTGTGTTAAGATTTTAATGTCATTTTGTCATATTATGCCATTTATTTCCAATTGGTTTTATATAATGATACACATAGCACATGATACTCATTTATAATACACACAAACAGGAGCATATTGAGATTCTGACTCAACACCTCACTTTTGTGGGAGAAGTAGAGGCCTGCAGCAATTTATGATTGTTGTAACTCTTAAAGAAAAGGGGTCCCAATCCAGACCCCAAGCGAGGGTTCTTGGATCTTGCACAAGAAAGAATTCAGGGCAAGTCTGCAGTGCAAAGTAAAAGCAAGTTTATGAAGTAAGTACAGTGATGAAAGGACAGCTACTTACTCGACAGAGTAGGACACTCCTAAACATAAAAGGAAGAACAAATTTACCCCAAGTACAATGCTTGTATATATAGGGAGATGTGCTCTGCTACAAGGGTTTATGATAAAAAATTAGTTTTCTTAATTACTATATTTTGCAAGAATTGATATTATTATCTTTAAAGCAAAATTAGGAATGCCTTCATTCGCAAGATATTGGGATATTAGGACACTCCCAAGTCCGAGTCTGTTTAGTAAACTTTACTAATCTGCTCCCTTAACCATAAACATCTAGAGGCTAGGAATACCTTTCTTTCTGAGAACACAGCCCAGGAAGTCTCAGCCCCATTTTCCTAACCCTCACTTAAAATGGAGTTGCTCTGGTTTGAATGCCTCTGACATATCTCCCCATCTCTTTACCAGAGGACTCTTACTCCTAAGGGTTGCAGAGGGATGAAGATCCATCTTCTGTAACTTCTTCAGGCTGAATAGGGGCAATGATATGCCTGCCTAACTATTAGGGTCTCTTGTATTCAGGGTAGAGAGAAGCTGAGTCAGAGAGTGTTGGTATGGTGGTCATTCATAACTCCAAGTTCTGACAAAAAGTGATATCTGAAAGATTAATAAGTGTCCAATTTAAGAAAGTGTTGAGTGAATGTGTCTTGCATTCCTACACAAAGAGTACAACTGCAATACATCCCAGAACAGCAAAGCAAAATAAGTAAAATCATTCCAAGGGAACTAAACAGAAAGGCTTTCCAAGAACTGGGCAGTTGTTGGAAACAAGCATATATAGGGTCAACTGGTAGCGCATCAATGGCAGAGATATGCGTATCTGCAGCTTTCATAGCCTGGGTATGTGAATAGTTTGGAGCATATACACAACATTCAGTTTTGATCAAAGCACAAGTTCCCCCTTGGGCTGCTGTTAAAATCTCCACATACCCAACAGTTTGTCTGATTACATAGAGAGGCTAACGTCTATGCCCATCAGTAAATAAGTTACTGTCTTCATGATTCCAACTTATATCTAAGGGAGGAGACCACCCCTCATATCATCTTATGCTCAATTTCTGCCTCCAAAGAAAGAAGTAAAAACTAAAAGGCAGAAATGAAATCCACAGGCAGACAGCCTGGCACCGCACCCTGGGCCCTGACCTAATTGGTTATGTTATCTATAGATTACAGACATTGTATAGAAATGCACTGTGAAAATCCCTATCTTGTTTTGTTCCGATCCAATTACCGGTGCATGCAGCCCCCAGTCACATACTCCCTGCTTGCTCAATCAATGATGACTCTCTCACATGCACCCCCTTAGAGCTGTGGGCCCTTAAAAGGTACAGGAATTGCTCACTCGGGGAACTCGGCTCTTGAGACAGGAGTCTTGCCAATGCCCCCGGTCAAATAAACCCCTTCCTTCTTTAACTCGGTGTCTGAGGAGTTTTGTCTGCCGCTGGTCCTGCTACATGTCCAAAGGTAGAATGCCAATCCATACCTTTATGTTACCCATCCCTTTCATTTTTTCTGAATGGCAGTCAGAGGTCACTGATTGGCTCACAGGAATAAAAAGGATCAGTCTCTTGTGTTCTGTTGGCCTGTGGGACTTCATAAGAGACAGGTTTAATTTGAGGTAAGTGGGCCCAGCTGTTTATTCCCAGAAGTTTAACTGCAGTTGGGATGCTAAAGAGAACTTGCTGGGGTCACTTATATTTTGGAGAAAGCTGATCGGCTGGGATCCTTCCTTCCAACTTTTTAATAGGATGCAGTCTCCCAACTGGGTTGTAACAACCAGCTTAGTTCTTCCTTCTTTGGGAAAGGGTGTCTTTGATTTCCATATTCAAGGAGTACGTTTTGCACTTGTCCTAAGTTGATCACATAATTCTGCAGCTTGAAATTATCTATGTCTATTAAGAGGACTGTAGTTAAGAAAGGCCTTCCATACATTATTTCGAAAGGGCTGAGCTGCAGATTTCCCTTACGGACCACTCGAACCTATAATAAGGCTACAGGCAATAAAGACAGTCTGATTTCTGATGTCTCTTGGCATAGTTTAGCAAAAGTCCTTTTTAGAGTTTGATTAGCTCTTTCTACTTTTCCCGAAGACTGTGACCTCCATGGTAAGTGAAGGTGGTACGGAATTCCTAGGGCTGAAGATATGTTTTAATTAATTATCACTGTGAAAGATAGGCCATTATCACTCTGTAAGCTCCTAGGCAGCCCAAATCTAGGAATTATTTCCTTTAGTAGGAGTTTAGAAACCTCATTTGCCTTTTCAGACTGAGTAGGAAAAACTTTGATCCAACCCGTAAAGGTGCCAACAAATATTAACAAATATTTAAACCCTTTAGATGTGGGCATCTGAGTATAGTCTGTTTACCAGTCTTCATCAGGGTATGTTCTCCTACGCTGAACAGGCCTTACTAGAGGAGGAGGTAAAGACTGATTATTTAGGTTATTCCAGGCACGCAGTTCACAAGCCTGAGTTACCCACTTTACTGTTTTAAGTAAGCCTTTTCCTATAAAAAGCTGGGACATTAATTGAAATAGGGAATCTCTTCCCAAATGAGTACACTCATGCAAATGTTAACTATTTTCCACTGATGACCACCTGGTATTAACAGTTTGCTGTCATTGATAAACCAGCCAGAAGTATCTTGCATTAAACCCTGGCCTTTAGCTCATTCTTGTTCCTCTTTAGTATACCTAGGTTCTGTCATTATCCTGGCTTGGGGTATTAGCATGCGGACAAGCCCAACTAGCTCCTTTAACGCTGCTGCCTTAGCAGCTGCATCTGCAAAAGAATTTCCCTTAGCCACACTAGAGTCTCCTTTTTGATGTCCTCTGCAATGGATTACAGCTTCTTCCTTGGGCAGGAAAATAGCACCCAGTAGATTTAGAATTTCTAACTGATGTTTTATAGGAGAACCCTTAGCCGTTAAGCGTCCCTGTTCCTTCCAGATAGCAGCATGAGCATGAAGTACCAGAAAGGCATACTTAGAATCAGTATAAATGTTAATTCTTAAGTCCTTTCTCAATTGCAGGGCTCTAATAACAGCTATTAATTCTGCCTTTTGAGCTGAGGTAGAAGCTAGTAAGGCCTAAGATTCAGTTACCTGGTGTTCACTGACAACAGCATACCCAGCTTTCCTGTTTCCCTGGTGCACAAAGCTGCTTCCATCTGTAAACCATTCTACCTCAGGATTACCTAGAGGCTCATCCTTTAAATATGGATGACTAGAGTAAACTTGCTCCATAACTTGTATACAAGAATGATCTAGGGCACCTGTGGATTCAGGCAAATAGATGCTGGATTCAAAGTTTGATATACTTTAAGTCTTATATCAGGAGCATCTAGCAGCAAAGTCTGGTATTTATTTGAAGGAAAGGAGAAGGAGGAATTTCTTGTTTGCCTGTGATTTCCAAAAGATACTACTGTTTGCAGTTGAGTCAACAAATCCCTTCCCAACAAGGGAATGGGGCATTCAGGAGAAAACCAAACTCCCTGAAGATCAGCTTAGAGGATAGGTAAAATGACGTCTATGGGCTTGTCCATCTGTCCCATTGACCATACAGTTTTGGGGTGACAGAAGCCCATTATAATGGGTCAAAACAGAGTAAGCAGTCCAGAAGGAAGTTAATGTTCTTACCTGCCATGTCAAGGGTTACCAAAGCTCATCCAGAGATATGTTGTCCAATAGGAGCTGTGACGGAACATCCTGAGCCCTGTCACTCTTGGGCTTGCCTGGCTATTTCGGCCATCATTGGTTTGGGTGTCGATGGCTCCCTTCAGGATGCCAGGCAACCCCTCTTCCTGTGGCCAGTTTTTTTACAGTGTATACACTGATTTATGCACAAGGTGCAGTGACTTAGATGCCCAGCTTTGGGCTTCCCACCCTTCAGCTCCCCTTGTTCAAGCCAAGAGCCAGGAGGGTAACCCCATATGGGAAGTGAGCTTAAGGCTGCAGCCAAGAGCTGCACCTTGTGGGAAGTTCCTCTTGCTCTTTCAGCTTCCTCTGCTTTGTTCCTGTCATTAAAAACTAAAAATGCCATATCCAAAAGCTGTCCTATAGGAGTCTGGGGACCATAGCTGCTTTTTGTAGTTTCCTATGAGTATCAGGGGCAGACTAGGTTCTAAAATGTGCTCCCAAAAGGGTTTGTCCTTCCCTTGAGGCAAGATCAGTGTTAGTATATTTCCTGATGGCCTCAACTAAACGCCCTTGAAACAAAGCTGGATTTTCATCTTTACCCTGAGAAATTTCCTTAACCTTTTAATAGTTAACAGGCTTTTTCATACATTTCTTCATCTCTTCCAACAAACAAGTGACCCTATGATTTCTCCTCCCGAAGTCCTCACTGCTCCGTTAATAGTTCCACTCTGGATCTTGATCTGGAACTCCTGTACCTCCTGCTTAATATATCGTATGATTCAGGTTGTGAGCCAATACCTCATCTGCATGGGTCCTAGCTGTACCAAAAATGCATTGTTTCCCTTTCACTGTACAACACAGAGACAACAAAACATGCAGATCCTGTCAAATTAAACTATAGGTCAGAGTTAATTCTCAAACTTATCTATGAATTTTATTGGATCTTCAAAAAAATGACCAAATTTCTCTTTACATAGAGCCAAATCAGACATGGAAAAGGGAACATGTAATCTCACAATGTCTTTTTCCCCATTTGCCACCTCCAAGTGGACAAAGGTTTGGCTTTGGAGGTTGACAGGAGGCTCCACTATAAGTAGTACTCACTGGGCTAAGTTCCTTAGGGAGTGATGGGTGGGTGTAGAGTGGGACTAGATGGGTACGAAGGAGGGGACGAATGTTTCTCAATACAACTTTCAGGTGGACTACAGGGAGAAAGGACCAACACATCTGAACCTTCAGAGTTGACAGAAGGAAGTGTTGCTCCACCCGAAACTGCCCGCCAATTCTGGGGTGGGAGGGCAGTGAGTAGGAGTGGGGGGTGTTGCATTAAATGATCATCTAGTATGTCCAGCTCTTTTTCTTCTTTTCCTCTCATCAAACATGATCCACATTATCCATATAATATTAGTGAGCTGAGACATGAATCTTAAATAAATCACAGGGACTTTGACAAAAATGTTGAATAAGGAAAAGTAAATGAAGAGAATTTAGACGGGAATGACCAGAGTAAACAAGCAGGTTCTGGCCAATAGTGGCAGTGTGGATTGGACAAGTAAACCTGGTTTGCCCGAATCCAGGAAAGGAAAGAAGTTTTTCAAGTGCAAAATGAGACAAACAGCAGAGAAAAGTCCCCTGATTTCCATCCTAGTGCTTCTCAATCACACGTAGTCTGCATAGCAGCAACAAAACATAGCTACATCTATCTGATCTTATGGCTCATAGCTGTTAAATATCGATCTCAATCAGCAATTTTAGAGATGGAGCCTTCAATGATTTTTGTTCCCAATGTTTCACAAGCAAGTGGACAGAAATCAGGAGGCACACAGGAAATGAGTAAGGTAAAATCCCTAAGACTAGTTAAATAAAGTCTCCTGAAAATGACACTGAAACACAGACAGTAACCAAGACATTGATTTATGCAGCAAGGATGACAAGGCAGATTAATATGAAGAGCACAGCCTGTGGCGCCAAACCCATTTTCAGCCAAGAAGGACTTTACTTTGAGGAGCCTCTAACCCCCTAAATCTTAGAAGGGACTCTAACCCTCCTAAGTTGGGCCTCTAATCCGAGGTCAGTTAAGTGTCCTTGCCTTTTTATTAAGAGGGGCATCCAAACCACTCGATCTTAGGAGAGACTCTACCTACCCTAAGTCGGGCCTCTAACCCCATCCCATTCTTTACCCAGGTACCCCACCACTTATCCAAAGTCATCCAATCAGTACTGCAGTCTATTTCGTTTGGGTTGGGGGGGTTTCTTCTGTGGTCTCCAGAAATATGTTATAGGAAAGGGGTCCCAATCCAGACCCCAAGAGAGGGTTCTTAGATGTCATTCAAGAAAGAATTCAGGGAGAGTATAGAGTGCAAAGCAAAAGCAAGTTTATTAAGAAAGTACAGTGGTGAAAGGAGAGCTACTCCACAGACACAGCAGGACACTCCTGAAAGTAAGAGGAGGAACACATCCACCCTAGGTACGATGCTTGTATATTATGAGGAGATGTGCTCTGCTACAAGGGTTTGTGATAAAAAAATTAATTTTCTTAGTTACTATATTTTGCAAGAATTGATGTTATTATCTTTAAAGCAAAATTAGGAATGCCTTTGTTCTCCAGATATTGGGATATTAGGACGCTCCCAAGTCTGGGTCTGTTTAGTAAACATTATTAATCTGTTCCCTTAACGGTAAACATCTAGAGGCTAGGAATACCTTTCTTTCTGAGAATGCAGCCCAGCAAGTCTCAGCCTCATTTTCCTAGCCCTCACTCAAAATGGAGTCACTTTGGTTCAAACACCTCTGACATAACTATTAGCAATACATTTCAGACATAGAAGCTCATAACTGGCTCTAGTATAGATAACATCAGTCCTAGGGTTTATACAATAACTTGAAATCTATCTCTTTATGCCTCACAGAAATGACTTAATTGACATGATATAGATAACTTGAAACTAATGTAACTTAAAAAAAACTCACAAAATTTATTTTGTATTGAAACCACCTTCACAAAATTATGACTGAGACAGTGAAAAAGATTTAACTTAATCAACTCCATCTTGCCTCTAATCTCCAAGTCGTCCTTGTTCATTCCTGGGTGTATGCTGAACTAACTTTGGGAGAAATTTAGTTTATAGTTTAAACAAAGATGGTAACAGCCCTCTCCCAAAGCAGGCCTCCTTCTTGCCTGGGGGCTAGATTGCCTTTGTAGGACTAACACCAGCCACAAGATTAGAATTTATGGTTTAGGAGGCAGGCAGTTGGACGCTGCAAGATTCTGACCCTCACTAAACTGCTCCTAAGATCAGTGCTTAAGATATTTTGCAGACCCTGCACTTGACAGTTCAGCTGGCACCACTCAGATTGGCTGATCTGATCTTGTGACCCCACCCAGGAAATGACTCAGTGCCAAAAGACAGCTTAAACTCCCTATGATTTCATCCCTGACCAATCAGCACTCCTGGCTCACAGGCTTCCCCCCATCCACCAAGTTGTCCTTAAAAACTGTGCTCCCTGAATATTCACAGAGACTGATTTGAGTAATATAAAACTCCGATCTTCCACACAATTGGCTCTGCATGAATTACTTTTTCTGTACTGCAATTCCCCTGTCTTGATAAATGAGCTCTGTTTGGGCAGTGGTCAAGGTGAACCCACTGGGCATGATAGTATTGTTAGTAACAAAATATAACTTACCTCATGATAAATTAAGATACACTGATGTATCACTGAAGAACTGCTCTGTGCCTTGGTATCCAAAACCATGAATATTATTCTTGACCTACTTCCTTATTAGTTTCACCTGAACATTATGAGAACTTCCTCCTTTTTCACTTGTTCTTCTTGTATGCCACTGATTACCTCTGCCTCCATTATCCATTACCCTCTTTTCAATGTTAGTAATATAATGTCCTCCAAGATTTCAGCTGGGCACATGGCTGCTCAGCTGGACTACATTTCCCAGCCTCCCATGCAGCTAAGTGTGGTCATGTGACTGGGTACTGGCCAATTAAATGTGAGCAGAAGTTACGTTACCAACTTCTATGCTAAATTTCAAATAAAGTAATTATTTGCATTTGGTACCACTTTTAGACCCAGGCAACAGGATTGACTTTCATGAGGCCTGTACTTTTCAAAGCCCTATCCTGGATGTGTCCCTCCCTGTAGGACGAGAATTCTGCAGGACCGAAGGGACCTTTGTTCTTCTCTCGTTCTTCTAGACCAAGCTTTAAGTCCATAGAACCTTAGAATTCCTTGCCCAGATGTCTCTGAACCTGTTTCCAGAGCCTGCATGAGCTTCTTCTGTGGATCTATCCTCCTGAGTGTAAACCATGCCACCAGTTCATTCACTCTTAGGATGAAGGCTCACTGAGAAACAGCTGTATAGTGGGGAGGTGTACTGACAAAAGAGTGTCTTTACCTTGTACGCAAGGATGCTGGCAGTGCAGGATGGAGCTGGAGTGGGGGAGAAAACGTGGTCAGCCATAAGCTCAGGGTCAGGTGTGAGTTCTCCCTACGCTGTCATGTCCAGTTCAGAAATCCAAGAGGTCTGAGAATCCTAAATTTGCCCCTGGATTTCCAGGCAGTTAAGAAGGCATACTGTCAAAATAGTAGGTTCATTGGCAGTGTTTTTGTTTGTTTAATAATTTGGAAGTATTTAGACAAACAGCATGTGGGCCTATAATTGTATCTCTGTCCTGGTCTCCTGAGTGCAGAAAAAGGCCTGCTTACACCTCTCTTCCTTTTTTCCTTAGGCTGAAATACAGATGCGTTGCTGACCAGCAAGCTCTGACCTTGTGTGGACAAATACAGTACCTAAAAGGATGGCAGAGCAACCCAGTCAAAGGCACTGACTTCCTGTATAAGCCTGCATTCTAGAGTCACCCCAGCTCTGGAATGCTCATACCTAACTGTTCCCTGGAGAAATGCCACTTCTCTCTTATTTGAAACACTGCATTTTGGATTTTTTTTTTAAATCGGTATGATCTGTATTCTAACCAACACAACGAGTTTCAGTCTCTTCTTCCCACTCTGCACACCACTGGTTCTATTTGAAGACCTTCTTAATAATATGAATAGATTACTAGTGAAGCACACTCTTTCTACTAAATATAAGATTCACTTTGTCTCATACTAGGTGCTCTGCAGTCAGACTGCTTGAGTTTGTGTCTCAGCTGTCCTTTCACTTTCTATATGTGACCTTGACAATGTTCATCAACCTCTCTGTGTCTCATGTTTCTCATTTGTAAAATGGAGATTAAAATAGTTTCTTCCTTCTCAGGTTGTTGGGAGATTAGATGAGAATCTTAGTCTGTTCAGTTATAATATCAAAATAATATCAACTGGGTGGCTTATAAACAGTAGAAATTTCTCATAGATCTGGAGGCTGTAAGTCCACGATTAAGGCACCAGCAGATTCAGTATCTGGTAAAGACTGGCTTTCTGGGTCATAAACAGCAGTCTTCTCACAGCAGTCTTCTCACTGTTCCACATGGTGGAAGAGCTGAGGGAGCTCTCTGAGGTCTCTTTCATAAGGGCACTAATCCCATTCATGAGGGCTTTACCACCATGATGTAATCACCTCCCAAGGATCCCACCTCCAAATGCTATCACATTAGACATTAATTATTAGAATGAATTTGGGGGGAAACAAATGTTCTGTCTATACATGCACAAGACCAAGAACAATATCTGGGAAAAGTAGGTTATCAATAAATTTCCAATTTTTTATTATTATATGTTTCAACTGGCTTTCATTTTTTATTAGATTGTGCTACAGTAACAAACAGTTCCCAAATCTCAGTGACTTACAACAAAAAAGCTTATCTCCTTGCTCACCTTGGATGGAAACTACAGTTCTGTTTCAGATATCTCCTTCTTTCCATGATCAGGCTGTTTGAGACACTGGTGTTCTTGTGGAAGAGGTAAAATAAATATATATATATATATATTTTTTTATGTATATCTTGATATCCCTACAGTAGAGAAGCATAACCCACTCACGTAGAGAGGTAGTGAAAAGTGGAAAATAATAATGCAATCTACCACATTCTCAATCTAGTGCCAAAGCTGTGATGCATAAAATCACATTCTTTGACAGCTGCGATTTTGCTGGCTCAACACCACACCTTCTTAACTTCCAAAGTGACAAAGAGAGGGAAAGATGTTTGATCCATCTGTGCCCCTGATTTTCCACGTCCCTGATTTTTCTACCCCTGTTTTAAGTGACGACAACAGCATTTTATATTTTTTCTTTCTTAATCCTTCCTTCTCCTACAACTAGGGAGGCAGGAGAAATGGGTTTGATGGTTTTTAGGCTCCAGAGCCATAGGAAAACTTTGGGGGGTAGACTGTGTTATTGCTCTCAACTCTTTACTCTCCCTTTGCACAACAGAAGTATACATCCTACCTGTTGCCATGAATATTCAGTGTCTCTTATGAGAAAAAGAATATGCAGCCCTGTCCTATTGACATAGGGGTTGGCTGTGTAACTTGCTTTGGCCAATAAAGTGGAAATAGATATAACTTATGCCACATTTAAACAGAAGCTCTTTGCCATAAGAGTAGTATGTTATATATAAACAGAGGCTCCTTCAGCCTGTATCCCAAGCAAAGTCACATCCAACAGAAGCAAAGCTTTGTTGCTGCAAACCACAGAGCACTGGACATCATTTGTTACCATGGCAGAATCAATGTGCCTTTTAATTTAGCACCACCTGTCATCACACACCCACCTCGGTACTTTGAAGATGGGAGGTGCAGAGCTCTATTTCTTGTCCCTCTCTCCCTTAATGGGCATCAGGATTCTTCACTGGGAAAATGTTCCACAGAGCATGGGAGCTTAGTTCTTCTGAGTGACCAGTTTTACCTACTGTGGAAACAGGCTCCTGTGAACAACACAAGACGTAGTGTCTTCTTCTCTTCCCTTCCAGTATCATATACTCATATTTAATCCTTGATATCAAATTTGATTATCCCTTGATTTCTTGACATACTGTTTTTTTGTTTTTGTTTTTTTTTTTCTGTTTCCTGCTTGGATAACTTCTCTCATGCTCTCCAGAAATATTTCATGAACTAACACAAAGAAAGGCAGGTAAGAGGGTACTATAGTGACAAACAGGCAAGACCCTGCCCTCATAGAGCTTACGTTCTAATAGGAAAGATGAACAAGAAATGATAAACAAAAATGCAATGTTAGGTGGTGAGGAGTGCTATGTAAGAAAAATAAATCAATTAAGGGGAATAAGAATGACATGGAGTTTTACCTTAGCCTGGGTGGGCTGGAGCAACTGCATGTGTTAACACACTTTAGCGTGGTATCACTCTGTCCACACACTGTAGAGCATGTCTTTGACTAAACCATAGGATGTCGCTAGCAAAAATCCTGAGTGCTGACCATTTTCAGTATCATTAGCACATACGATATCAGTCACACCTGAGAATATCCCCCTGTGTTCTACTTGCTGCTTTGAGAACCCCAATGCTGTCTTCTTTCTTAATTGTAGACCAATGTGTTGGTGACTCACCTCAGGTATGTATATTGCATTGTTTTAAAATATTTCTCTTCGTGCCTCAAATTTAGAAGGGAACTCAAGACAGAAGTGAGGAAACAAGAAATAGGAGAAAATATTTGTTTGCAATTGGCAAAAGAACAGCCAAGAAAGAGCCTGGGCTGTTGCACTTTACAACTTTGCTGCTTTCCTCCACCCCTCAGATTGGAGTTCATTTATAACAGGGAAGCAGCTTGACAAGAAGCAAATATGACTAACCTGTAATATTTTATGTATTTTAAAAAAGAAAGAAAGACTAGAACCAAATCTGACTAAACTTAAAACTTACTAATTTTGCATGGTAGAAAGATGAATGTTTGTCATGTGGGTCTTTATTCCCTTTTGTGTTTAAAATGTATCTTTAAAAAAAGGTTCTTAAGGAAAAAGAAGAACAGAAGATTCAAAACATTTGGTCAGAACATTTGGTAGCAGCCCTTGCATTACCATGTCAGTCTATGTGTCCCTCAGCAAGTTATTGAAGTTCTCTAAGCCTTGTGATCATAAGACCTGTGTTTTAGGATGTGGTTAATATTAAATCAGAAAATGTATGCAGAACACCTAGCACTGGACCTAGATTCATATGTTCTTAATTCATGGCAGCCACTATGGCTACTTCCTGATTTCCCAAAATGTATTTGCTACAGTTTTAAATGTATGTTCTCTCCGAAATTCCTGTTGAAACTTAATCCCCATTGTGGTGGTGTATTAGTCTGTTCATATACTGCTAATAAAGACATACCCAGATTGGGTAATTTATAAAAGAAAGAGATTTAATGGACTCACTGTTCCAGATGGCTAGAGAGGCCTCACAATCATGGCAGAAGAGGAGGGAAGAGTAAAGGAACATCTTATGTGGTGGCAGGAAAGAGAGAGCTTGTGTAAGGAAACTCCCCTTTATAAGACCATCAGATCTCATGAGACTTATTCACTATCATGAGAACAGCACAGGAAAGACCTGTTCACATGATTCAATTACCTCCCCCTGGGTCCTTCCCATGACACATGGGAACTATGGGAGCTACAGTTGAAGATGAGATTTGAGTGGAGACACAGTCAAACCATATCAGGTGGTATTAAGAGACAGGGACTTTGGGGAATGAATTAAAGCACTTATAAAGGAGGCTTCAGAGAGTTTCCTTCCATCCCCTCTGCCATGTGAGGACACAGCATCCCTTCCCTCCTGAGGATCCAGCCACAAGATGCCATCTTGGAAGCAGAGAGACAGGGCCCTCACCAGCCAGCACCTTGATCTCGGACTTCTTAGACTCCAGGACTATGAGAAATAAATTTCTTTTGTTTATAAATTACCCAGTCTGTGGTATTTTGTTATAGCAGCATGAACAGAATAAAGCAGTGTCTATGGAACAATAATATCATAAGAGGTTCCAAGGTATTCTGAGGTCAAGAAAGTTTAGGAAACTATACATTACGTGTCCTTCTTGAAGATTCAGAGTGACATCAGGATATTAATAGCACAGAGAACTTCTACAGTTAAGAAATCTGTTTTGTTTATCTTTGTTTTTTTCATTTACATCAGTGTTTCCCAGGTTTTGAACATGAGACACAGGCCTACAGTACTTTTGCCTAAAAGGAAGAAATGAAGCTACACTTGGGGTTCCTAAACTTTGTGAGAAAGGCTTTGAATTTCTTTTCCTCAAAAAACATGGTGCAGAAGTTGGAGGGGCGGCTGCAAGTGACCATATTCTTCTCACTACTGGGACATGTGGCAACCTGTAGAGAGGGAGGGCTCAAAGTTGCACCTGATATGAAGGCCAACCAATAAAGCCCTGAAGTCTGCTGCTGGGTACTCATTAACTGGTTGGAAAGCTAACCCTGTTATCCTCTACAATTAGAAAATTATGGGCCAGGCCAGGTGGCTCATGTCTGTAATCCCAGCACTTTGGGAGGCTGAGGCGGGCAGATCACCTGAGGTCAGGAGTTCAAGACCAGCCTGGCCAACATAGTGAAACCCCGTATCTACTAAAAATACGAAAATTAGCCAGGCACGGTGGTGTGTGCCTGTAATCCCAGCTGGAGACTGAGGCGGGAGAACTGCTTGAACCCGGGAGGCAGAGGTTGTAGTGGGCCAAGATCACGCCATTGCACTCCAGCCTGGGCGATAAAGCAAGACTCTATCTCAAAAAAAAAAAGAAAATTATGTAAAATGTTGATGATCTCACAAAACAAACAAGCAAACACATTTTTATTGACTAAGTATTGTCAGCTACTAATAATTACCCAACAGCCAAAAATCAGCTTCACCCTAAGGTACATCGTGCCCTGTTTTGAAGGGAAGAGACTGTTAATAACAGCCCCATCACGAATCCTGTTGGCAGATTGTCCCTCAGTATGAAAAGGCCAAATATAGATGACTTTCATGCTTGAAACTAATGTTTAAGATCTGTTCGAGCACTTAAGCATTTTACCATGAAGACAATATGTCCCCCATGCGCTAGGCTACATATTCAAGAAGAGCTCAGCCAGAGACGCTGGGAAGAGGCTGAGCAGGGGCTGGAGAAAGTCTGCATTATTACTGGCAGTGTGTCCTGGGGTCCATCAGCTGGGTGTGACCATGGAGGATGCAGACAGACCTTTAAAATCGATGACAGCATGTCTCTAAAGAGGATGAGCAGCCAAGGAGAAAAGCAGCCTGCCCAGAAACCCAGGCAGGAGCCGAAGTGATGGAGGCGATAATATCTCCTTCCTAGAGAACAGGGCTTCTCTATCGTTATGTTTCTTTTCCGTACATTCATGTTTTCTAAAGAAGGCAGGATTGAGAGTGAGAAGAGGTGGAGGGGGTCTTACTGGGTGAGCTGAGGGGGCCTTTTCAGGGTCACGAATTTATTAATTCAGCTTTCCAAGGCCAGATTTCCAACTATAAAATAGGGACAGTAATAGTATCTAGCTAACGGTGCAGATCAGATGAGAGTCTTGCCACAGTACATGGCCTGTAGGAGGAGTTCTGTTAATGTTGCTTAATTTAGACGATGATAGTAGAGTGTTTGCCTCCTTGAGCTCACCTCATATGCTGACCATATTTCGCTTTCTTCTCTTAAGAGGGCCTGTGTCCCAGCAGACGCTTGGCTGAAGCATGTTCATGGTAATTGAATCTAAGGTCTGGTGGTGCTGTGTAAAGAATAACTGATATGCAGAGATTCTGAAGGGAGCTTTGGGAATGGAACATCTGGTTTGGAAAGAAGCCTTGTAGGCCAACCCCCTGTAGGCCAGAGTAGGAGAGGAAAACAGGAAGTTTTATTCATCTTACTTTCTTGGTTTTTCAAGTTGCGGTCTCCAGCTGTTTACATCAACTTTGTTTTTCCTAAAGAGGAGAGAGAGTATAAAGCACTGTAAGTCACAGTCTTTCCATGAAGTAGCCCTTTGTGGAAAATCGGAGTTATTCTTTGACTTGGCTAGTTCATCTTTTATTTTTCTCTTCTTCACCCAAAGCAAATATCTTTTCCCTGGCTTCTTTTCAGGCCTGAATAAGTTGTAGAGAAGGACGAGAGAAAAGAAGTTTGGGGAGAAGAAGGTGGGGAGGAGCAGGAAGGTGAAAGAAACAAGAGAAAAACCCAGGGGAAAAGGAAAGAAAGGAAAAGAGTTCATACCCCAGAAATGTAAGATACCAACATGTTTCCAGGGTTGGAGAGTCTGCACGTGGATCATTGTGAATTCAGTGGGGCATCATAGACGGGGATCATTGTCCTCAGAACTGAAGAAGAACAGGAAACAAACCCACAAAATGAAGACTATGCGTTTCTCGAAAATAAATTTTATTCAACTTATTGGCAAATATCACTGCAAACACTTAACGTGACATTTTCTAATCTTCCTGTTAACCTCATATCTCTTCCCTTTAGGGTCCGGGTGAATGAATAGTCTCTGGTGCTAGACTACAAGGGTTCAGACCCCGATAGGGCTACTCGCCAGTCAGGTGACCTTAGGCAAACTGTTTAACTCTCTGGGCCACAGTTGATTCATTTGTAAATGGAGATGATGATGATGATGATGATGATGATGATGATGGTGATAACTTACCTACAGCTTAGGCTATCCTGATGATTAAATAAGTTAACATATGTAAAGTGCCTAGGCACAGGATAAGTGCTACATGAATGTTAACTATGATTATTCTGGCCACTCTGTTGAGGTACTTGAATCCTACAACACAAAGTGGCATGCACTGTTTTTTCATAGCACTTACTACATGCTTTGAACACTTCATATATAAAGACACCATTTTATGCCCTAGGAGGCAGGTACATTATGAATATGACTCATATTATAGATGAAGAAACTGAGGCACAAAGAGATTAAGTAACATGCTTAATTTTCTGTATCTCATAAATGACAGAGTTGACTTAAACCTAGGTAGTTTAGCTCTAGAGAAGGGGTCAGCAAATGAGGGCCTGCCACCTGGCTTTGTAAATAAAGCTTTATTGAACCAAGGTTATTCCCAATCATTTATATATCATCTGGCTGCTTTTGCATTAAAATGGCACATTTGAAAATATTTGTTATCTCGTCTTTTTACACTAAACCTTTGCTGACTCCTCCTGATCTACACAGTCTAGCTACACTTGTAACTATTAAGGTAGGGTTACCAGATTTAGTAAACTAAAATATGGGATGATCAGCTAGATTTGAACTGCAGGTAAACAATGAAGAGTTTTTTTTCAGTATAAGCACATCCCATGTAATGTTTGGTAACTCTACATTAAGGTAACCTGCCTCTCTGATCTACCTTTGAATACCTGGCCAACATTTTTCAGAAACCAAGTTCCCTTTATCTCTTCTGAATCATGATGAGCTAGAGCTGCAAGGGACCTAAGACAGTCAATAACTTGCCAAGCATCCACTTAAGACTTCGTGACAGAGCTGGCCTGGAACTGTCTCTTTGTATAACAGATGGCCTTGTTAAAGTTTTTAAAGTGTGGTGGTGGTGGGGAAGTATGACATTTGTGGAAAAGACCTGGACCAGAAGCATGGCTGAGCCTAGGAACAATCATGACACAGAAAGTCACCTCTATTAGGCACAGACAGACAAAACCACACAATCTCACTTATATGTGCAGTGTAAAAAGGTTGAACTCACTGGAACAGAGAGCAGAATGGTGGTTACCAGCGACTGGGGGTGGCAGTGGTTAGGAAGATACAGATGTTGGTCAAGGGATACAAAATTTGAGTTAGACAAGCAGAATGAGTTCTAGAGATCCATTGCACAAAGTGGTGACTACAGTTAATAACAATATATCATATACTTGAAAATTGCTAAGAGAGTAGATTTTAATTGTTCTCGCCACAAGTAAGTATATAATGTAACACATATGTCAATTAGTTTGATTTAACCATTCCACAATGTATCTGATATGGTTTGGCTATATGACCCTGCCAAATCTCATGTTGAATTGTAATCCCCAATGTTGGAGGTGGGGCCTGGTGAAAGATGTTTAGGTCATCGGGCCAGATCCCTCATGGCTTGGTGCTGTCCTCATGATATTGAGTGAGATTTCCTGAGATCTTGTTTTTGTAAAGTGTGGCACCTCCCCATCCCCCAACTCTCTCTTGCTTCTCCTCTGCCATGTGAGACGCTGGCTCCCCCTTTGCCTTCTGCCATGAGTAAAAGCTTCCTGAGGCCTACCCAGAAGCCAAGCAGATGCCAGCACCATGCTGCCTGTACAGCTTGTGGCACTGAGAGCCAATTAAATCTCTTTTTTTTATTAATTACTCAGTCTCAGGTATTTCTTTATAGCAATGCAAGAATGGCCTAATATAGCATCTCTGTTTCAAAACGTGATGTTTTACACTATAAATATATACAATTTTTGTCAATTCAAAAATAAATTTTAAAAGGAAGGAAAAAAGAGACAGTCATCTCATGACTTCTTGTCCACTGGTCACCTCACCAGCCTCAGTTTCCCCCATCAGCCGACTTGATGTACATCTTTACAGCTGGCATTGCCTGAAACCATCTTAACTGCTTCCTTTCAGCTTCTGTGAAGTATAATAAAATCAGCAATGCTCTTCCCAGGTGAACTGAGACTTCTCTTCTCCCTCCTGTGAGCTGGAAAAAATCTTGGAGATTGGAAAGAAGCAATTCAGAGTCAGACCCATTTCTTGTCAGGGGTAATGAGAGCTAATATGCAACCTGTCTGGGCTGGAAGAGGAAAACACCTGCTGTCGCCCAGGCCTTGCCCTCAGAGGGATGAATCTTGTCCTCTGCTCATTCAGGAGAATGAGGAGATCAGGGTCCCATGCCTGATTCCTTGTCTTCCACTTCCAGCTCTGTATAACTTTGAAGCAATTACCTAAATCCATCCACATGCAGATATTCAAGCCAGAGTTCAGTAGATATTCTATTCTTGTATTCAGGTGAGGTGGTACTTTAAAAGTTTATTCACTTCAGTCTCCTCTCTTCAGAGGACAGCCAGAGACACACACCCTGGGCCTGAAGGACTGGGGCCTACCCTGTATGTTAAATTATGAGTTTACCTCCTATTTCCTGAGAATACATTGATTCATGCCTCTTAGGAGTTTCAAAATCTTGAGACATGCATGCAGAATAAAAGTGAAGATCAATTGGTTTTAAAATACGGGCACAAATTCTTCAATGCTCTTCCCATCAAGAGGTGGGTGAGGGTCTATATCTACTCTTTCATCTGTGTAAGGTTATGTCTGCTTTGACCTATAAAGTATGGTGGAAGTAACGCTATATAATTTTCAAAGGTAGGTTATAAAAGGTCATGCAGCTTTTTAATCTCCAAGATTGTTTACTAGAATACCTACTCTTACAGCCACACCATGTGAGAAATCCAATGACCCTGAGAGGCCCTAAAGGGAGGAAACCCAGCCACATGGAGAGACCACATGTAGATGCTCTGGTCAACAGTCAGCTGAGCTAGCATTCAACTTAGAGATATGAGTCATTTGTGTGCAGAAGCTTCCATAGGTACCAACACCCAAATTTTCATGTCACTTCAGGCTGTCTGAGTCTTCAGAGCTGAGACCTCAGATGTCCTAGAGCAAAACATCCCTGTTGTGTCTTGCCTAAATTCCCTATCATCAAACATATAAATATAACAAAATGGTTACCTCTTATGCCACTAAGTGGGAGTGGTTTGTTATGCGGCAACAGATAAACTGAAACAATCATAAGCATGAGAGAGAGAGAGAGAAAGAAAGAGGGAGAGAGATAGCATTGTATTATAATTGTATTATAAGCCTTTGGGTCTATATTAAAATTTACATTTTAGGATCTTAAAACTGTGAGGAAGAGTAGATAAATAGACATATCACTGATTAAAACATGAAAATAATTTTTACAACTCAAGATGGCCCATTTAATATTGGCCAATTATCTTCAAAGAGGTTTGCTCAAGTATGACACCACAACCTGGAACAGCTCATTCGTGGAAAGGTAGCATCCTGGGGTTTGCAATACCCAACGTTTATTTTCCAGGGGAATGTTTACTTTTACTTTTACTTTTACTTCCCCATAGGCCCCAACTCCCTATTATTCTTTTATTCTTCCCTCCTTGTATATAACCTTTCAGCAAAAGATCAAACTCTGGCCCTGTTTCCCCTGACACCAATGGAGAAAAGAACAAGGGGAAATTTTGGATCTAAAGAAATCCACAGAGACCCTATATAACTGGGAAATGTACCATTTGCATTTGTTTATTTTATATATGGTTTCAAATTCTTTGAGATCCTCAAGGACTTCAGTTTGCCTGACTTTGGAGCATAAGTAAGTCTGTGTAGTCCAGCATTTAGTTGGCTGCCTCTCTTGATCTATGCTTTGCTCCAGTAGCATAGCAAAGACTTGCTTTGTATTGCGGACAAATAGAAGTAGACATCTGAAAATTTGGAATCAGGGTGGAGCCCAGAAAGTAGGTAAAAGTTAAAACAGACAAAAAGTTGAAAAGATGAACTATTAATCTTGATAGTAGGCATATAAGCTCACTAAAGAAGAAAGTATTTTGTATATGAAACCACTGCATAGCAAGGAAGACTCAATACCTGAAGATTAAATTATATCAAAGTATAATTGCTTCTAAAAATAGTAATAATGAGAAAGCTATTGGAGTTGTATATTAAATTATAGATATTTGGCATAAACCTTGTAACCAGATGAGTTTTCGTGTCTCTGTAGGCTCTTTCTCCTCTCAAATCATTTTGTGCACTGTCATATTAATCTTCCAAAAAGTTTATTTCCATCAAAAAGTGCCAGAAAATATTTTCTCCTACTGTCCTATTTTGGATTTGAGAAACTGAAAGCCAGAAAGGTGATTTAGCCAAGGTACACAACTGCTTCATGAACTGGAGCCCAGATCATCTATTTCCCAACAAAAACTATATACTTTCTTAAGGCACAGACATTGAAAGGCAGTAAAGAAGACAGAAGAGATGTGGCGAGGAAGCAGGAGCCAAGAGACTTGGGTTACCACCCAGGGAAACAGAAAGAAACTCACAAAAAACTGTGAATACTGTTCATCAAAAGTAAGTATAGGTGATTAAAACAGAACTGCAATTACACTTGAAACTTTCTGTTTCAACAATCATAATAAAAGAATTCATGATCAAAATAACCCACATTAAGCATCCTATATGTGCACTTACACCCTATGTACGTCAGTTTTTGTGACCAAATGGATTTGCTTCTTGCAGAATAATTTATGTCTTCTATATCAGACTGATTAAAAAAATCCTCACAGAGGATAATATGTATCTAAATAGTTTACATATTTTGACTTCATAGCACTCAAAGCAGAGAAACTAAGCTCACAGAGGTATGTCGATAGGAATAAAAGAAAATAGGCTTGGCATGGTGGCTCACATCTGTAATCCCAGCAATTTGGGAGGCCAAGGCAGGCGGATCATGAGGTCAGGAGATCGAGACCATCCTGGCTTACATGGTGAAACCCTGTCTCTACTAAAAATACAAAATATTAGCCAGGTGTGGTGGTGGGAGCCTGTAGTCCCAGCTACTCAGGAGGCTGAGGCTGGAGAATGGCATGAACCAGGGAGGCGGAGCTTGCAGTGAGCCAATATTGCACCACTGCACTCCAGTCTGGTAAACAGAGTGAGACTCCATCTCAAAAAAATTTAAAAATTATATATATATACTTCAGAGCTCTCATAATAGAAACACCAGGGCTGAGCACAGGCATGGTGACTCATGCCTATAATCTCAACACTTTGGGAGGCTGAGGTGGACAGATCACCTGAGGTCGGGAGCTCGAGACCAGCCTGGTCAACATGGCAAAATGCTGTCCCTGCTAAAAATACAAAAATTAGCCAGGCGTGGTGATGGGCACCTGTAATCCCAGCTACTCGGGAGGCTGAGGCAGGAGAGTCGCTTAAACTGGAGAGGCAGGGGTTGCAGTGAATTGAGATCATGCCACTGTGCTCCAGCATGCACGACAGAGCAAGACTCCATCTCAAAAAAATAATAACTAAATAAAAAACCAGTCTCACAGAGGCATGTTGATAGGAATAGAAGAAAAGATTTTAAAGCAATTTTATTGAGCTCAGTTACCTATTTTTAGATTTTTGTCTGAAACGAAGAAAGAAGGTCTATAATTTCAAAACTTTCATCCATTGAAATAGCATCATGTTGTTCCTAAATTACGTTGAGTTTTTGCAATGGTTGTCCTTATATTGCAACACTCAGTACCAAAATCCATGCTTCAGATATGGGCTATTAAAACTAGAATATAAAATCAGTATCTTGAAGAGATACTGATGTATCTCTTCATGTTGTACATGAATTGAACATGATATAACTAATGTTCAATTGCAGCATTATTACAATAGCCAAAATATGGAAACAACCTAAATGTCCATCGATGGGTGAATGGGTAAAGAAAATGTGACACACACACACACACACACACACACACAGACACACACAATGGACTGTTATTCAGCCTTAAAAAAGAAGGAAATCTTGCCATTTGCGACAATGTGGTTGAATCTAGAGGACATTATATGCTAAGTGAAATAAGCCAGGCACAGAAAGACAAATACTATATGATCTCATTTATATTTGGATTCTAAAGAAGTTGAACTCATATAAGCAGAGAGTAGAATGGTAGTTGCCAAGGAATGGGGAGAGGGGTGAAAAATGGGAGATGGTGGCCAAAGAGTGCAAAGGGTCAGTTATGTGGGATGAATGGGTTTTGGAGCTGTAATGTACAGCATGGTGATTATAGTTAATAACAATGTATTGTATAGTTGAAAATTACTTTAAAAAGTTGATTTTGAGTCTTCTCACCACACACACACACACACACACACAAAATCATAACTTTGAGAAGTGATTGTGTGTTAATTAGCTTAGTTGTGGTAATCATTTCACAATTTATACCATCACCTTGTACACTTTAAATATATACAAAATTTGTGTGTCAAGTCTACTTCAATGAAGCTGGAAAAAAAGAGTAGGAAAACATTTCCCACAAAAACCTTCCTCAGTAACCAGATTCCACCCTTCCTGACCTAAGTCCAATGGAATGAGGAGAGTTCAGAATCCAAAATGAAGTTGAGTCACAGAAAATGCACAATATTTTCTTTCTTTTATGCTGGAGTTTGTGAAATGAGAGTCATACTCATTAAGTATTTCATATATCAAAAAAGAGTCTCTTAATGGTGCCCTTAGAACCTTATAGACTCTCCCAAAAACAACTGTTTTATTTTATTTAATTGGTGAACACAACCACTCTGAAAGGTAGCATCTTCAAAGACAGTCAGTTTTAGTAAAATTTCTTCCTTTAATTGATTCTCTTTCTTGTATATTTAATATAAAGAAGAAACATATGTTCCTGGAAAGATCCATTTTACAAAGCATCAGATTGGGTCCACAGCCAGATGGAACAAGGCAGGACGTAGAATGTGCAGCAGCCAGTGTGACAGGGCTTGCAGCTCAGATAGTCATTGAGCGCCTTCCTCAAGGTCTTATTAAAGACTACATGAAGCCCCAGTGCCAAGCATTGCAAAAGAGACAGAAATAACATACTGTTTTTCCATCACCTCTTTTGGTTACAACTGAATTCACTTAGCAAATAATGGAAAAGTAAATGGAACGGGTTTTGCCTTCTTCAATAGCTGACATTGCTATTTTGATCTTTTCCCATATAATAGTAGAGGCCCTAGAACCAACAATGGATTTTATTCTGGTCAGTGACATTTTCTTGAAGGGGTCCCAAGTTTAATAAAATGGAGAAACATTTCTTACAATTGACATAAAGCTTTGTGTCTGTAAGTCATAAAACCTGGAAGAAAACACCTTGAATATTTAGTCCAATGTTGCTGTTTTTTCCCAAGGTGGTTATTAACAGACACACAAGGCTAGCAATAAAATTCAGTGATGTTTCTAACAGGAGAAAAATTATTGCTGAATCTGCGGTAATAAGTAATTAGTATAAGGCAAAAAATGACACTATGAGATTAGGAGCAGGAAAAATTCATTAAAATGCTCTTTGTGTACTTAAAGCAGTTTGCATATTCAAGTGAATTACTTGAATGCTGGAGGACATTTACCCTCAGCATCTGTTTTATTATCCACTAGGAACCTGTGCACATACCTTGGCAAACCTCATCCTTGCTCCACCAAAATAAACATGCCAGAAAGGGATTGGGTTTGGCCAAGAATGAAGTATTCACTACACCATCAAGCATTTTCTTCTTTGTCATAAGGGAGCACTCAACTGGTTTTTCCAAAGGCACACGTGCAAAATAGAATTATCTCTGCCTAGTTGTGATGGCTCTTCCTCCTTCCTGTGGGGACAGCCCTGCCTCAGTGCACTTTCATAAGGGCAGTGTCTTTCCTGCATGGGACCTGTGTGATTTTTAACTCTGGAGAAAAGCTTCCACTCCATCTAATTGGGTGGTCAACATTTGGACTCAATTTTGAAATTCATTATCTGTTACTCTTTGTAAACCTAACAAAATAAACAAGTGTGGTTAATTTAGATGTCTCTGGGCAATTTTCATCCATATGTACCTTGCAGCTTAAATGAAAAAGCAATTAAACTGGAAGACTCTATTTTGCTGTCAGAAAATTGCTCTCTTAAAGGGTGTGTGTATGTGTGTGTGTGTGTGTGTGTGTGTGTGTTTCCAATAAATAAACATAATGAGTCATTGGATTGTAAGCTCCTTGAGGGCATAATTTGTTTAAACAAAATATTTAATTCAGTTATTTTTATTTATCCTTTTAATCAACAAATATTTACTATGTGCCTGGCACTGTCAATCAGTGGATAAATGAATGAAGGAATAAATGAACAAATTAATGAATAAACCATCCACTTCATGACCTTGCCGTAGCTCTCCAACATTATATCCTCTTGTTTTGCATGCCCTGAAAAAATACAGCTATTTACAAAAACCCCTTGCAGCCCACAGATCTTATACTTGGGAGTGAACAAGCAGTACTATCACTAGTATTATGGGAAAAAACACTTTTTTAATGTAAAGTATGTGTACCTCCTTGGTAATGAATAATTCACCTGAGTACCTTCTGGATTTACATACACTATGGGTATTTTAACAATATCAGTTAACATGAAAGCTTTACTTTGGCTGGAAAAATATTCTAAGTTTTAACATACAGTAGTCCCTCCTTATCCACAGGGGATACATTCCAAGACCCACAGTGGACACCTGAAAGTGTGAATGCTACCAAACCCTATATATACTATGCTATTTCCTACACATACTATGCTTTTTCCTATACATACATACCTATGATAAAGTTTAAGTTATAAATTAGGCACAGTAGGAGATTAACAACAAAAACTAAAAATAGAACAATTATAATAATATACTGTAATAAAAGTTACTTGAATGGTGTCTCTCTCTCAAAATATTTTGTTGAACTGTACCAGTGAGTAACTGAAATCTTGGAGAGCAAAACTGCAGATAAGGGGGACTACTTACAACAACCCTATGAGGTAGGTATCACCCCTACTTCGTATCTGAGGAAACTCAGATACAGAGAGGTTAGGTAACTCCTGTAAGTCTGCACACCTATTCGGTGAGAGTGCCGAGCTCTTGGTATCTGCAGTCTAACTCTTGTACCTCTGTTCTTAATCTCAACACACTCGCTCCCATCTCCACAGTGCCCCAGCCCAGTCCATATACAGTAAAGAGGCTGGCAGGCCACAAAGGACTCTGTTTGCTTAGAGCAAATTTTTATCTTCACCCACTTAAACAAGGAAACAGAGGATTGTTTGAGCTACACTGACCAGCAAACAAGAGCTTCAGGAGCCATCATTCTTGTAAGAATTCTATTTATGCAACACGTGTGTGCACGTGCATGCACGCATAAACCAATGCAAAAAAAGAATAGTTACCAAAATATGAATGTTTTTTATCTCAAACTGATGAGATTTCTGAGGAATTGACTATTTCCCCTTGCATTTTCCTATGTTGTTTGAATGTTTACAAGAGCAATAAACAATTGATACAATCAGAATAAATATATTAAATCATTTTTATTGTGAAATAGTGATGGCTCTGGAGTCAGCTTGGGTTTAAATCACTTTTATCTGAGCTTAGGCATGTTTCTTATCCTCCCTACTTTGGGCTTCTTTATCTGCAAATTGAGGTTAATAAAAATACTGCTATCACCAGACCTGGAGAAGATGAAAATGAAAGACACACCCTGCCTTCACAGAGTGCGGCAAGTCCAGAGCCACATACATGTGACTTCTGGAGATGCAAATGAAATTTCCATCTTGAAGACCTGCCATCGGCTCTCATTTCTAACAAGGAAGGCCAGGCCACCACACACAGCTCAAACAGCGAGATGTACTCCAACTCCATTTGGGTTGTCAAATCCTCTTTTCTGTTTTATATCAGGAGTTCAGAACAGCCCCAGGCAGCAGCACTACAAATGGCTTCACCCTTGGCATTCCTAGCATGAGAATCAGTGTCTGAACAACATACTGGAATGTTGAGTCTATTCATCTCCTCTGATCTGGTCAAAGAGGCAGCATTTTCACATAAGACAGGTACAGTAGTTCTTTCCTTTCACGCTGTCTCTATGTATATTGAATTTTGAAAAGAACGGTGATTGACAGTGAAACCCACCCATGAAACAGAGAATGGAAATAGCTGGGAAGACTGGTTTCCCTGCTGCTTGTGGGGTAGAGAACACTGATAGAGGCCATGGCAGCTCAGAAGAGAAGAAAACAGGAGCCAATGGTCTGTAGAACAATAATAACGATGATTACACCACACCTTGTCACCTTCCCTGGCTGCAGAAGACCTTTGCTAGAATATATTTGGAGGAATTCACAGCCACACATGGCCAGATTCAGTAAGAACCAGTATCCCTGGGTTTCCTAGCCAGAGAAAAGCATGCAACAGGGACTCCTCTACTCAGAGCCACTCAACGGAGACTTATGTGACTGTAACAAGTCCATCGCCCAAAGCGCAGTGAGTCAATACACCGACACCTAGGGCTGTAGCAGAGAATGTTTTAATCGTAAGGCTGCCAAATGAGGGGATGGGAAGAAACCTCAAATCCGCCTCCCTGGGGAGTTTGGGGATAGGGACTTTAAGGGGTTTGGAGTGGGTCAAGGTGTAGGGATCGTTGATTGGTCTGAGAATGCAGGGTGAAGTCATGGGATGGGGAGGTGAAGAAACTGCATTCTCATGCTGATTCAATTCCTCTATGGGGATCTTCAAACGGCTGTTCCACTGGAATTCAGGATATGAAAAGCATCTTAAGCAATGTTTAAGGAAAAAACCTTGTGATTCCAATGTGTGATCCTACCTATTGAAACAAGGGATGCAAATGGTCAGTGTCTACAGTTTTGTGACTTTCTGTTATAAGAAGGTGGGCCAGAATGCAGTCTGATGAATGCTTAATTATAACTGTATATCTGCCTAGAGCTCAGTATGTAATTCTTGTTAACCTTGTGGGGACAGTTTCACTTCCAGTTAGGAAGGTTTCACTTCCAGTTAGGAGGAGGCTCCCTGGAGCTCCTGTTTTACTAGTGAGGGCAGCACTGAGATATCTGGCTTCCAGAAGTGCCAGAGAGTCACAATGTCAAGTTCCTGGCAGGGCCATGGTATTGGTAGGACAGTGGCCACAGTGGTTTTTCTAGTGTTGGGCAGGGAAGCAGTGGCATTGTCCTTCTCAAAGCATTCTAGCATCGGTTAGTGCATCCCTCCTGGAAGCCTAACCTGAAGTCTCCCAATATTCTTTACCAAAATCCTTTCCTGCTTAGTTAGTGGCAAGTTTCTTACATATAACTAAGAACCGTAAAAGTTACTAATGCCTACTCTAAAGGAATATTTTTAGCCTTCCAGGAGCCTGAGAACCATGGCTGGGCAAAGTTGTTGCTAGCCAGTCCTGCACGTGGAGACTGAGCACAGGACTGCTCTGCCCATCTGTTTATTCCCATCCAGGACAACCAACACGTGAAGGGGCCCTTCTACCACTCCTGCACTCTGGGTGTCCAAAGCCCTCATTGTTCTTAAGATAAGAGGTTCCCCCCCTCCCCCATATCAGTGGCTTTCAAAGTCTGCTATATGATAATCAACTGGGGAGCTTTTAAAAAACACTAAGGCCCAGGTCGTACTCCATACAAATTAAACCAGAGTCACTGGGGTAGACTCCAGGCGTCATTAACTTTTAAGCTCCCCAGGTGATCCTGATATGCAGCCAAGTCTCAGAACCACTGGTCTAACCAGTGGCATTCAAACTGTGCTCCCCAGACAAGCACCTCCAGGGAGCATTGTTAGAAATGCAAATCTTAAGCCCGGTGTGGTGGCTCAAGCTTATAATCCTAGCACTTTGAGAGGCTGAGGTGGGTAGATCACTTGAGCTCAGGAGTTCAAGACCAGCCTGGTCAGCATGGTGAAACCCCATCTCTACTAAAAATACAAAAATTAGGCAGGCATGGTGGTGCATGCCTGTAATCCCAGCTACTCGGGAGGCTGAGGTGAAAGAATCGCTTGAACCTGGGAGGCAGAGGTTTCAGGAAGCTGAGATCATGCCATTGCACTACAGCTTGGGTGACAAGAGGAAACTCCGCCTCAAACAAATAAACAAACCAAAAAAACAGAAATGCAAATCTCAGGCCCCACCCCAGACCTACTGAATCAGAAACTCCAGGGAGAGCTCACTACCCCACAAGCAGCAATCTCAGCAATCTGGGATTTCATACTTGCCCTCCACGTGACTCTGCTGCATGCTCAGATCAGAACCACTGGACTAAATCACTCCCAGGCTGAAATTTAGGCAGTTTTAGAATTTACTGTTTCTAGTCATTGCTTAAGAACAATGTATTCTTGCAATTAATATGTCATGATGCAAATTTCTTTTTATTCTTGCAATTAATATGTCATGATGCAAATTTCTACGTAGAGA
Source organism: Colobus angolensis palliatus (assembly GCF_000951035.1). Classification (NCBI taxonomy): domain Eukaryota; kingdom Metazoa; phylum Chordata; class Mammalia; order Primates; family Cercopithecidae; genus Colobus; species Colobus angolensis. The sequence goes on from NW_012118500.1 coordinate 1,184,028, forward strand.
GACTTTTTCATGGGTTCCAGGGTGGATACAGACTGCAAACCAACTTTATCCGTGCCCCCACCCCCCAACTCAAGATCAGAGTGAATCCATTTTTCAGAAAAATATAAAATATCTACTTCATGACATTTATTCAACCAGACTGTGTGACTTCATTTTGAAAGGCTGAACCGAAAAAAAAAAGGTGGGATGATTAGCATATAGAACCCTTAACCAGAGACTTGAATTATACCAATGAAACACATAAACACACATTTGTGCCTGCATGCACATGCCCACACACATGCACATACTCTCTCTCAGACACACACAGTTCCATGAAATGAGTATTGCCTGTCCTTAGCAGCACTTGTGGATCTCAGGGACAGGAAGAAATTGGTGGTTCACCAGGAGAGATCCAATATGTAACACTGTATTGGTTGGCACAAAAATCATACAGTCCCAGGTGAGGAAGGATTATCTTGTGACCTTTTCTGTGTAAGAGAAGATTAGACAGACCTGTCTTCAAAGCCAGCTTCTGCCACCTACCAGCAGCGAAATGAGAATAATCATTTTGCTCCTGTAGTAACAAGTGCTATCAATAAAAGGTTTTATGGTTGCTAACTTAATTATTGCTATTCTCATCATCATGGCAGTGGCCACCTGGAGTTCTTCTAAATACAATCGCCCTCTTGAGACTTGTAAGCGCAGAGAAGGATGACCTCATCAAACTGATTTTTCTATCCAGTCCTGATAAAGGGAGGCTTCAAGAAAGCCCGAAAGAGAGGAGAGGTCTGATAAATTTTAAGCACAACTGTCTCTTCCCCAGGCTCCAAAATAAAGTAGAGCATCTGGGCTCCAGGAAATCGTAGAAGAAAGTAATTGCTTTAGAATGTTATGTCTTTTTTCTTTGTGATATGCTCATTTTTTAAAGTAACATGATGAGTAGCAGCCAACACCCTAATGGAAGCCTAAAGAGAGAGAGGAGGTTGCAAGAGCTTATAAGTAGAGAAAGCAAAATGCAGGGAGCTCAAAAGTGATGGTTAATAATCACAACTAACATTCATTAACTAGGCACTTACAATTTGCCAGCCCCCCAAAGGACTCCACCTAGTTTTATCTGTATATAATCATGAGCCCCATGTTGCAGATGGAAACCAAGCACAGGATGGCTAAATAAACAAAGTGAATGTGGAGATTTGAACCTGAGTTTGCCTAGCTGTGGAGTTACCACTCTCAACGTGCTGAGGAGTAAGGGGTGACCCCTATAATTAGAACCTCTGGAGTCCTACTTGCCTCTGCTATAAAGACACCATCATGTCCATTGCCATGGTTGGGGGTGGATATGATGGTGTAGGCGCAGGCTCAACTTCAAATGGAAATACAGAAAAATAATTGCCGTATATTGCAATTATTGGTCACCCTGGGGATGTCTCAATGGGAGTGACAGCTGAGCTGAGACCTGAAGGAGTTACCACTATTCAAGAGGGGGCAGAAGGGAATTCCAGGCAGAGGGAACAGCCGGCATGGATACCTGGAGGCCTGCAAGTACGGCCCTTTAGTAAGACGTAAGTGTTCAGTGTGGCTAAAATGCAGACCTAGGGTTTTGACATTGCTGTGGCAACTGAGAAGTCATTAAATAATTTTAAATAAGGAAGGGTCTTGATCAGGTTTGAGTTTTAGAAAGATTGTTCTGGCTGCAGCCTGGAAAATGTATTGGGTTTAGTAGTTACTGTTCAGAGTTAGAGAGACCATGAACAAATAAGTATTGAGAACTTACTATATGCCCATGATAGTTCTATCGTTGTGCTCTGTGGTAAACTAGGTAGCTTGAAGCATGCTCTCTTGGAACTCACATTCTAAGGGTGGAAGGAAAACAAGCAAGTTGCCACAAATACAAAGGCTATGGAAATCGTTCAGGTGAGAGGTGGAGGTCCTCCCTCCTGTGCTTCTCTGGCTATCTACAGTATAGGAAAGGATTAGATTTCCCCAGCTCATCCCAGATCCACATGTGATCCTAATGGGCATAATTAGTGCACCCTTACACAACATGGGACCCACCACTCAAGTCTGACAACACATGAATTGTACTTTCTTTATTCAGGGAGACACTTTCATTGATTCTGTGTGTAGATGTTTGCAATAAAAGTTTCCAGAGCCCTACTCTCAATTACTTTTTGTTTGTTTGTTTGTTTGTTTTGTTGTTTGTTTGTTTTGAGACACAGTCTTGCTCTGTCACCAAAGCTGGAGTGCAGTGGCATAATCCTGGCTCACTGAAACCTCCGTGTCCTGGGTTCAAGCGATTCTCCTGCCTCAGCCTCTCGAGTAGCTGGGACTACAGGCGTGCACAACCACTCCCAACTAATTTTTTTTTGTATTTTTAGTAGAGATGGAGTTTTGCTATGTTGACCAGGCTGGTCTCGAACTTCTGAGCTCAAGTGATCCGCCCACCCCAGCCTCCCAAAATGCTAGGCTTACAGGTGTGAGCCACCATGCCTGGCCTTAATTACTCTTAATCAGGGTGGACTGTGATGCTTCTCCCTGGGGTAGAAGTGAATCTGGAGGAAGGCACAGCATTGGAGATATTGACAAGATGGGCAGCTGATGGAATACAAGAGATGTCTGGGCAGATGAGTATGTGGGCTTGAATTTTAATCCACGAACAGGTGAGAAGTGCAACGCACATTGTAATTTCAGTTCCTTCAACTTAAATATCATTCTGATTCACTGTCCTACATCTTAGATCAACTTGTGTAAATGGTAAAGTCCATTGGAACTGACTCACAGTGAAAAGCAAATACTGTTGCTAACTGAATTATGTTGGAGCACCTACTGAGAATATGACGGGGAAGGGATGAAGGAGGAGCAGATCTCGAAGCTGCATGGTTCCTGGGATACACAGCAGGGTGAACCTGCTGTTGCTGGTAGGAAACTGCATTTTCCCAAAAGGCCTTGACTCTCCAGGGTGAGGTCCTCGGTCTGCAACTCTGAGCAGAAATCCTTGTTCCAGTAGCTGCAGTAGCCCAGGAAGCAGCGGCAGGCCCTGGCTTTCTCCTGTTGGGTAGCCTGCTCCATTGAGGTGGTCTCAGTGGTCTTCCTTCTGCTCTTGCAGCCAAGTTCTCGGGTTCAGGGGTTGGCTTCTGATGGCCTTCCGCCCCTGGAAAACGCACCACCCCAGAGAAGCTCTGAATAGAAGCACTTCACAGGCCTGACTACCCGCAAAAGACATTTTTTAACACAGATGGCTTCCAGGGGAAAAGGGCACACAGCCTTTCACCTTGAATTGGGTGTGATTGTGAAGATTGATCCCCAGAGACTTGGCCCTCCCCCACCTCATCCCTGGAGGCTCTCTGAGGGTCAGTCCAGGCCACTCCCTCACTCTATGGTGGGAAACCCATCAGCAGGTAGCAAAGTGCCTCGCTGTCATCCCAAATGCAGTGCGAAGTGCAGTGCTGGATGCAGTTGCAGACCCAGACGTGCTAAGGAGACTGAAGGGAGATTGTGACCCATACCACCAGCAGTTTACGTTGAATTGATAATTTCAGAAATCAAATGATCTGGGGATGCACCATTATAGTATATTCTATTTGTGTGTGTTTAAAAAGACCAATTAAGCTGGGCATGGTGGTGCACGCCTGTGGTCCCAGTCTCAGGAGACTGAATTGGGAGGATGGCTTGCATTCCTGCCTGGGCAACAGGGCAAGATCCTGTCTCTTAAAAAATGTTAAAAATTTAAAAATAAAAAAGACCAATCAGCTAAACATGTTTTAAATATCACAACTCCCATTTCTTCATTAAAAAAAAAAAAACCAAACCTCAAATAATGAAACCTGTCTGACATTCTCTCGTCATCTAGGACGCTTGCTTCTCCCTCACCCACTCATCCCTAAGGAACTTGTCCATTCATCTCCTTAAACAGGAAAAAGAAAAAAGCAAGCAATAATTTGACCAGCAGGGTGCAGCAAGAGACAAAGAATAAGACAATCGATTTAACTTCCCCAGCCCCCAACTTTGTCTGAAATCCTGGATTAGAATGGTTTAAATTGGGAAAAAGATGGTGGAGGAGTGGGGATGGAATCCAAACTACAGAATCCAAATTCATAAAGTTAAGTGGATGCAGAACTTGCTGGAACAAGATTTACGGAGGACAATAGCCAGACAGTCATTTTTTTTTTTCTTGAATTCTATGGAGGAAGGTCACCCAGCATATATTTAAAGAGAACCTGGCTCTCTTTGACGATGTCCACGAACTCAGTAACAAACATGTAATTTGGGAAATATCCTATAGATAAAGATGAAAGAAAGTGGTTCCCTTTGAATATTCACCCCACAGTGAATTGGAAATGTGGGTCTCTGACGGGCCAGGAGTACCTGGGCAGCTGGGGTGTCTGGCATCCAGCCCTGGGCATCTCGGGACCCACCTGACCAGGTGAGGAGAATTGGAAGATGCTGGGAAGAAAGATGGGTGGGCCTTGTGGTCCTGGACGGAATCTCTTACTTCCTGAAGAATCCTTTTTTTTTTTTTTTGAGACGGAGTCTCGCTCTGTCGCCCAGGCTGGAGTGCAGTGGCCGCATCTCAGCTCACTGCAAGCTCCGCCCCCCAGCCACCCCCCAGGTTCACGCCATTCTTCTGCCTCAGCCTCCTGAGTAGCTGGGACTACAGGCGCTCGCCACCTCGCCCAGCTAGTTTTTTGTATTTTTTAGTAGAGACGGGGTTTCACCGTGTTCGCCAGGATGGTCTCGATCTCCTGACCCTGTGATCCACCCGTCTCGGCCTCCCAAAGTGCTGGGATCACAGGCTTGAGCCACCACACCCGGCCAAGAATCCTTAATGTGTATTAAAATGTCAACCCTGATACAAAGAAACGTGGACCCTAAAGAAGAGAGTAAGGGGACACAGGAAAGGAAATTGTGGTCATGGGAGGCTTCTTCATGCGAAATGTTTATTTGGGGTCCTAGGCTGAAATGGTGGAATTAAAAGTCCTGTAGCCTTCAGGACACGTGAGTTTGTGCCTATTACAGGGACTTTATATTAGTTTCCTAGGGCTGCCATAACAAAAGTACCACCAATGGGGTGGCATGTGACAACAAAAAATTATTCTCTCACAGTTCTGGAGGCGAGAAGTCCATAACCAATGTGTTAGCAGACTACGTTCCTCCAAAGCCCCTAAGGTAGAATTCTTCTGTATTAGTCTGTTTTCACACTGATATAAAGAATTACCTGGGTTGGGGTGGGGGGCCAGGATGAGTGGGTGGCTAGAAACAGCTGTGATCGGAGGTTCCATCAAAAAGAACCATAATAAGTGTGTGAGCACTTCACTGGCAACCAGGGTATCTGGGTTCTCTCATCAAAACTGACTAGGCGGCTGGAGTGATCCGTGGAGAGGAAGAGCAGTGTGGTGCGGCAACCCACTTAAGAGCTTCCAGGGGCAGGGAAGTCCCCACCCGCTAGCCAAGGAAGGCAGTGAGTGAGCTGCTACCCTGCTGGGGAAACAGTGTTTTCTTCCACGGAACTGTGCAACTCATGGATTGGAAGATCCCACTTGGGAACCCACACCACCAGGGCCTAGCATCCTAATCCCGGATCCTCGCAGATTATCATCAGCCTCTGGGCTGGAATCTGCTTAAGCCTACGGAGCTCTGAGCTCCAGGGGGGAGAAGTGACCAGCACCACAGCTGTGGCTACCTTCTGTCTAAGCCCTTCGTGCCCCTTGGGGGAGGGGCCGCAGCCAGCACTGGGACGCACAACCACCTAACACGCTAAGCTTCCTAGGCCGGGGAAGGACAGTATCCATCTCTACGGCTCCAGGCTGTGCTTTTCTCCTGCTGGAGCCCGGGAGGCTAGATGGCTTGGTCCCAAGATGTATCCCCCACAGCCCAACACACCGGTTGTGGCAGATTGTGGCCAGAGGCTTCTTCAGGCCTGACCCTGACTCATCCTTCATCACTGGGTAGGGCTTCCCTGCAGGAACTGCAATAACTCCAGCCAAAACTCAGGGACAGAACCCAGATCTCCCTGGGCCTGAGCCCCTAGTGGGAGAGGTGGCTGCAGTCTCTGTGGACCAGCAGACTTAGCCTTTCCTCCTGGTAGTTCTGAAGGATCCAGGCAGCCCAGACAAGTGAGTTTCCCCCAGCGAAGCACAGCAGTTCCACCAAGTGCAGTCAAAGTGCTTCGTTAAATGGATCCTGTTCCCCATGCCACCCAACTGGGTGAGATTCTCCTTAAATGGGTCCTGTTCCCCATGCCACCCAACTGGGTGAGATTCTCCAACAGGGATGTCAGACTCCCTATACAGGAGCAATCCTACTGGCATCAGGTCAGTGCCCTTCGAGGTCAGAGATACCAGAAGAAGGAGCAGACACCCATCTTTGTTGTTCTCCAGCCTCTTGGGTATCTCTGGGCGTGGAAGTGAACCAGATGAATAGGGCCTAAAGTGAACCCCCCAGTAAACTGCAGCAGCCCTACAGAAGAGGGACCTGACCATTGAAAGGAAAACAAACAAACAGAAAACAACAACACCAGCATCAACAACAACAAGAAACACCCACAAAAATCCCATTGAAGGATCAGCAGCCTCGAAGATCAAAACTAGACAAACTCACAGAGAGGAGAAAGAATCAACAAAAAAATGCTGAAAACCCAAAAAGCCAGAGTGTCTCTTCTCCTCCACATGATTGCAATGTCTCTCCAGAAAGGGCACAGAACTGGGCAGGGGATGAGATGGACAAATTGAGATGGAGAAGTAGGCTTCAGAAGATGGGCAATAAAAAACTACACTGAGCTAAAGGAGCGTGTTCTAATCCAATGCAAAGAAACGAAGAACCTTGGTAAAAAGAGGAATTGCTAACTAGAATAACCAGTTTAGATAGGAACATAAACGACCTGATGGAGCTGCAAAACACAGCACAAGAACTTTGTGAAGCATACACAAGTATCAACAGCTGAATCAACCAAGCAGAAGAAAGGATATCAGAGTTTGAACACCACCTTGCTGAAATAAGACATACAGACAAGACTAGAGGAAAGAGAATGAAAATGAATGAAAAAAGCCTCAAAGAAATATAAAAAGACCAAATCTACAGTTGATTGGAGTACCTGAAAGAGATGAGGAGAACAGAAACAAGCTGGAAAACACACTTCTGGATATTATCCAACAGAACTTCCTCAGCCCAGCAAGAGAGGCCAACATTCAAATTCAGGAAATACAGAAAATACCACTAAGATCAACCCCAAGACATATAATCATCAGATTCTCCAAAGTCAAAATAAATGAAAAAATGTTAAGGGCAGCCAGAGAGAAAGTCCAGGTCACTAGGCTTTCCCTACAAAGGGAAGCCCATCAGACTAACAGAAGACCTCTTAGCAGAAACTCTACAAGCCAGAAGACATTAACTGGGGGCTAATATTCGGCATTCTTAGAGAAAAGAATTTTCAACTCAGAATTTCATATCTAGCCAAACTAAGCTTCATAAGTGAAGGATAAATAAAATCCTCTCCAGACAAGCAAATACTGTGGAATTTTGTTACCACCAGGCCTGCCTTTCAAGAGATCCTCAAAGAAGCACTAAATATGGAAAGGAAAAACTCATACCAGCCACTGCAAAAACACACCAAAATATGAAGACCAATGACACTATGAAGAAACTGCATCAACTAGCGTGCAAAATAACCAGATAGCATCATGATGACAGAATCAAATTCACACATAAAAATACTGACCTTAAACATAAATGGGCTAAATGCCCCAATTAAAAGACACAGACTGGCAAATTGGATAAAGAGTCAGGACCCATTGGTGTGCTGTATTCAGGAGACCCCACTCATGTGCAAAGACACACATAGGCTCAAAATAAAGGGATGGAGGAAAATTTATCAAGCAGATGGAAAGAAAAAAAAAGCAGGAGTTGCAATCCTAGTCTCTGACCAAACAGACTTTAAACAACAAAGATCAAAAAAGACAAAGAAGGGTATTACATAATGGTAAAGGGAACAATTTAACAAGAAGCACTAACTATTCTAAATTTATATGCACCCAATACAGGACCACCCAGATTCATAAAACAAGTTCTTAGAGACCTACAAAGAGACTTAGACTCCCACACAATAATATTAGGAGACTTTAACACCCCATTGTCAATATTAGATTAGACATATCAACAACACAGAAAATTAAGGATATTTAGGACTTGAACTCAGCTCTGAATCAAGTGGACCTAACAGACATCTACAGAACACTACACCCCATATCAAAAGAATATACATTCTTCTAAGTGCCACATGGCGCCGCTTATTCTAAAACAGATCACATAGTTGGAAGTAAAACACTCCTCAGTAAATGCAAAAGAACTGAAATAATAACGGTCTCTCAGACCACAGTGCAATTAAATTAGAACTCAGGATTAAGAAATTCACTCAAAATCACACAATTACATGGAAACTTAACAACCTGCTTCTGAATGACTCCTGATAAATAATGAAAATAAGACAGAAATCAAATCTTTGAAACCAGTGACAATGAAGAGATAACATACCAAAATCTCTGGGACACAACTAAAGCAGTGTTAAGAGGGAAAATCATAACACTAAATGCCTACCTCAGAAAGCTAGAAAGATCTCAAATCAACACCCTAGCATCACAATTAAAAGAGCTAGAGAAGCAAGAGCAAACTAATCCAAAAGCTAGCAGAAGACAAAAAATAACTAAGATCAGGAAAGAACTGAAGGAGATAAAGACATAAACACCCCTCCAAAAAAATCAATGAATTCAGGAGCTGTTTTTTTGAAAAAATTAACAAAATAGATAGACTGCTAGATAGACTAATAAAGAGGAAAAGAGAGAATAATCAAATAGACACAATAAAAATGACAAAGGGGATATCACCACCAACACCACAGAAATACAAACTACCATCAGAGAAGACTATAAACACCTCCATGCAAATAAACTAAGAAATCTAGAAAAAATTGATAAGTCCCTGGACACATACAGCCTCCCAAGACTAAACCAGAAAGAAGTCAAATCCCTGACTGGACCAATAACAAGTTCTGAAATTGAGGCAGTAATTAATAGCCTACCAACCAAAAAAATCCCAGGACCAGATGGATTCACAGCTGAATTCTACCAGAAGTACAAAGAGGAGCCGGTACCATTCCTTCTGAAACTATTCCAAACAATTGAAAAGGAGAGACTCCTCCCTAACAAATTTTATGAAGCCAGCATTATCCTGATACCAAAACCTGGAAGAGATATGACAAAAAAAGAAAACTTAGGGCCAATATCCCTGATGAACATTGATGTAAAAATCCTCAATAAAACACTGGCAAACTGAATCCAGCCACACCTCAAAAAACTGATGCAGATGCAGAAAAGTCCTGTGATAAAATTCAACATCCCTTCATGTTAAAAACTCTCAATAAGCTAGGTACTGATGGAATATGTCTCAAAATAGTAAGAGCCATTTATAACAAATCCACAGCCAATATCATATTGAATGGGCAAAAGCTGGAAGCATTCCCTTTGAAAACCAGTGCAAGATAAGGATGCCCTCTCTCACCTCTCCTATTCAACATAGTATTGGAAGTTCTGGCCAGGGCAATCAGGCAAGAGAAAGATGTAAAGGATATTCAAATAGGAAGAGAGGAAGTCAAATTGTCTCTGTTTGCAGATGACATGATTCTACATTTAGAAAACCCCATCATCTCAGCCTAAAAACTCCTTAAATTTCAGCAAAGTCTCAGGATACAAAATCAATGTGCAAAAATCACAAGCATTCCTTTACACCAACAATAGACAAGCAGAGAGCCAAATCGTGAATGAATTCCTATTCACAATGACTACAAAGAGAATAAAATACCTCAGAATACAGCTAACAAGAGATGTGAAAGACCTCTTCAAGGAGAACTACAAACCACTGCTCAAGGAAATAAGAGAGGACACAAACAAATAGAAAAATATTCCATTATCATAGATAGGAAGTATGAATATCATGAAAATGGCCATACTGCCCAAAGTAATTTATATATTCAATGCTATTCCCATCAAACTACTATTGATATTCTTTAGAGAATTAGAAAAAAAACTACTTTAAATTTCATACAGAATCAAAGAAGACCCCGTATAACTAAGACAATCCCAAGCAAAAAAAAAACAAAGCTGGAGGCATCATGCTACCTGACTTCAAACTATACTACAAGACTACAGTAGCCAAGACAGCATGGTACTGGTACCAAAACAGACATATAGACCAATGGAACTGAACAGGGACCTCAGAAATAACACTACACACGTACGACCATCTGATCTTCGACAAACCTGACAAAAACTAGCAATAGGGAAAGGATCTCCTATTCAATAAATGGTGCTGGGAAAACTGACTAGCAATATGCCTAAACCTAAAATTGGACCCCTTCCTTATACCTTCTATAAAAAAGAGGCACTTCTAAAAAAATACAGCAGATAATACTTTTAAACAGAAACTGGAATCCTTCCTTCCACCTTATGCAAAAATTAACTCAAGACGGATTAAAGACTTAAACGTAACACCTGAAACCATTAAAAATCCTAGAAGAAAACCTAGGCAATACCATTCAAAACATAGGCATGGGCAAAGACTTCATGACAAAAACACCAAAGGCAATTGCAACAAAAGCCAAAAATGACTAATGGGATCTAATTAAACTAAAGAGTTTCTGCACAGTAAAATAAACTATCATCAGAGTGAACAGGCAACCCACAGAATGGCAGAAAACTTTTGCAGTCTACCCATCTGACAAAGGTACAGTATCCAGAATTTACAGGGAATTCAAACAAATTTGCAACAAAAAAAAAAAACCCCATCAAAAAGTGGCCAAAGGATATGAACAGACAGTTCTCAAAAGACATTTGTGTGGCCAACAAACCTATTTTAAAAAGCTCAACCTCACTAATCATTAGAGAAATGCAAATCAAAACCACAGTGAGATACCCTCTCACGCCAGTCAGAATGACGATTATTGAAAAGTCAAGAAACAACAGATGCTGGCAAGGCTGTGGAGAAACAGGAACGCTTTTACACTGTTGGTGGGAATGTAAATTAGTTCAACCATTGTAGAAGACAGTATGGCAATTTCTCAAGGATCTAGAACCAGAAATATTATTTGACCCAGCAATCCAATTACTGGGTATGTACTGGGTAGATTATAAATTATTCTACTATGAAGACACATGCACACGTATTTTTATTGCAGCACTGTTTACAATAAAAAAGTCATGGAACCAACTCAAATGCCCATCAGTGATAGATTGGATTAAAAAAAATGTGGCACATATATACCATGAAATACTACACAGCCATAAAAAGGAATGAGATCATGTCCTTTGCAGGGACATGGATGAAGCTGGAAGCCATCATCCTCAGCAAAATAACACAGGAACAGAAAACCAAACACCACATGTTCTCACTCATAAGTTGGCGTTGAACAATGGGAATGCGTGGACACAGGGAGGGGAACATCACACACCAGGGCCTGTTGGAGGATGGGGAGCAAGAGGAGGGAACTTAGAGGACAGGTCAATAGATGCAGCAAACCACCATGACACATATACCTATGTAACAAACCTGCGCACGTTCTGCACATGTATCCTGGAACTTCTTAAAAAAAAAAAAAAAAAAGAACTACCTGCGACTGGGTAATTTGTGAAGAAAAGAGATTTAATTGACTCATAGTTCCCAGACTGTAAAGGAAGCATGTCTAGGAGGTCTCAGGAAACTTATAATCATAGCAAAGGGGAAGGGGAAGCAAGCATGTCTTACCATCATGAAGCAAGAGAGACAGAGAGCAAAGGGGGAAGTGCCACACACTTTTATACCATCAGATCTCATGAGAAGTCACTCACTATCACCAGAACAGCCTGGGGGAAGTCCTCCCCCTGACTCAATTACCTCCCACCACATCCCTCCCCTGACACGTGGGGGTTACAATTAAACACGAGATGTGGGTGGGACACAGAACCAAAACATATCACCATCCTTTTCTCTTCCCACAACCTAGTAGTTCCCAGCAGTCCATGGCCTTCTTGGGTAGCAGATGCATCACTCCAGTCACTGCCTCCCTCTTGGCATGACTTTTTCCCTGTGTGTGCATCTGTGTCTGAATCTCCATCTCCTTTCTCTGATAAAGATATCAGTCCCTGGATTGAGGGCTCACCCTAATCCAGTATGCCCTCATTTTAACTATTTACAACTGCAAAGACCCTGTTTCCAAATCAAGTAACATTCTGAGGTTCCAGATGGATGTGAATTTGGGGGTGAGGGGTCACTATTCAACCCAGGACAGAACAGACCCTGAACAGGAATCATGTTGTGGCAATCAAGCTAGATGATGCTGCACTCAAATCCTGTTACTTGCTCTCCCTAAGCCTTGGCTTTCTCATCTGTGAAATGGTAGCATCACCCCTAATGGGATTGGGAGTTGAATCTGAGATTATATGCCTGATGCAGTTGATGTACAACAGTGGTCCAGTGGAAAAGCCAGCCAAGCTGTGGTGGTGGAGGCTCTTTGCCCATTCACAGCCCCAAGGGACCTACCCAGCCCTCACGGGACATTCCACACATCTCCCCAACTCAAAACTAATCACAGAAAGTGGAGGCTTTTAAGCAAGACGATGATTCCTCAGCCCTCAGATGACATCCAGTGGTGACCACCACGAGGGAGGAATGCAGCATTTTATCTTTCTAGCGATCTTATTTAGGACTAAGATGGGAGGTAGGTTTCCCCTATGCGGTTCTCAGCTTGACTTTTCCCTTTGGCTTAGTGAGTTTGGGGACCCGAGATTTGTCTTCTTTTCACACACCTAACCTCACTACTGATAGGGCCAGTGCTGGCTGTAGCAATTATTTGTTTCAGAAATCTGGCATAATCAACAACCACAAAGCCTGGGAGGAAGATGGGACACTGAGAGAGCTGTGCTGCAGACTTTTTGAATTAAAAAACTTCTTTTAAAGTTTTTTTACAACTTGATTTATACATATATATATATATATAATTTCAACTTTTATTATAGATTAAAGGGTACATGTGCAGGTTTGCTACATGGGTATATTGTGTGACACTTAGGCTTGGGGTCCAAATGATCCCATCACCAAGGTAGTGGGCATGGTACCCAATAGGTGGTTTTTCAGCCCACAATCCTCTCCCTCCCCCTTCCAGTAGTCCCCAGTGTCTTTTGTTCCCATCTTTATGTCTACATGTATTCAATATTTATCCCCCACTTATAAGCGACAACATGCAGTATTCAATTTTCTATTCTTGAGTTAATTTGCTTAGGATAGTGACTTCTGTCTGCATCCATGTTGCTGCAAAGGACAAGATTTCATTCTTTTTCATGGCTGCATAATATTCTGTGATGTATATGTACCACATTTTCTTTATCCAGTCCACCACTGATGGGCACCTAGGTTGATTTCATGTCTTTGCTATTGTAAATAGTGACATAATGAATACATGAGTGCATGTCTCTTTTTGGTAGAATGATTTTTCTTTTGGATATACATCCAATAATGAGATTGCTGGGTCAGATGGTAGTTCTATTTTAATTTCTTTGAAAGATCTCCAAACCACTTTCCACACAGGCTGAACTAGTTTGCATTCCCCCCAACAGTGTATACGCATTCCCCTTTCTTCTCAACCTTGCCAGCATCTGTTATGTTTTACTTCTAAATAATCATCATTCTGATTGGTGTGAGACGGCTTCTCATTTTGGTTTTGATTTGCATTTCTCTGATGAGCATTTTCTCAATTTTTGTTCATCACTTGTATGGCTTCTTTTGAGAAGTGTCTCTTCATGTCCTTTGCCCATTTTTAAATTGGATTATTTGGTTTTTGCTTGTTGATTTAAATTCCTTGTGGCTTCTGGATGTTAGACCTTTGTCAGAAACATAGTTTGCAAATATTTTCTCCCATTCTGTAGGCTGTTTTTCTGTTAGTAATTTGCAGTGCAGAAGCTCTTTAGTTTAATTAGGTCCTATTTGTTAATATTTGTTTTTATTGCAATTGCTTTTGGGGACTTAGCCATAAATTATTTTCCAAAGCTGATATCAAGAAGTGCATTTCCTAGATTTTCTTCTAAGATTTTTATCATTTGAAGTCTTACATTTAAATCTTAATCCATCTTGAGTTAATTTGTGTTTGATAAGAGATAGGGATCTAGTTTCATTCTGCATATGGCTACCCAGTTATCCCAGCACCATTCATTGAATAAGGAGTCATTTTCCCATTGCTTATTTTTGTCAATTTTGTCAAAGATCAGATAGTTGTAGATGTGCAGGTTTATTTCTGGGTTCTCTATTCTGTTCCATGAGTCTATGTGTTTGTTTATGTGCCAATACCATGCTGTTTTGGTTACTGTATCCCTGTAGTATAGTTTGAAGTCAGGTAACATGATGTCTCCAACTTTGTTCTTTTTGCTTAGGATTGCTTTTACTATTCAGGTTAGGGCTCTTTTTTGGTTTCAAATGAATTTTAGAAATTTTTTTTCTAATTTTGTGAAAAATTGTACTGGTATTTTCATAGGGACAGCATTGAATCTGTAATTGCTTTGGGCAGTATGGCCATTTTAACAATATTGATTCTTCCAATCCATGAGAATGGAATAGTTTTCCATTTATTTGTTTTGTCTCTATTTCTTTCAGCAATGTTTTGTGGCTCTCCTTGTAGAGATCTTTCATCTCCCTGTTAGATGAACTCCTAGATATTTCATGTTTTGTGGCTATTGTAAATGTCGTTGTGTTCTTGGTTTGGTTTTCAGCTAGAACATTATTAGTGTATAGAAATGTGACTTATTTTTGTACACTGATTTTGTATCCTAAAACTTTATTGAATTCATATCAGTTCCAGGAGCCTTTTGGCAGGGTCCTTAGGTTTTTCTATATATAGAATCATATCATCAGTAAAGAGAGATAGTTTGACTTCTTCTTTTCCAATTTGGATGGCTTTTCTTTTGTTCTCTTGCCTAGTTGCTCTGGCTAGGACTTCCTGATGCAGGTATTTTACAGGAATCTTTGTTTCAGTGACTCTCACTTTGAGGCTGGCTCAGACATGATACTTAGCATGGTTTCACAGCATACTTTCTGAATGCAGTGTCCACACTGAGGTAGATAACTGCAAAAGTTATTTCATATTTGCCATTGGTATTCACTCATTTTGCAGCCAAAAGTCTTTATTTTATGTCTGTTGGATAAATGTATTACTTCAAAAAGCGTATTGGGAGGGTGCTAATAATCTTTTTTTTGTTTAATCAAGGAAATATTTTTTTATATACCTAAGATTTTTGTAAGCCTGAATCTTCTTGAGTGAGTCAAAGACAGTTCACTGGTAATATGTGCCTTCCACATCCAGATTGGCAGCACCCAACCAGACACAAATAACTTTTTAAGGAAGTGCCCTTCTTGTCCCACTGACTCAACAAAGCTACAAAAATATCTAACTGTAGCAGTCAGATCCTTTTGAAAATGGACCTCCATGAAATGTGCTTTCACCTGTAAGTGTACAATGATATATATTGACTTTGTCAGAGGTGCCATAGTTTGATCCTTCATTATGATTGGGATCAGCCTATACAACCTCATTTATGCAATTATTCATTCATTCAACAAATATCTATGCTTCAAGTGGTAGGACAGTCTCTAAAATGTCCCCCAACAGTCTCTGACTCCTGGTACTTATATATTCTCCTACACTTGAGTGTAGGCTGGGCCTAGTGACCTGCTTTTGGCAAAAAGAGTGTAGCTAAAGTGATGGCACGTCACTTACAAGATTGGTGAGTTATAAAACTAACTTCTTTTAACACATGCACACGTATGTTTATTGCGGCACTATTCACAATAGCAAAGACTTGGAAGCAACCCAAATGTCCATCTGTGACAGACTGGATTAAGAAAATGTGGCACATATACACCATGGAATACTATGCAGCCATAAAAAAGGATGAGTTTGCGTCCTTTGTAGGGACATGGATGCAGCTGGAAACCATCATTCTTAGCAAACTATCGCAAGAAGAGAAAACCAAACACCGCATGTTCTCACTCATAGTTGGGAACTGAACAATGAGATCACTTGGACTCGGGAAGGGGAACATCACACACTGGGGCTTATCATGGGGAGGGGGGAGGGGGGAGGGATTGCATTGGGGAGGTATACCTGATATAAATGATGAATTGATGGGTGCTGACGAGTTGATGGGTGCAGCACACCAACATGGCACAAGTATACATATGTAACAAACCTGCACGTTATGCACATGTACCCTAGAACTTAAAGTATAATAAAAATAAATAAATAAATAAATAAAACTAACTTCTGTCCTGTTCGCATTCTCTCTCTCTCTCTCTGTCTTTCTCTTGCTTTCTCCGATGCAGTAAGTAGTCATGTTGTGGGCTGCCCTATGGAAAGGCTCATAAGGAAAGAGACAGAATCCTGCCGATCCTGTCAGTGAGCTCGGAAGCATCTCCTACCCCAGTCTAGCCTTGAGTTCACTGCAGCCCAGGCTGATATCTTCTTTTAAATATCCTTTTTTTTTTCTTTTTTCTTTTTTCTTTTGTTTTACTATACTTTAAGTTCTGGGATACATGTGCAGAATGTGCAGGTTTGTTGCATAGGTATACAAGTGCCATGGTGATTTGCTGGACCCATCAACCCATCACCTACATTAGGTATTTCTCCTAATGCTATCCCTCCCCTAGTCCCCCACCCCTCAACAGGCTCCAGTGTGTGATGTACCCCTCCCTGTGTCCATGTGTTCTCGTTGTTCAACTCCCACTTATGAGTGAGAATATGCAGTGTTTGGTTTTCTGTTCTTGTGTTAGTTTGCTGAGAATTATGGTCTCTAGCTTCATCCATGTCCCTGCAAAAGACATGAATTCATCCCTTTTTATGGCTGCATGGTATTCTGTGGTGTATATATGCCACAGTTTCTTTATCCAGTCTATCATTGATGGGCATTTGGGTTGGTTCCAAATCTTTGCTATTGTGAACAGTGTTGCAATAAACATACGTATGCATGTGTCTTTATAGTAGAACGATTTATAATCCTTTGGGTATATACCCAATAATGGGATTGCTGGGTCAAATGGTATTTTTGGTTCTAGATCCTTGAGGAATTGCCATACTGTCTTCCACAATGGTTGAACTAGTTTACACTCCCACCAATAGCATAAAAGCATTCCTATTTCTCCACATCCTCTCCAGCATCTGTTGTTTCCTAACTTTTTAATAATCACCATTCTAACTGGCATGAGATGATATCTCATTGTGGTTTTGATTTGCATTTCTCTAATGACCAGTAATGATGAGCTTCTTTTCATATGTTTGTTGGCTACATAAATGTCTTCTTTTGAAAAGTGTCTGTTCATATCCTTTGCTCACTTTTTGATGGGGTTGTTTGTTTATTTTTCTTGTAAATTTGTTTAAGTTCTTTGTAGATTCTGGACATTAGCCCTTTGTCAGATGAACAGATTGCAAAAATTTTCTCCCATTCTGTAGGTTGCCTGTTAACTCTGATGATAGTTTCTTTCACTGTGCAGAAGATCTTTAGTTTAATTAGACCCCATTAGTCAATTTTGGCTTTTGTTGCAATTGCCTTTGGTGTTTTTGTCATGAAGTCTTTGCCCATGCCTATGTTTTGAATGGTATTGCCTAGGTTTTCTTCTAGGGTTTTTATGGTTTCAGGTGTTACGTTTAAGTCTTTAATCCATCTTAAGTTAATTTTTGTAGAAGATGTAAGGAGGGGGTCCAGTTTCCCCAAGACCATTTATTAAATAGGGAATCCTTTCCCCATTACTTGTTTTTGTCAAGTTTGTCGAAGATCAGATGGTTGTAGATGTGTGGCATTACTTCTGAGGCCTCTGTTCTGCTCCATTGGTCTATATCTCTGTTTTGGTACCAGTACCATGCTGTTTTGGTTACTGTAGCTTTGTAGTATAGTTTGAAGTCAGGTAGCATCATGCCTCCAGCTTTGTTCTTTTTGCTTAGGATTGTCTTGGCTACACGGGCTCTTTTTTGGTTTCATATGAATTTTAAAGTAGTTTTTTCTAATTCTGTGAAGAATGCCAATGGTAATTTAATGGAAATGACAGTGAATCTATAAATTACTTTGGACAGTATGGCCATTTTCACAGTATTGATTCTATCCATGAGCATGGAATGTTTTTCCATTTGTTTGTGTCCTCTCTTATTTCCTTGAGCAGTGGTTTGTAGTTCTCCTTGAAGAGTTCCTTCACACCCCTTGTAAGTGGTATTCCTAGGTATTTTAGTCTCTTCATAGCAATTGTGAATGGGAGTTCTTTAATGATTTGGCTCTCTGTTTGTCTATTTTTGGTGTACCGGAATGCTTGTGATTTTTGCACATTGATTTTGCATCTTGAGACATTGCTGAAGTTGCTTATCAGCTTAAGGAGATTCTGGGCTGAGACAATGGGGTTTTCTAAATATACAATCATGTCACCTGCAAACAGAGACAATTTGACTCCTCTCTTCCTATTTGAATACCCTTTATTTCTTTCTCTTGCCTGATGGCAGAACTTCCAATACTATGTTGAATAGGAGTGTGAGAAATGGCATCCTTGTCTTGTGCCAGTTTTCAAATGGAATACTTCTGACTAATATCTTCATCCTGCTTGTGAGCTCTTGAGTCAGAAGACCCAGCTAAGATTTCTGACCCATGGGAACAGAGATAATATATGTTGTTGTTTTCTGCCACCAAATTGTGGGCTAATTTGTAAGACAGGGATAGATAACTAATACATATTTACTGGCACTGAAGTTATATATTATATATACAATATATTATATATGTAATATAGTATTACATATTGAGAGCAGTGGCGGAATGTCATGTTTCTCAAGACATGCAAACAATTGCCACAGGAAGTGGCAAATGGCCTCATTGCACCTCTGTTCTAAATGTGATGATAACATAAGTAAAGATGTGTCTTCACTTTTTAGCTTAAATACATAGGATTCATAAAACTGACCAAACTTTAAGTTGATTTGGAATGACTTTTAATTACATGAGATATTTCTGACTGCTTGGAAATGGTTCGCTATGGACTAGAGAATATGCATACATCTCAGAATAAAATATGTTTGGAGCTTGAAATCAGAATTATTTCATGATATGATATCTCCCTCTGCAAAACTCATTTGTATTGATGGAACCACCATTTTAAAAAATCAGAAAAGGAAGTAATAAGGTCATTTCATCCATTCCATTTTTGCTTTCTTCATTTTCACCCAGTATTATATTTTTTGCTCTTTAGTAGCTGCAAAACATGGACTATAAATAAAGTATACAAAAATATTTATGTCAATAAAATAGAAAGTCTTTGAAGGAAACTTAAAAGAAAGGACCTTGTTAAAATTTTGGGCCAGGATGCACCAAATCTTATGAAATCAAAATACATTCATGAATTTTAGGATCTGTTAGAAACTCCCTGCATTTCTAAGGCTGGGCACAGTGGTTCAAGCCTGTAATCCCCAGCACTTTAGGAGGCCAAAGCAGATGGCTTACTTGAGCTCCCGGAGCTCAAGAAAAGCCTAGGCAACATGATGAGACCCCAGCTCTCTCTCTCTCTCTCTCTCTCTCTCTCTCTCTAAATAAATAAATAAATATATACATACACACACACACATTTATATATATACACACACATACATATACATTTATATATACATGTAATATATATATATATATATATATCTCCCTGCATTTCTACTCTATCAATACCTATATTCCCAAATTTAATTCCAGAAAATTAGGTAGATACCCAAATGGAGTGAAGATAGGCAGTTGGATGTTGGATATAAGAGTCTAGAGCTCAGAAGAAGGATTCAGGCTGTATGAGATCTCCAAGGGAGTGGTAGAGATAAAGAAGAAAAGAGCCCCAAGGCTATAGACTGATAAGCTCCAGTATTAAGATGGTGAGAAGAAAAGGAGCAACTCACAAAGAAAACTAAGGAAATCTGGCTCAGTCTCATTCAAAGCAGCCTTCACTGGGAGGGATAGAACATTCCTGCTGACTCCTAAAGATTGTGTCCTTGGTTCTTCTTATCCTCTCTGCATGCTCCCACTCTTACTTATCTCATTTAGTGCTATGATCATTAATATTCATCCTCATGAAAATTACTCCAAACTCTGTCTCTATTCCTACTTTTGGAACAGCTTTACCTGGCTATCTATACCCAGATGGTGTCTCAGTGAAACATGTCCCAAATCAAACTAATCGCCTTAAATCTCCACAGAGATGCCATCTTCTCCTAAGAGACTTCCCTTGAGCAATTTTGATGTGATCTTCTCCTAAAAGGCTTCCCTCAAACAATGTATCTATAAAAGCCTTCTACCCTTTCCCCCAAATGTTCTCTATCTCCTTAGGTTGTTTTATTTTTGGTGATAGTATTTCCTAATACTCAACATTATATTATGAATTTATGTCTGTTTAAATTCTCTCTCTTGCTCTAAAATAGATGCCCTATGAGGACAGGGATGTAGATTCTTTGATTCCTTGATGTATCCTCAGCTCCTAAAATGGTTTCTGGCCAAAGTAAGGGCTCAATAATACTTCCTGATTCAGATTATTTTAAGCTTCTCATTGCCAGATTTTAAAAATTAAATTTATAATTTTGGAGCCCAGGTAACAAAACCAAAAATAGATAAATAGGACTGTATCAAACTAAAAACCTTCTGCATAGTAAAGAAAACAACCAACAGAGTAGAGACAAATTATGGAATGAGAGAAAATATCTGCAAATTATACACCTGATAAGGGGTTAATATCCAAAATATTTAGAGAACTCAAACAACTCAACAGCAAGAAGACAAATAACCCAAATAAAATTTTTAAAATGGGCAAAGGAGATGAATAGACATTTCTCAAAAGATGACATACAAATGGCAAACAGGTATATGAAGAATTGCTCAACATCACTAATTGGGGAAATGTAAATTAAAACCACAATGAAATATCAACTCATGCCTGTTGGAATGGCTATTATCAAAAAGACATAAAATAAGTATTGTCAAGGATATGGAGAAAAGGAACTCTTGTATAATATTGTCAGAATATAAATTAGTATAGCCATTATGGAAAATAGTATGGAGGGTCCTCAAAATATTAAAAATAGAACAACCATATGATTCAGCAACCCCACTTCTGGATATATAACCAAAGGAAGTGAAATTAATACGTCTAAGAGACAGTTGCACTCCCATGTTCATTGCAGCACTATTTACAACAGTCACAAATGGAATTAACCTCATGTTCATGGATGGATGGATGAATAAGTTTTTAAAGTACTATTCAGTCTTCCATTAGCATTCATATTTCCTTGTCATTTTTAACAACATGGATAAACCTGGAGGACACTAGCTAAATGAAATAACCCAGGCACAGAAAGACAAATATTGCATGATCTCACTCATATGTGGAATCTTAAAAAGTCAAACTCGTGGCCGGCCGTGGTGGCTCACACCTATAATCCCAGCACTTTGGGAGGCCGAGGTGGGCAGATCACGAGGTCAGGAGATCGAGACCATCCTGGCTAACACGATGAAACCCCATCTCTACTAAAAATGCAAAAAATTAGTCAGGCATGGTGCGAGTGCCCATAGTCCCAGCTACTCGGGAGACTGAGGCAGGAGAATCGCTTGAACCCAGGAGGCAGAGCTTGCAGTGAGCCGAGGTCACGCCACTGTACTCCAGCCTGGGAGACAGAGTGAGACCATCCGCAAAAAAAAAAAAAAAGTCTAACTCATAGAAGCAGAGAGTAGAATAGTGGATGCCAGGGGCTGGAGAATGGCAGGAGGGAAGAAGACGGAGAGATAGTGGTCAAAGGGTACAAAGTTCAGTTAAGAGCAATAGATAGTTCTGGAAATCTAATACACAGCATGATAACTATAGTTAATAATGTACTTGAAAGTTGCTAAAAGAGTAAACCTTAAATGTACTCACCATTGTATCACAATATCATTCATACTGTGTTTTTTCTTCCTTCTTGATGATTCAGGGTTTCTTCATTTATGGTTCCCATCCTGCTCAGAGAAGGTCAGTTTGTTATCCTTTTAGGGCAGGTATGCTAATGACAAATTATCTTTGTTTTACTTTGAGAATGTTTTGATTTCTGCTTCATTCCTGAGGATATTTTTGCTGAGACTCTGAGTCTGGGTCAACGGTTTCTTTCTTTCGGCATTTGGAAAATGTTGTGCCACTTTCTTCTCGCCTCCATGGTTTCTAATGAGAAATACATTGTTATTTGATTTGTTTTCCCCTCTTAGGTAAGATTTTGTTTCCCTCTCACTGCTTTCAAGGTATCTTTCTTTGTCTTTAATTTTTAGAAGTTTGAAATGTTGTGTCTTGGTGTGATATCTTTTTAACTTATCCTGTTTGGGGTTCACTGAGTTTCTTGCAACTGTTAAATCATATCTTTTGTCAAATTTAGGAAGTTTTCAGTCATTATTTCTTCAAGTACTTTTTCAGCCCCATCTTCTTTTTCATCCCTCTTCGGAACTCTGATGACGTGAATGTTAGGCCTTTCATTATAGTCTGACCAGTTCTAATGTAAGAAACGTCATTCGGATAAAGTGCAAGGTTGGAGTTCACCGTTTTTCTTATAGTTGCAGCCAGGCACTGGCACCAGCATATACACAAAAAGAAGTCTGTGCCCACTGTGAATCTATTTCTCTCACAATCCAGTGACCTTCTATTAGAGCTCCCATATCCCTCCCATATTAAAGGCAGGCGGGGACTTCACAGCATTTAATGGGCTCTTTATCTCCTAAAGAAACATTTACAAAAGAGTTATAGAAAACGCACAATGAAATTTGGGATAATGGAAATAATTTTTAGAGAAAAAGATCAAAAAAGTGGTAAAAAAAGAATAAATATAGTGCATTGTTAAAAGGCTGGCTCTGAAACAGTGATTTCCACTTGATTAACAGCTGGAAAGCCCTCTTATGCAAGCAGTTTGAACCTCTCTTATTGAATACAGTGCTTACGGCTAAAAAGTTTATTCACATTTACAAGATGACCATGTCCCTCACTTACATAAGCTCTGTTTCCTGCATTTGTGGGTTTGTGCCATTGCTGCTTCTTGATTAACAAGTGCAGGGTACAGTGGGCACTCCTGGACCATACCATAGAGTGCCCTCCAAACCCCAAAGTGCTTCTAAAACCCTCTGAACTTCCTCTGCGTTAACAATTTTCACCTTTTGCTGATACTCCCCCTTGAACATCTGTCTCTCCAAATTGACCCTGTGTTCTGTGAGGTCTGATGCAAATCCCATCTTTTTTGATGGGACATAGGGGAGCCCCAGTGTCTGGCATATAGGGGACACTCAATAAATGTTTTGTCTAATAAATTTATGAATGAACAAGATCTCTCTGTACATATAGAAAAAGATCTACACACTCCAAACTCTATACATTCATTCATTCAGTCATTTATTTCAAAAGGTTTTTACTGAATGTCTCCTATGTGCCAGTGAGGTGCCAGACACTGAAAGTATAAGAAAAAAAAAGGATGTGATTTATTTTCTAATGAGGAACTCCCATGTCAGACCTGTGCTCCCAAATATTGGCCTGAGCTCCCACATCTGCCCCTAGATTAAGGACTGGAAAACCTGACCATTTCCTTCTTTTGTAAATAAAGTTTTTTGGGGGAATAATCACAGTCATTTGGGTACTGCCTATAGCTACTTTCATGCTACAATGACCTGCAATGCTTAAAATACTTAAAATCTCTCTATATATAGGAAAATTTTACCAATTCCTGCCCTAAATCACAAATTGTAGAATGTCATCTGGATATACCCTCTGCTTGCCTGGAAATACCTACAACGTCAAATAGGCAAGGTCATGGCTCAATCCTTCAACCAACACTTGCAGTCAATTTTATTGAGGGATATTAAATTAATAGACAAAATATAAGCATTTGCCAGTCCCTCAAAATCCTCAGATCACATATTACTTACTGCTAATCAAAGCCCCTGATTTTATTGCAATGTGTTCCATCTGCATTAAACTCACAGAATGGAGATAACTAAAGGTGGTCTGCAGTCAGCATTCAGGACAATTGTTTCGGCTCCATCACTTAGCAGTGGGGAATACTTTATGTTTAGGCACGTGCAATATACAGCTCACATTCCATTGACCTTGAAGTCAGAGCATGTCTGGAATATTTGAGGAAAAGCCAGGGGTTCAACATGGCTGGAAAAGAGTGATATGGTTTGGCTGTGTCCCCACCCAAATCTCACCGTGAAATGTGACAATTCCCACATGTCAAGGGTGGGGCCAGGTGGAGATAATTGAAATGTGGGGGTCGTTTCCCCATACTATTCTCACAGTAGTGAATAAGTCTCACAAGATCTGATGGTTTTATAAATGGGAGTTCCCCTGCCCATGTTCTCTCTTGCCTGATGCCACGTAAGAGATCCCTTTGCTCTTTCTTCATCTTCTGCCATGATTGTGAGGTCTCTCCAGCCATGTGAAACTGAGAGTCCACTAAGCCTCTTTCCTTTATAAATTACCCAGTCTTGGGTATGTCTTTATTAGCAGCATGAGAGCTGACTGATACAGGGAGTGAGGGGGTGCACTAGGAGATAAGAAGCGGCAAGGGGCAGGCTCATCTGGGGACTTGGGTTTCCACTTCAAGTGAGATGGAAACCACTGAAGGATTTTGAGCAGAAGAGTGATCTATCTGACTTGTGTTCTGAGATGATCACTCTGGTTGATATGTGGGGATTAAATAGTAGGGGTGAGAGTGAAAGCAGGGCCATGGGAGGAGGCCAGTGAGACTTAGCACTGAACCTGTCACACAGTGGGTGCTCCTGGGATGGCAACTGTAATTATCATTATGAACTTGACATACCTGCATACTTTTCACTGCTTGCTCATCAAACTGGTAAGTATCTCTTGTGGAAATAAAAAAATAAATTGGGCCGGGCATGGTGGCTCACACCTGTAATCCCACCAATTTGGGAGGCCAAGGCAAGCAGATCACCTGAGGTCAGGAGTTCAAGACCAGCCTGACCAGCATGGAGAAACCCCATCTCTACTAAAAATACAAAATTAGCCAGATGTGGTGGTGCATGCTTATAATCCCACCTACCCGGGAGGCTGAGGCAGTAGAATCTCCTGAACCTGGAAGGTGGAGGTTGCAGTGAGCTGATATCACACCACTGCACTCCAGCCTGGAAAACAAGAGCAAAACCCATCTCAAAAATAATAATAATAATAAAAATAAAAGTAAAAAATAACATGAGTCTAAGTTTCCTTTTGTAGTTTAAAAACTGGCCATAAATTCAATTCCCTAAGAAAGGTTTCATGTTTAACCAATTATATAAGAGGTTCCTATGGAAAGATCTTTGAAAGATGGGCTCCTGTTTGCAGGTAAGAATTCCAGTGTGGTTGTAAAAGCCAGTCTCTGGTTTTGTAGTCACACCTAGGCCTATGAGATGCAAAACTCAGAAGAGAGAAAAGGAAAACCCTCTATTACCATTATAAGAGTTCACATATCCAGAGCAAAATAGTTTTGCTTCAGAAAACTTCTAATCATTAAGGCAGCCTTGGAGTTAATTTTTCCCACTTGTCAGTCCTTGTGGCTACCTCAGCAAATGTTTTTTAATTCTTTTTAAGGAGATTCTGCATCCATTGACTGTCTAGCCCTCCACCCTAAGGAGAAGTCTGCACAGACTTCATAACAAGGCACTCTTCTCAAACCACTGGCATTCTAAATTAGCAGAAGCGCTTCTGCAAAAGCAACATGGTATTAATGTAGCAGAAGCCACAAAGATGTCAGAAACACTATTCCTTTGCATTCTTTCTAAGGCAATAATCAGAATAAATAGTTATATGCAAGAAGATGCTTTCGGCAACATGTCCTAAAGAATGGTAAAAATGTGAGAAGTGAACTAATTACCTAACAATGTGGAATAGTTTAATAACATATGAAATATTAGGCAGAAGAACATTTTAAATATGAAGGCTTCAGAAACATAGAAAATATTTTTGGCATGAAGTTACACAAAAAAAGCAGGACACAAAATACACATTGCTTTGTCGTCACAAGTATATAAAATATTTATGTGTCATTAGAGATGGATGGAAAATGAGCAAAAAATGAAAATTATTACTTGAAGGTGCTGGAAATAGAATTTTTCACTTCAAAATATTTGTTGATGTTGTTGCTATGACAACTTTTTTATAAAAACATTTAAAATAATTAAATAAATCGAAAGTACCAAAGATGCAGACTCCCTAAGGCTGGGAAAAATGATGCATTCTCGGGGGGGCAGAGCAAGATGGCCGAAAAGGAACAGCTCCAGTCTCCAACTCCCAGCGCGAAGGACACAGAAGACCGGTGATTTCTGCATTTTGAACTGAGGTACTGGGGTCATCTCACTTGTGAGTGCAGGAAAATCGGTGCTGGTCAGCTGCTGCAGCCGGACCAGCGAGAGCTGAAGCAGGGCGAGGCATCGCCTCACCTGGGAAGCGCAAGGGGGAAGGGAATCCCTTTTACTAGTCAGGGGAACTGAGACACACAACACCTGGAAAATCGGGTAACTCCCACCCCAATACTGCGCTTTAAGCAAACAGGCACACCAGGAGATTATATCCCACA
>NW_012118500.1:1215065-1248223 GCF_000951035.1 Colobus angolensis palliatus
ATGTGGAGAAATAGGAACACTTTTACACTGTTGGTGGGAATGTAAACTAGTTCAACCATTATGGAAAACAGTATGGCGATTCCTCAAGGATCTAGTACTAGCTGTACCGTATGACCCAGCCATCCCATTACTGAGTATACACCCAAAGGACTATAAATCATGCTGCTCTAAAGACACATGCACACGTATGTTTATTCTGGCACTATTCACAATACCAAAGACTTGGAATCAACCCAAATGTCCATAAGTGACAGAGTGGATTAAGAAAATGTGGCACATATACACCATGGAATACTATTCAGCCATAAAAAAGGATGAGTTTGTGTCCTTTGTAGGGACATGGATGCAGCTGGAAACCATCATTCTTAGCAAACTATCACAAGAAGAGAAAACCAAACACCGCATGTTCTCACTCATAGGTGGGAACTGAACAATGAGATCACTTGGACTCGGGAAGGGGAACATCACACACCGGGGCCTATCACGGGGAGTGGGGAGAGGGGAGGGATTACATTGGGAGTTATACCTGATGTAAATGACGAGTTGATGGGTGCTGACGATTTGATGGGTGCAGCACACCAACAGGGCACAAGTATACATATGTAACAAACCTGCACATTATGCACATGTACCCTAGAACTTAAAGTATAATAAAAAAAAAAAAAAAAGAGGAAAGAAGGACAAAAAAAAAAAAGAGATTACAGCTGTGCTGGGAACAGTTGGCCAGAGCCTGTTTTCTTTTAAGAGGGAAAGGCTGAAAATGTAGCATGCTATTTTAACTAGAATTATAGTTGGCCAGGATTAATTCTCCCTTTATCATTATCATCATAATTATCACTGTAATTATAATAAATAATACTTGATGGTTGGAAAAAAAAATGAGGCATTCTCTCATACACTGCGTACCAAGTGTTTTCTTCCCCCATTGCTTAAGCACAGATTATAGATCACCTGCTGACATTTGTCTTCTCACTTGAGGCAGAAAGCTGCTGCTCCCTGGTAAGTCTTCAGAACGTGACCCACAAGCATCAAAGCCTCCAAATCAGCATAGCCAGAGCTGGAAACACTTGATGCCTCCACCTGGAATTTTATAATGACTCATCTCCTGTCTGTAGAAACGGGGTCTGGATGGATGAAAAAGTTTGAGTTAGATCCCTTTACCAATGGGAACCATATGGTCTATGCTTTTGAATAATCAGTCATTTAAGCCAGACTAAGCTTGTAAACAAATTCATTTTTTCTGCCCCATGGTAACCCATTCATCTATTTATTCATTCAGTCCCCAAGCCTGGATGAAACAGCTTTCATTTGTCCAGAATTTGCTCTGCATTAAAGAAGTAAGATGTATCAGAAATAATCTTATCAAGAAGCTCAAAAGGGAACTGGGAAAGAGAAATACATCTTCAATTTTGTATAATGAGTTACAGTCTTACTTTCATCATTTGGGAAATGGAGGAAGGAGTTCCTACTTCACAAAGTTAAGGGAGGATTTATTGAAATGTCACATGTAAAAAGCCTTCAGGGAATAGATAGTGACTCAGAAAATGTGTCTTTCTTTCCTGTTGACATTTTATGCTGAGCTGCTGTCATCAGTCTAACATGGAGGAGGAAGGGAACTCCAAGGATTTTGCCAATGACTGGCAGGGAAGGGTCCTTAGAAGCAGAAATGTTCATGCTAAGCCTGGGTGGATGGGTGGGATTCCTCCAGGGGGAAGAGAGGAGACAGAACCATTCCAAACTGAAGAAACTGGGTGCACATGTATGGACGGGGTGGGACTGTGCTACATGCATGCCCCTCCATGGGTATTGCTCTAGCATGCTTTACTTGCTTGGAGTTCAAGATTAGGTTACATTACTTTCAACATTCTGTGAGAATAAGCAGAGACCAAGCAAATGAAAACAAGCAAAGACTACTTATTCAAAATTTGCAACTGCAAGACAGTCACCATGACTTGTATTTGGCAGAAAATCAAGGGCAGGCAGAGGAGTGGGAAAACTTTACTGGCCCAGCACGCTTCCGCTGCGTAACTCTGAATGGAAAAACTTTATCATGGAAGAAAGAGAAGCCTTCAGGTATCCCCTGATCAGAGGCTGTTGGCCTGGGGGAGTTGCAGTTGAGCTAATTAGAAGCAGGACATCCTAAGAGGTTGGTTAAGAGTGCATATTTGGGCTTCTCTAGTTGGTCCTGAGTTGAAGTGAGGACAAAAATTAGGGAAGCTGTCAGTTTTAATCAAGTCTACTTTGGAGTTACTGTTTGCCTTCCTGGATTATTGCTAGAGATGGTAGTCTGACTTCCTATAAGTGTGACATAGCAGGCTGGCTTCCTGGGGCTGGTTACTGTAGGTAATCAGTTGGTTTCCTGGGCTGGTTACTGTAGATAACCAGCTGGCTTCCTGGGCTGGTTACTACAGATAAACAGTTGGCTTCCTGGGTTGGTTACCATAGATAACCGTTTGGCTTCCTGGGCTGGTTACTATGGATAATTGGTTGACTTCCTGGGCTGGTTACTATAGATAATCAGTTGGCTTCCTGGGCAGGTTGCTGCAGATTATGAAGGAGTCCTATTTTTATACATGGTCTGGCCATTGTCTGTTTATATAGTCACTCTGTCAAGTTAAATTAAATGCCCTGCATCCTCCATCTCGCTTGGAAGAAAAATGTCATTTTTTCTCCCTGGAGCTCACCATAGGGCCCACTTGTGTCTAAAGGGTTAATTTTGAAAGTCTCCAGGGAACCAAAACATAGGCACAGGCATAGCCCTCCTGAGTATGGCAGATGCCCCCGCCACCACCCCAGACCCCAAGCACACTCTGTCAGCCCAGAACATGATTCATTGCTTTGCCTCTAGTCCTCCCTGACATCCTGGCAGTCTGGTAAGACCTGAAACTTTCCCTCTGGCCTTTTCTGATGCTGTGCTTGGACCCAGTTTGTGTTCTGTCTGAAGGCACATGCTTGGTCCTCCTGCCTGGCTGCCAGAGCCAGAACTCAATTAATTCTTAGCAAATGGGCTTGGATTAATAATTGGCAGCAACTTTGACCATGATTTTGCAAAATATAGATTTTTTCCACAGATGAGTATTTCTTTTATTTCCCTCTACCAAGAAAAAAATGAAATAACAACTTTTTCCCACCAAATGCACTTCTGTGAAAAGTTTGATTAATAACAGAGTCTGGACCTACTGTTTTCTGATGAGTTGACTTTGTGCATGGGTAGAGCTTAGAGAACTGAGAGAGTCAGGAGTTGGTGTGCCCTAATTTAGATGGTCTCTCTGAAAATCAGATGTCTCAACTGCAATTTTGGCAAATGCTGGGCTGCAGTCAATTCTGGGATGAATTCTCTGACAGGTGCCTAAAATAACAATATTCTGGGCTATTGATTAAAGCATAATCCATACGTTTTAGATGCCAGATGTGTGAGCAAGCAAAGTCAACCTATAGTTGAGAAAACGTGGGAGCCTGACTGATACTTGCCCCATATAGACTGCTGGGGGATCGGCCAGTAAATGAAGTATTATTTTGGGAGTGTTAGGTCATAAAGCACAAAAGAGGTCATTTTGTCTTGAAAAGATAGAAAGAGCATTCAAAAATAAGTTTCAATCTGCTTGGGTCTCAATCAGTTTATTTTTAAAAGGTGACTTGACCTTCAATTTGAGAAAATAATTGTGTACTAAATGTCTGCCTGACTTTAATTTTAAAAATAAAAGACAGATACGTTTAAAGTAAGCAAAATATAAAATAGTGGGTAACTATTGTATATTGGCTGCTCCTCAGAACACTACTTCGAAGCAGGGCGAACTGTTGGCTGATGAAATAGACCCTCTGCCTCAAAGGAGATATGTTCTCAGCTTATACATTGACCCACTGTCTGCAAAACACTTGCATTAGCTCATTTTCATGCTGCTGATTAAGACATACCCGAGTCTGGGAAGAAAAAGTTTAACAGACTTACAGTTCTAGGTAGTTGGGGAAACCTCACAATCATGGCAGAAGGCAAGGAGGAGCAAGTCACATCTTACATGGATGGCAGTGGGTGAAGAGAGCTTGTGCAGGGAAACTCCTGTTTTTAAAACCATCAGATATCCTGAGACTTATTCACTATCACAAGAACAGTGCAGGAAAGACCTGGCCCCATGATTCGATTATCTCCCACCCAGTCCCTCCCACAACATGTGGGAATTCAAGATGAGATTTGGGTGGAGACACAGTCAAACCATATCAACACTATGCTTTATTCTATGGTAGATGAGAGAAAGGTGACATTTGTCTAAAACGGTGGTTCTCAAGTAGGGCCATTCTGCTTCCCAGAGCACACTGGGCAATGTCTGGAGACATTTTTGGTTGTCAAACCTTAGGAAGTGCTTCTGGCATCTAGTGAGTAGAGGCAGAGACCCTGTAACCCTTCTATCATGCACAGCACAGCCCCTACCACAAGGCATTGTCTGGCCCCAAATATCAATTGTGCAAAGGAGGTTGAGAAGCCCTGGTCTCAAGTGAGCTGTCCACTCCATTCTCTGAGGAAGCTAAAATTGCTGGTGAGGACAGCTGGCTCTGGAATGTGTTGGACAGAAGGGGGAGACAGCCAGAGACTGCAAGTTCTGGCAGGAAGTGGATTATGGGCTGGCGATTGCTACCATCCTCCTCCTCACTATCACATCACCACTCCTGCCTCACCTTCCTGGAATGCCCATGTATCAGGCACCACATTCCTTGCCTGGAAAATCCCTCTGCCTGAATATCCCACTACCCCTTTCTTTCTGGAAAAATCCTAACTATCTCTTAAGACCCTACTGAAATGCTAGACACCTCCATTGTGACACCCTCTCTGAACCCCTCTTCCCATCCTCCCTGCCCTTCTAGGCGGAAAAGATTCTCCCCTTCCTCTGTCTCCCATGATAGCACTTATCACATTTTATTGTGATGATTTGTTTGCATTTTAGAGAAATCTGAGCTCCTGGAAATTAGGCATGGTGTCTTTCCCATCTTTGTCTTCCTAAGACCTGGCATCATGTCTAGCACTTAGTAGGTGAATGATAATTTTCTGCCAACTTACTTCTTTAAAAAGATCCCCACATACTATGTCTTTCCCACAGGGAATACAAATTTCATAAACCGAGAGCAACAGCTTTTGTTGTGACTCAGAGAAAATATGTGTTGTTGGGGTTGCATGTAAATCTCCTAGCACAATGCCTGACACATGGATTTATTAAATGAGCGTTGTTTCCTTTCGGCTTCCCTTCAAAGCAGCTAGGGTAGCTCAATGAAAAGCATGGCGCAGCCTTAGGGCAAATGCAGGGATGAAGGTATCCTCATACACTGCTATGATTACGACTGGCTATTGTCACTGAGCAAAGTATCTTCTGCCCAATTCTTACCATAGACTGCAACCCCCATCCTTGACCTGTACATGTGTGGCAAAGGAGACCAGAGAAATGCACAACCAGATCCATCCGAACCCTTCATCACACACAGGTGCAGCTGGCAAGAGGCTGCTCAGGCAGCATCTGTGTCTCCAGCCTCCTTGAATCTAACCATGGGTACGGGACTGGTTCTCAGCAGTCCAGTGTGAGCAGATGTGATCTATACGCCACTGGCCCAAAGCTTTTAAAAAGGAGGCATGTCTCCTCCCTGCTCTGTCTCCTCTTCTGCTGGCCAGGTGCAGACAGCAGCGAGGCCCTGGGAAATGGCAAAGTCACAGGAAGGGTAGAATCTGGGTCTCTGAATCCCTGCATTGAGGGAGGCCACTGCCAGAAACTTTGGACCATTACACTAATATGAAAGAAGCTGCTACTGTAGCTTATATGTTCTACGGTCAATTTGTTACAGTTATTTAGCCTACCTTAATTAATTCACCATATTTTTACAACTAAAACAAGTAGAGCCGTGTTCAAGATGACAAATGGCATAATGTTTCTCTCCTCTCCCTCACTAAAATGATGCCAAGAAATAACAGCAAGGACAGGAGCAGGCCAATCAGAGTAGGAGAGCGCTGAGCAGCTTCCCAGGAGAGAGGAAGCAGATGAAAGAGCACTGACTGCTGAAACAGGGTGGAGCATGCCGCATCCAGACCCATTGCCCCATGTGGAGAGAGACTGAAGTGTCTTTAGGGTTCTTACCCGCTGGAGTCCCAGGGACACTCCAGACTTGGAAACTGCTTGTGGTTCAATGGAGAGCAAGAGAGAGGAGCGAGGTATAAAATTGGAGTGTTATTTAATGGTCAGTCTGTGGAACAAAATGACCCACAACAATCCCTCCAATCCAGTGCTCAGAATGGCCAGCAGCCAGGCATTTAGCATCCCCTACCCCACTAACATAAAGAAGGTTATTCTCTAATGAGACCAAACAAGCTGTCTAAGACTAACCAGGACAGTTAGTATGAGTGTTAATGTCTCTGATAAACTGCATTCTGATGTTAAGAGGGGCTACCAGCAGAAGGGACAGCTCCCTTTCCACTCATCCTAAAGTGAAGCCCATTGGTCAATAAGCTCTATTCCCCTTGCCAGAGCTCTGACGCCTCCTCTTTATTGATTTTGATATGAATATGAATAAGTAAGCAAGGGTCTCCAGAAACTTGAAAACAAACTGAAATGTCAGAGAAAGATGAAGAGAAGCAGACTGTCAAGGAAACAAATTTAGAGAACCAAAGAGGCCTTTGCTGCCACAATCGTACAATGATATTGTCAGAAAAACTAGAGAAGATACAGCATGTATGAATAGGATGCTATGAGAAAGAGATGATCAAAGAGAAAGAATGAAATTTTGGAAATTTAAAATGTGGTTACTGAGACAAATCTCCCATGGAGAAGAATTTCAGATAAATTATGTAGATAATTCACTTTCCAGTTGGGGACCATAAATTCCCACTCCTTGAGTGTGGACTGTGCATAGTGACTTCCTTCCAAAAAGCACAGTGTGGAAAGGGTAAGAGTAGGAAAAGCATAACTCTTCAGCGGAGAAACTTAACAAACACAGCCTCAGCCAGGTGATCAAGGTCAACATCAAACATCATAAATCATGTCAATAGAATGTTCTCTTGACATGGCGTGATGCAAATGGCACTTTACTGCTGTGATCCTCCTCCCAGTAACTCACTGCCCCAGTAACATCAAGAGAAAAACATTAGATAAATTCAAATAGTGGGCCATCCTACAAAATATCTGATCAGTATTCCTCAAAACAGTCAAGGTCATCAAAAGCAAGGAAAGTCTGAGAAATTGCTGTAGTTAAGAGGAGCCTGAAGAGACAATGCAATTACATGTAATGTGGTAGCTTGCATAAGGTCCTCGTCAAGAAAAAGAGTAGTAGATAAAAGCTAAGGACATCTACATAAGCTATGAGCTTTGGTTAAGAATAATGTATAAATTATTTAGCCTACCTTAATTAATTCACCTTAATTAATTCAATTGTGACCACTGTCACTTACTAATGTAAGATGTTACTAATAGGAGAAATGGGATACATGGTATATGGGAACTCTTTGTATGGTCTTTTCAATGTTTTCGTAAATCTAAAACTGTTCAAAATAATAAAGTCTGTTTTAAAATGTGGTTACAGAATTCAGAAAGTTGATAGACAAACTGAAAAAGAAAGTTGAGAAATTTTTCCAAACAGTAGTACCAGAAGATGAGGAGTAGGGAGATAGCAGTGAAAAGGCAAGCAGTAGAAATGGTTAATTTAGTTGATTCACCTGTCTACTAATATAGGTTCTAGAAAGCAAAAATAAGGAAAAATTGAGGGGAAGAAATTGTCAGAGAAAGAGTGCAGGAACATTTCTGAAATAAGACATGAGCCTTCGAAGTGAAAGTCTATCCACTGAAATATATATATATTTATATATGTTTATATCTAAAATATACTATATAAATATATATATATATATATTTATATATATATATTTATATATGTTTATATATTTTATATATACACACACACACACCAGGATAAATGAAAAAAATTAATAACCAGAATGTCCAGTTGCATTGTTTGAAGAGACGCAATTCTGCTGTAGGAGAAAAGAAAACAAATGGGATGTGAATGAAACACTTAAGATATCTTAAGTACAGATTAGGTAGTAAGTGGAATATGTCTGTGTTATACATAGAAGGGATGGAAGAACCAAAAAATAATTAATATTCATGAGGCACTAAATATATATAAGTCATCACCTGGATACAAAATAGTCATGATATATTGAATATTCACCATGCTCGGTGAATACTGAGAAACTGCTGAATATACATGAGACAAGATGTATTTAGTATTCAGAGGCCTAATCCAATCACCCATTAGCAATACCATTTTGGCTTCACATGTCCTCTGCTCAAGAAACAGTACTGAAACCCACAGCCACTAAGCAGACTAATTGACTAGCCATAGCTGTGGCCAGGCATACCTGTCCTGCATCTCTCCAACAGAGCAAGTCTGTGTCATGGCCCTGGGGGGCTTCCATCTCTGGGCTCCCTGGCCTAAACACTATCCAACTTTGGTCCTACTAACCTACCATCAGTGGGGAAGGCTGTTGTGGCAGAGAGAGAGAGAGAGAGAGAGAGAGAAAGAAAGAGAGAAAGAAAGAGAGAGAAGAGAGAAGAGACACATGTAGATTGCATACCCAGGACCAGTAGTGTGATTCTTCTACCCTGCTTGCAACATTTCTTAAGGATTAACTTACAAACTTACATACTTGATTTCCCTTAGCTTTTATCTTTATGCATTATGTTTGGAGTTGATTTAATAAGCTTTGGTTAAGAATTATTGAATTGATTTAATAAATAAAAATGTGATCCCCACATTTTTATTTGGTCTGTGAGTCTCTCTCTTCTGTGAGCCGTGGAGGAAGAAGTACATCAATGCTTTCTCTGCCAGGAAGCATGTTTGAAGGCAACATTGCATCTGAGTAGTTATTGACATGACAATCCCCAGGCACATCATTGTGGAATTCCAGAAAATTAGAGATAAAGGAAACCTTGTAATGCTTTCAGAAAGACGAAAGAGTTCACTTACAAAGAAACAAGAATTACGCAAAAGGCTTCTCATTAACTGCAACTGAGGCTAAAAGACAAATGAGAAATGCCTCCAAAGAAGCGAAAGAAAATTATTTGCAATCTAAAATTCTATATGCTACCAAAATACCAGTAAAGTGACATAATAAAATTACTGTCAGGTTTTCAGGGATCCTTAAAGTTTACTTCCTCCACATTCTTTGTCAGAAGATACTTGAGGATGTGATCTGGCAAAATGAAGAAGTAAACAAAAAGCCAGGATGACACGGGACACAGGAAACCGGAAAACAAGGGGAAAGGTCGTTTCCAGAGATATGATACTATGTGTGAGGCTTAAAAAGGCAATAAACACAAAAAGCGGGGAGAAAAGGCAATCAGAACAACAGAAAAAAAAAAACCTACATAAGGTAGAAAAATGTAATCAAAGCCAACTATTTGACCCTGTAATGAACAATCTGTGTGTACTCTTAATGATGTAACCATGATTTACTAACTTTGTACAGTTAGACTGAACCCACGTACAAACCATTATGCACACAGAAAGCAATCTAAATGTTTCAGCCATGATGATGTTAGTGGAAAACTACAAATGGCAAAGGTAAGGGATAAAGTGAGAGATAAACCCTGCAGTAAGGAGTAAGGAGACTATTTTCATCTTATAAAGAGCGAAGTTGAGAAACAATTCCTGTACTTGATAACTCAAGAAATAATGATGTAAATATTTAAAGTTTCAAAGGTAACCAGCATAGGAAAGAAAAAAGAATATTGTAACTATTTGAGAATGAATGGCAGAAGAACTGTTTCAGGTGAGCTAATCCCTCATCTGTCAGAGCTGGAAATTAGTAGATAATTTCTAAAATTGATAAGGAGTATAGTCGTATACTTACTGACATGGAGGAACCATGAAAAGAATTCAAAACAGATACTAATAATTATCCCTTCTTCCCAAGCTGAACTTGGGAAGATGTTGGCCAGAGACAGGGTGCATTGTGTAAGACACTTCCCTTTTCTTTTCCTTTTTCTTTCTTTTTTTTTTTTTTTTGAGACAGTGTTTTGCTCTGTCACCCAGGCTGGAGTGCAGTGGTGCAATCACAGCTGACTGCAGCCTCAACCTCCCAGGCTCAAGTGATTCTCTCACCCCAGCCTCCTGAGTAGGTGGGACTACAGGCACATGCTATCAGGCCTGGCTAATTTTTGTATTTTTCTAGAGATGGAATCTCACCATGTTGCCCAGGATGATCTCGAACTCCTGTGCTCAAGTGATCCACCCGCCTAGGCCTCCCAAAGTGCTGAGAATACAGGCGTGAGTCACTGCACCCAGCACCTTGTATATGATTTTTATAAAACAGTGTGCTCATGTTGCTTTGATAGATATTTGTATCCTCCTCACTCTAGGTGGCACTAGGCAGCTGGCTCAGCATCTTCCCATTCAGCCAGCCACAAGGACTGGAGCTGAGATATTGTGCATGCCCTCACATATGAAGCAAGCCTTGCTTAAGTTTAAATGCACAGCACAAAAATAATTTTCTAGCTGTCAAGATTTTACATCTATAACTTCAGTCTCACATTCGGTAAAATATTGGTTTCTATGAGAGAAGATACCAAAAACAAAATAGAAAAAATTAATCTTGTTCAACCTCTTCATCATGCATCACAAGTTCTTTCCTCTCCTGAATGGCCTCTTCTATCCACACCCAGCCCCACCACCTCCACTACCTCAGATACACACACACACACACGCTCAATCTGTTCACCTTTCCAAGCCCTTTCACAATGTTTTCCCTCTCTGAGGGCCTTCTCACACCCATGCCCACCAGACACAACACACACACACACTTACACACATGCACTCACATACACATACACTGTCGATCTGTTCACACTTTCAACGCTTTTCACATTGTTTTCCCTCTCTGATAGCCCTCTCACACCCATGCTCACCAGACACAGACACACACACATACACACACACACTCTCTCACACAGACACACACACTCTCTCACTCTCTCACACAGACACACCCACACTCTCACAGACACACTCTCTCACACAGACACACACACTCTCACACACAGACACACTCTCACACACTCACACACTCTCACACACACACTCTTTCACACACTCACACTGTCTCACACACACACACTCACACACACACTCACACAGAGACACATACATACAGACACTTTCACACACTCACACACTTTCACACACACACTCTCACACACACACAATCACACAGACACACACACACTCTCTCATACAGACACACACTCTCTCACACACTCACACACACTCTCACACAGACACACTCTTTCACAGACACACACACACCCTCAGACACACACACTCTCACACAGACACACACACACTCTCACACACACTCTCACACAGACACACACACTCACACAGACACACACACACTCTCTCACACACACTCGCACACAGACACACACACACTCTCACATAGACACTCACACACACACTCTTGCAAACTCCTAGTCCTCTTACCATCATTTTTATGGCACTTGGCCCGTGGTAGAGCCTTGAAAAAATACTTATTGTGTAAATGTGTCAGGCCATGCCCTGGTGTACATGTTTGTTTCCCCACCATGAGTGACCTCCTCAGAGCAGGACCTGTGTCTTTTCAGCTGAGACTGCATGGCAGAGTGATTTAAGGTTTACTAGCAATGAATGAAAATCTGAAAATATGTTTATGAAACTGAAAATTAGTGAATATTAAATGTAATTATGTAAATCAAAAAGATTTTGAGTTCAATAAATATTTCATAAATGCCAATGATTTAGGCCGGGCGCAGTGGCTCAAGCCTGTAATCCCAGCACTTTGGGAGGCCGAGACGGGCGGATCACGAGGTCAGGAGATCGAGACCATCCTGGCTAACACGGTGAAACCCCGTCTCTACTAAAAAAAATACAAAAACTAGCCGGGCGAGGTGGCGGGTGCCTGTAGTCCCAGCTCCTCGGGAGGCTGAGGCAGGAGAATGGCGTAAACCCGGGAGGCGGAGCTTGCAGTGAGCTGAGATCCCCGGGCGACAGAGCGGAGACTTCGCCTCAAAAAAAAAAAAAAATGCCAATGATTTAACCCACTATTCATTCATTCATTTCACTGTCATTGTGTCTTAAGTCAAATTCAGTATTTCTGAACAGAAAACAATTTTTTTTTCAAAATTACCTTTGCCATGTTTACACTTTGAAAGAAGTTTGCTTCATCCATAACTTAAGCAGGGTGTATTATTGTTATTATTATTTTTTGTTTGATGGAATAGGCCCAAGCAAAACTAGAGTTGCTAAGAACTTGGGTTCTTGACTGAGATTATCTGGGTTCAAATCCTTTTACCATTTAATAATTGGGTATTTGGGGGTAGATGACTTGCCCTCCTTGTGCCTCCATTTTCTCAGTCTTTTAAATGGGAATAACAGTTATAAGACCTAATGCGATTATTGAGTGGATTAAATTAACTAGTGCATGTATTAGTCTTCTCAGGATGCCATAAAAAATATCGTAACAGAAAAAAGACTGGATGGCTTAAACAATAGAAACTTATTTTCTCACAGTTCTAGAGAGTGGAAGTCTAAACTTAAGGTGCCAGTAGGGTGCGTGTCTGGTGAGTGTTCTGGCCTAGGTTTGCAGATAGCCCCCTGCTTGCTTTTTGTAGTGTGTGAGCACTTTGCTGTCTCTTCTTATAAGGACACTAATCCTATCAGATCAGAATCCTCCTCATTATGGTCTCATTTAACCTTAATTACTTCCTCAGAAGCCCCACCTCCAAATATAGCCACACTAGGGACCAGAGCTTCAACATGTGAATCCTGAGGAAACACAAACCCTCAGTCCATAATGGATGTAAGGCAGTTGGCAGAATACCTGCTGTACAGGGTCAATACCAGTTAACTGTTTTTGTAAGCTACTTTCTGTTCATGTGAATATACATGCTTGGAGCTCTTAGGAACAGAATATGACAGCAGAGCCAGTAGGGACTAGAGAAAGCAGAGACTAGGTGTAGCTTCTACATGGTCTGAGAAGGGTCAGGAAACCTAGTGGGGGACATGCTACACCTGTGCAGGCCAGCAACCAGGTGAGGGCCAGCCTCCAGATAAGGGTCAGCCTCCAGGTGAGGGCCCTCCAGGTGAGGGTCGGCCTCCAGGTGAGGGCCCTCCAGGTGAGGGTCGGCCTCCAGGTGAGTGCCAGCCTGCAGGTGAGGGCCAGCTGGTGGGTGAGGGCCAGCCTCCGGGTGAGGGCCAGCTTCCAGGTGAAAGTCAGCCTGCAGGTGAAGGCCATCCTCCAAGTGAGGGCCAGCCTGCAGGTGAGCCCCAGCCTCTGGGTAAGGGCCAGGCTTCAGGTAAGGGCCAGCCTACACGTGAGGGCCAGCATCCAGCTGAGGGCCAGCCTCTGGGTGAGGGCCAGCCTGCGGATGAGGGCCAGCCTCCAGGTGAGGGCCAGCTTCTGGGTGGTGGCCAGCCTTCTGGTGGTCTCAGGGAGTCCTGAGGCATGATCTGGAGGACAATACCCACCGCTGGACCTCTCAGATTCTGTCCTGCAAATATTTGCCGTGTGTCTCACCTTAAATTGGACTCATAGACTGGACAAAAACCATTGGAAGTTGAAGCAAGGTGGTGGTGCAAGGTGGTAATTGTGAGGGGAAAGCAGGAGCCAGGAATCATGCAAAGCAGATCAGAGCAAAGCAGAGAACCTGAAAAGAGCCAAGAGAGGAAGGAAAAGAACCAGAAGACAGGGAAGGTGGTAGGCACTGACAGGACAGCTGACAGGGAGGAGAACAGGCTCTCTGCAGAGAATGCTCTCAGCAAGCAAAACGTCAGTTCAGAGAATGGTCTAGAATTGTGTTTCACAAGGAAGCATAGTGAGATTACAGAACAGTCCTCACTTGCTTTCAGCATACTCAGCATTTCTCCCTTACTTTTCTTGCTCACTGTCTCTCAGGCGGAAGAACTAAAGCTCTACATCTAAACCTGTGGAAAGTGTGCTTCAGTCTCCTAGAGGTAAGAACAGATAACTACTTAGAAAAGGCAGACTCCTGTCTAGAGATTTTTAAAGGAATGGAAGGAATCAGCATATATTTACATATAGACTACATTTTAAGCACTCTGCTGTGTGTTTAAAATATTTTATGATATTTAATTCTTACAATAACATTTATAATCCTCTAATTTTCAGATGAGGAAGTTAAGTTCATAGACACTGTTCATGACCTTAGCAAGACCACATGTTAGGATGGAATTTATTTGAAAGCAGGTCTAACTATGAAACATAATAGTTGGAGACTTCCACACACAAAGATGTGCAAATATTAAAAGCCCACTGCCATTGTGGAAATTTTGTGTTTGCAGAATGTTTAGATAGAATAGAATTATCTGCATTTTAACAAATACGATTAATAGTAATTGACTCCAATTTTAGTGCAGTCTCGATGTTTCTTACATTTGAACTCTGAGATGGAATGAAAACCTCAGCAATTTGCCACAAAGCAAAAGGCAGTTATGATTTAAAGATTATTAATAACATAGGCTGTATCTATGTGATACAGCTGAGGAGTCCCAGCTGATTCAAAATACATGTCTTCTAATGAAAAACAAATGCTACTCAGACAAACATAGTACAAGTTACACTCAATAGAAGAAAAGATAGTCTGAGATTGTATAACGGCAAACATCTGGATTTGGGGGAATGGATGATTGGCTGAATTGAGTTGTTCATGTTTGGACAGCTGGATTATATCACATTTACAACAGTGTCTTCTCACCAGCCTTGCCCCTGTTTCCCACCAAAGAAAAATAACTTATTTCTCCAAGCCAGTCCCAGGACATGCTTCTAATCTCCACTGGTATACAGATAGTTGGGGCTAGAGGCTGTCACTTCATCAGGCCAGTGACCTGCAACCTGAGGCTCCTGGGGTTATGCAGGAAGCTGAAACGCTTCCAATCACAATTTCAGCATTTGTGAGACTTGGGCAATAAATATCTCTGTCGGCTTCTGAAAGAGCAAAGCCATGACATCTCACTGCTGTTCTACTTCTCTTTGCTCAGAAAATGAAACAAGGTCATCAGATCCAAAGACATTTTTTATTTTCAACAATTCAAGATTCTTGTTTAAAGGGACATTTCAGAATGTCCTTGTTTTCCCTTAAGCTTTACTTGATCAGTGATTATTTGTTTGGCTTCCAGCAAGATAAAGAAATAAGAAAGAGATAAAAGGTGTGATCCTTGTTTACATACAAGAATTTTCATGGCAGCATTGCTCATTACAGTGAGAAAATGAAAATAACTAAAGTATCCAATAATAAAGGGTTAAATAGATTGTAGAACATTCATACTTTAGAGCTATTAAAAATTGTGCTTTTAGAGAAACCTTTAATGGCATAGAAAAACATTCACAGGAAAATTATGGTGACCTAAATGTGCGGGGGGGGGTCATTCTAGAGAGAAAACAGAAAAGAGGAGAGAAAGAGGAGAGAACGGGGAGTCGTGAAAGGTAGGCAGAAGAATTTAGATTTGATCAACTATTTCAGTGGGAAGGACTGTCAGTTCCACAGTAAGAAACTAATGGAATGAAATGGGGTTTGCATGTATCTATAGGTGAACTGGGAGTAAGAAAGACTGGAAATATGGACCCCAGGCAGGAGGTTGCTGCAGTAACAGAGGCCTGTGGTGGTAAAGACTTGGGCTATAGCAGTGTGGACAGAGGGATGGTGATGAAGGTGGTAAGATGTTAACACAGTACATAGTTGTATATAGGTGATGGTAGTGGCAGTTATGGAGGTGATGATCGAGGGACTGGTGATAGCCATGGTGATGATGATGACAGTGGTGGTAAGTATCGGTGGAACAAGAAGAGGAATAAATGACTCCTATGTTTGCTTAGAGAAACCAGCCTGTTCTGAGCAGCACCTATCTGCCTCCCTGCCACATTTTGCTTCTCTCAATGGCTTTGAACTAACAGACAAACTTTAGCCATCTAAGTACCACCCTCACAGTTGTAACATATTCGTGTACTACCTGTACTATTGTTTGCTTCTTCAAGTCACCTACTTTTTGAATTCAAGAAATATTATTTTTAAAAGGAGATTTCTGTGTATTGTTACTAATGTGAAATTTATTTTTGAAAGGGAACACAATTATTTATTATTGTAAATGGAAAATGATATATCACTTGGCGTACATCGAAAATGTTAGCAAAAATTAAAAGCTGTAAAAACAAAACTTTGTTATGAAATTTTTATGTGCTGAAGACTCTGACCCTGAGATCTGCTCTTTCTTTGTTAAAAATGAAGATTGTGAGTGTTAGAGAAGCATTAAAAGCAAAATAGTACTAAAGCAAAACTTTCCTTTTCATGAAATCTAAAGGACTAGAAGAGGATTAAAAGGGAATGGCTTTTTCAGTATGTAGCAAAATGTTATTTAATGGCACATCTGTGTGTCTCCTAAAATCACCTAGAATCATGTCCCATGGTTTGGAAACACTGTTCTAGGGAAAGATTGTTTATCTTCATCTGGAACCCTGGGGACTCATTTATCTTAGGAGCGATGAACCCATGAGGGAAGAGACCATGGGTAGAGAGAGAAGAGAAAGGAGGGAGATGGGGAGACAAAAGGGCAGGCTCTGTTGAAGCAGCAAAGGCCCTGAGAGCTGGAGCCAGTTGGTTGGTAAACATACCCCTGTTTAGAATTTTTACATCACAAAAAATTAGCAAGAAAGAAACCATAAATAATCACATAAGTATGTTAAGGAACTGAAAGAGAAAAAGAACTTCAATACCATGACCTTTGTAAGATGCCCACATAAACAAACGAATTGGCACAGGCCAACTCACAGAAGGCCATCTGGGAAGTGGTGGTGTGACTGAGATGTTGTCATTTGTAGAAATGTAAAAGTGCTATATTTCTTTTCAATCTGGGGAAAAAAAAAAATCTTGACATATGTC
Organism: Colobus angolensis palliatus; assembly: GCF_000951035.1. NCBI lineage: Eukaryota > Metazoa > Chordata > Mammalia > Primates > Cercopithecidae > Colobus > Colobus angolensis. The sequence goes on from NW_012118500.1 coordinate 1,232,024, forward strand.
TCCCAATTTATGTGGCTGATTTCCTATACTTTCAATAATGTTTTCCCTCTGGTAAGTTGGTAAAAGCGTGCTTGGGTTTCTTTGTGTCCTCCCCTACTCTCCACAGATGTTTACATAAATATTCTCACTTTTATCCTCAAAACAGCTCTAAGACATGAGTAATACTACCCCACTCTTACAGAGATCTGAGGCTCTTAGCAGTACAGTAAGTAACACAGCCAGTGAGTGGTTAGATTCATCTGTGACACCCCATTTCTTTTTTTAAAAAAAATTTTACTTTAAGTTCCAGGATACATGTGCAGAATGTGCAGGTTTGTTACATAAGTACACATGTGGCATGGTGGTTTGCTACACCTATCAACTCTTCATCTGGGTTTTAAGCCCCGCATCCATTAGGTATCTGTCCTAATGCTCTCCTTCCCCTTGTCCCCCACTCCCCAACAGGCCCCGGTGTGTGATATTTCCCTCCCTGTGTCCATGTTCAACTCCCACTTATGAATGAGAACATGTGGTGTTTGGTTTTCTGTTCCCGTGTTAGTTTGCTGAGAATTATGGCTTCCAGCTTCATCCATATCCCTGCAAAGGACATGAACTCATTCTTTTTTATGGCTGCATAGTATTCCACATGTATATATGTCACAGTTTCTTTATCCAGTCTATCATTGATAGACATTTGGGTTGGTTCCAACTATTGTAAATAGTGCTGCAATGTGACACCCCATTTCATGCCTTCACCATTATCCCTCTTGCTCCTAGGTAAAGTGGCTTGATCTTTGGTGATCTAAAAAAAAAAAATTCTCTTCTTTGTACTCATAAAACTCCTATTCTTTGCTCAGCATTACCACTAGGTAAAAAAAAAAAAAGCATTGCTCTTCAATGTGATGGTTATGCTGTACCCAATTATGAAACTGCACACAATCTTGGATAAGTGGGAAGAAAGCACATGCCCACCACCAGGTCCAAATAAGATCCAGAAAACCCACTGAGCCATGGGCCTCTTAGTACTAGAGTTTCCACACTTCCACACTCCGTATACACTTTTCTTTAAAAGAGGTTGTTATTCAGGAACTGGAAAATATTTTTTGGTTTGATAAATAGATGTTGGTGTCCTCAGATCACATTTATCAAGTTCCCACACAAGCCTGTGAAAGCTGCAATATTGTTTAATTTGCATGACAATTAATTAGTGGCTTAAATGTTAATAAATACCTTAGGAGTACCTCAAAAGAATATGCCAAATAAATGTCTGAGATAGATTCAAGAGAAAGTCCTGGGGTTATAATCATCACAGAGGGATTGAGCCACTTCCTGTGTTGCAAGGTAATTTTTACTATCCCCGGGGCACTATTTAAAATACTCATGAAGCAAATGTAATATCACGTAATGATTTGCCTTCTGTCCATCCACACTGCTCTACTAGATGACTTTTCTTCTTACTTCTGAAGGTACCACACAATGTGAGAGTTCAGTCAATGAGCCAATGGTTAGGGACTGGCCATGTGCCCAGATCTGTTTTCACAGAGGCTCCAGTTTTCCTAGTTTGGGTGAATGAGTAGATCATCACAAATGATTCACCAGGGTGGTGTATGAACGGGGACCAAGAGGACAGATTTCTATTTCCACTTTTGCTAACATGCTGGGTCTTGTGAGATGTATTAGTTTTCCTCTATCAAATGAGAAAATTGGCTAGGGTCCCTCCACTTAGAAAGCAAACTAACATAAAAAAACAAAAAAAAACAAAAAATATGAATTTATGATTCTGTTCTTTGGAGCTTGAATGTTGATATAGAAAGATCTGTAAAGTGCATCGCTTCTCTGTGTGAACTACCATAGCAAAGCTGAAATGATACAGAGATTTTGTGACTCATCTGATCTACAATAAGCTGGAGAAATGTCATTGCCAAGCATTCACTGGGCATGGTCATTGCTTGTTCCACTATAGGGTTCATAGAAGTAGGAGGAAGTAAGTTGCAAGTTCCTGACTGGAATCTGGTTCCTCCAATTCCACTTTAGACTCGACCTCATGTAGTCATCTTAGGTTTACTTCATGAGCTAATGTGTTAGTCAGTTTACAAATGAGCCTTGGGAACGCAGGTTATTTTATAAATTGATGCTCTCTGCTGAATTTAGAGTTACGAAAACATGTGTTCCTGAATCAGCATATCCTCACCAGACTGCAACGTTGACCTCCATTGTTAAGCTGGACACCAAGATTAAGTTCTACCTAGGTGTCAAATATATGAAGAGGGAAGGGTATTCATTAGAAATAGGTGTGGTCAAAAGACACCCCCGCCCCACCACACATACACACAAGCGTTGCTTTAAACAAGATTAAAGTATATTTCTCTTTCAGGTAAATAGAGACTCTCCATGTGCAGAAGAGTTAACACAGCAGGCCTGAGGCTGTTCTCCTTAGAAAGGGTTGCTTGCAAGGTCAGCCTTGACTGGCATCTGGGAATACAGCTCTTGGGGTGACCTTAGTCAACAATTAGCTGATATTGGGAAACAACTAACAGTCTGCCACAACATGCACTATTTTCCAATAGATGAGGTGATTTTTTAAAAATTGGGATCAAACATTAAACACAGTACCGAGACTGCTTTCCTTGTGGCATTCTGGAATTTTGGTACATGGCTAGACAGAGGGTGTCTAACATGACACCAGCTCCTGCCTGGGTTTCTCTGTGCAGAAACATCACACACAGGTTGCTGCATTTTTGTTGATGGTGGAAGAGTGAGCTCCTCGCGGGAGTCAGAGAGCATAAGGAGTCCTGCACATGGATTTCTCCAGGCCCTGTTTATGTGCTTTCCCCCTGTGATCTAGCCATGTATCCTTACCACATTGCTATATAAACCTTAGGCATGAGTGCAATGACATGCCGAGTCCTTCTAGTAAAACCTTGAATGTGGGGGTGGTCTTGGGGAGCCTGAAACAGTTTAGGACCAGTATGGCAGCTCCACAGTGACAGGCACCCTGGCTCTTGCCACCTTGTGGTCTGCTATCTTCAAATGCATCTGGACCTTGTAGTCCAGGATGGCTCTTTTTTATACCCTACATTCTCACTAACAGAGATAAGAAAAGGGAAGCCCTCATTACACACCACTGTTTAAATATAATTCCTAATTGTTACAGAACACAATTGCATCCCATTGGCCAGAATTTAGTCAGATGGCCATACCCAGCTGCAAGGGAGGCTGGGAAATGTCTTTATTCTGGGCAATCCTGTGTCCAGCCAACATCCTGGAGTTCTCTACTGAGAAAGGAGAAAATGGGTACTGGAGGATAACTAATAGTCTCTGCCACAGAATGCAAGAAAATGGTGGGGAATTATTTTTTTAATTGAATCAAGTAAAGGATCTTTATGCCAGTAAGCAAAATTAATTAAACAGCTCAAAATATTACATCAGTTTTAGGCTGAATCTCCTAAATAGTGTAAAAGGGGCAGGATTTTGCCTATAAAAAGATTTATTCTGGGACCAGTGATGAGCTGCTAAATCATTTGCAAGCTGTTAAATGATTTACATATGGATGGAATTGAGAATTCCCGGACATTGGGTTCCTACCACTTTCCTCACTCTCCCTCTCACCTAATTTTCTCAATATTTCTAAAAATAAAGCATTTGAATGGAAATATTTAGGCCAAATTAAAAAATCAAGGCTATGAGACTTGGTTTTCTATACATCTCTGAAAACACCTACTACACAGAACTGTATCAAGTCAACATACTATAACTCTTGTCCTCAAGGAATTTTCAACTTAGTCTATGATAATATTAAATATTGTGATATGGTTTATGAAACACAATAGTACCAACCATGCACAGATGCATCAGTTATTAACCTGAAGATTTATGGATGGGCTTCGTGAAGTTGTATGCACATTCCTGAAATGGTGTACAAAATTATTTTGTAAACATATTTTTTTCTGTCAGTTTTGTCAGTTGCTCAAAGGAGTCTGGGAAACTCAAAGTTAAACTATTGCATTCATAGTTTAACTTCTGATTGTCCAGAGATAATACATATGCTGTGGTCCATTCATGCTGAAGTCCCAGTGTCCTAGAAACTGGTGGTGAGGGGAAATTTACCAGCCATCCAGAGCCAGAGGGATAAGCTGGACAAGAAGCAGAGCAAAATAGCAGGCCTTAGAGGGTTAGATTGAGCTGGGTCTTAATTATAGAGTAGCTCTACCAAACAACACATTCTCTTAGAACAAGTCATACCTAAATAACATATCTGACTTTCATCTAAGATGGCTTGTAGTCACCCAAATCAACAGCCAATGCCAATCCAGGGACATCCATTTTACATAGAAACCCAATGCATCTTTGCCTAGGCCTCCTGTAACGGTCTCACATCCTAAGTGTGACTTCTGCTGTTTCCTGGTGAGGGCTACGATGAATGACAGGGGCAATAAGAATAAAATTCAGAAGCCCGAGTTCAAACAGGTAGTACACCACATTTACTTAGGAATCTTTCAGTAGCCAAGGTCAATGAGCTCTGATAACGAACAATAAAATCTGTGTGTTTTAGAATATGGGTGATGAGATTTCTCACATTTGTTTTGTGTATTTCCTTCACTTGATTGGAAGGTTGCAGGGCACATGTCATGGTGATAGGACCCATTTTGCTCAGCCATGGGAAAGCAGACTTATTCTCATGAGATTAGAAGTTTGGATGTAAGAGTGATTAAGGACTCTAACCATGTGATGTTAGGTATATGCAGAATGCAGTCTGCATCTGAAGGCTGCAGCAGACTTTTAAAGAAGGAGGAACAGTCAGATGACACTGTTTAGAGACTGAGCCTCATAATGCTGGAAGGCAAATAGGCCTTTTTCCAGAACGCTTTGGGGGCAAGCCATCATAACATGCAGTTTTTATAGATCTGGAATGCGGCAGTTTAGACACTCTAGGAAATGTTGACTAGTGCTCTTGAATTATGGAAATTACATTAATGAGTAAATAATTTAGGCTACCAAAAAACTACAGTGACTCAAATGAGATAGTAGTTTCTTGCTAACTGCTCAGTGGTAGATGGGTGGCCAAAACAGCACCCACCAAATTGTCCAGGGACCTAGGCTCTTTCTCCCTTGTTGCTCCATCTTATCAGGGAAGACCACCAGCAGCAGCACCTCATTCCAGCTTCCAGGAAGGGGAAAAGAGAGAATGTAGAGAACAGGCACTCTCTCTTGAAGGATGTGATACCCAGGCAGCTCGCAGTACTCTGCTCACATTCCATCCTGGAGAACAGCACAAGGTCACACCTAGCTGCAAAACAAGCTTAGAGATAGAAGTCATAGCCATGTGCTCTGCTGAAATTGTCCAGGGGTAGGAGGGAGTCTGCTCCATTATTAGAATTTTTAAAAGGAGAGTGGATTCTGGGGAAGAAGGATCACAGTTGATATGAGACAGTTAAATATCCAACATGCCAAAACTGCTCATGCCAGTTAATGCCAGGAAAAAAATCACCGGCACACTACTAGTACTTCTTTGATCCTGTTGTATGCATTCTCCTAGGAGGAGCCTTCATCTTCAGGGAATCACTCTGCCACAGTGTGATTCTCTTTCATAGAATTAACCCAAGGCAGTAGAGCATCCTAGAAAGAGCATGGGCTTTTGAGTGAACCAGAAACCTCTCATTCCTGTGTCGCTTACTTAAATCTGTGTAATTTTGAACATATTACTCTACCTCAATAAACTTCAGCTTTCCTAACTGTAAAACAGGAAATACAATATGTAATAATACCATTGGACTATGGAGATTAAATCATTGTTATATATGTTCACAGTGCCTGATACATAGGGGAAGAAAGTGTATGTGTGTGTCTATATATGACTTTTACCAGGTTATACTGAAAGGAGGGAGACACAGAAAAGATTACTGATCAAGGTTGCATTGACCTTGAAAACTGAAATGAAAAATAACTTTGCCTTATAAAAATTCCATTTGGTCTGTGTCCTTAACTAGAGGACACACTCATTTCGGAGAAGGAAAAGGCAAAATGCTTCCCTTCTATTAATAAGGCAGTGAACAGTAACTCCAGCACTTTGGGAGGTCAAGGTGGGCAAATCACACTTGAGCTCAGGGGTTCGAGACCAGCCTGGGCAACATGGCAAACCCCATCTCTACAAAAAATACAAAAATTACCCAGGCATGGTGGTGTGTGTTTGTGGTCCCAACTGCTCAGGAGGCTAAAGTAGGAGGATCCCCTGAGCCTAGGAAGGCCAAGGCTGCAGTGAGCCATGATCACACCACTGTACTCTAGCCTGGGCAACAGAATGAGACTGCCTCATAAAGAACAAAAAACTGGCAGCGGTTGTGCCGTCTAAAATGCTGTCTAATAAAGAATTGAGAGCACCGATGTTAATGTTACACTGAAAATTTTGGACAGAGCTTCACCAGGAATATTAAGAGTTTGAAGTGAATGTTTCTTTCTTCATCTTTCCAAACTCTGCTCCTTCCAGGCCCAGTTTATATGCAGATTCCTCCTTGATGAAGACTTCCCCATCCCTGCAGGCAGAGGGAATTGCTTGTCTCACTGTAGTCCACAAACTGTCTTCTACTCCTTTCAAGTCCTGCTGCCTTATGTGACTGTTGGTAGCTTACTTGTCTGTGTCCTCTAAAAGATTATATGCAATCTGAGGGCAAAGACCTCATTTTATATTCATCATTGTCTCCCTTCCTTTCAACCCCTAGTATAAAACATCACACATAGCACATGCCAAATAATCAGGCTGCTTAATGAGTAAATGAAAGAATTCCTACTTGGCCACTCCAGCTCAATGTTCCAGTGACTGTATATTCTGACTAAAAAGAATGATTCGTTTTCTGACAAAGGAACATATTGAGGATAAAGAAACGATGGTTTTAAATCTTAGTTGTTCTGGGGAAATCGGAAACATTTGGTTATATTCAAAAGTCATGCATCTCTCAGTGAAGTAATATAGCTCTAAGTTTTGTTTATCTTAAGCAAGTCATTTAACCTTTATAGCTTTGCATTCTTCCTTAACCCAATGTGGGTAGTAACACTTGACCTGCCTGCTACACAGGGTCGCTGTGATGATGAAAAAATGAAATCACAACGTGGGTGAAATCTCTCTGGGAAATTCTAAATCACTATAAGATCTGAGGTCATAGTTGTAAAAGTTGCTTTCCATTTTATGGAACACAAAAGTGAACCTCCAAATTTTGACCTTCTGGCACCACAACTACATAATCCTTCAAGGCCCAGGCTAACATTGCTTATTTTGGAGGAGTAACCTCTCATCTCTCATTACTTAAAAGTTTCAAGACTCAGAGGTCACTTAATAAACAATTCCAAGTTAATCCCACAAATCATAGAATTGGATGATCTGACTTAACCTCTCATTTTACCTCCTAGAGATCAAATCTGCTGTTTCCTTTTCTATCATGGACAGACTCTCCTCTCTCACTTTCTGCCCCAGAATGTACAATAATCTACGATCTTGAAAGGAAACTCTACAAAAATAAAGTTTAACTGGAATGACGAATGAGGGCCACCCTCATTGTTAAGGTGTTATGTTTCCGCATAAATTTAAGATATGGTCTGGTTTCCTGAGGCTACAGTCTACTAACATTACAAACAGTTTGATTAAGGACCAGCTATATGGCTTTAGAATTATGCCAAAGAGGAGGAAGGAGAGAGCAAAATCCTACAGGAAATAGGCAAAGGCCTGGAAGATCAAAAGTTCTTGTCCCTGAAGTAAGCTTTCATTATTCATATAGTCCTTTTTAAAAAACCAAAAGTGTCCAGAGGAAGCACAGTAGATAAGTGACATCTGAGCAAGGGAGACCTCCTCTTGTGTCAAAGCAACACAGAATACAAAAGAGTAATTCAGCAGGAGGATGTAGGATTGCAGCTGGTAGGGGAAGGAGGGCTGGGAACCCTCCAAAGCTATGAAAGTCTAGGGATATGATGCATTTGTAGTATTTTCACTTTTTTGGTGCAAGGCTATCAGCCTCAGCACTCTTGACATTTTGAGCTAGACAGTTCTTTGTTGTGGGGAGCTGCCCTGTGCATTGTAAGAACCCCTGGCTTCTGCCTGCTAGATGCAACATCTTCTGAGATGTGAAAATAAAAAATGTTTCCAGACAGTGTCAAATGTCCTCTGGCAGCAAAATCTCCCTGCTTTTGACCCGCTGAGTTGAAATATATATACATTTGGCACTTGTTGGGTATAGTCTCCTACACTTGCCAGTTAGGTATGGAGGATGATAGTTACTCGTATCTTTTACATCTTTGTTGACTTCCCCCCAACTTTTCTATCACTTGCTAAGAAAGGGGTGCTAAAATCTGTAGCTCTGTGGAATTGTCTGACTTCTTCCAATTCTGTCAATTGCTTGACACATTTTTTAACTTTTTTTTTTTTTTTTTTTGAGATGGAGTCTCACTCTGTCGCCCAGGCTGGAATGCAGTTGTGCAATCTCGGCTCACTACAACCTCCGCCTCCCAGGTTCAAGCGATTCTTGTGCCTTAGCTTCCCAAATAGTTGGCATTACAGGTGCCCACCACCACACCCAGCTAATTTTTGTATTTTTAGTAGAGATGGGGTTTCACTTTGTTGGCCAGGCTGGTCTTGAACTCCTGATCTCAAGTGACCCACCTGCCTTGGCCTCGCAAAGTGCTGGGATTACAGGCGTGAGCCACCACACCTGACCTTAACTTTTTAAAAACAACTTTATTGAGGTATAATTTACTTTTTAGGGTGCTAAGAAGCCTCTCTTAGATTCTCCCTGTGAGATCAGTAGCATTCCCCAGTTGTGACAACCCAAAATGTCACCAGATATTGACAAATGTCCTCTTGGGAACAAAAGGCCCTTTCCCTAAGAACCATTGTTCCAGAGCCTATGACTACTGGGAGGTGTGAGGGTCAGTATGTAGCTCCTCATACTCATGCTTAGTTTAGAGTAAATTTGGCTCAAGAATGTAATAGGTCCCCTTAGTTTTACTTAGACAAATAGAGTAGGCAAAGCTGGTGCAGAGTGTACAGAATTGGGAGAAGGGCAGCACTGTTCTGGAAGCAACTATAGTAGATGAAGGATGAAATTCTGGGGCAGGGTGGGCTGGGAGTGGGAGAGGAGAGGTCCCACTGGTTATTCTGCTGAGAAGTTCCTGGGCAGGGAAGACTGCGTAGGTGAAGTCAGCTCAAGTAGGAAGAGATTAATCATTACCATAGGCCAAGGCAAGAAAGAGTCAACAAGAGTCCCAAGGCTAATAGCTGGGCACAGTGGCATGCATCCATAGTCCCAGCTACTCGGGAGGCTGAGGCAGGAGCATCAGTTGAGTCCAGGAGTCCAAGGCTGCTATGAGCTATAATGGCTCCAGGGCAATCCAGCCTGGATGAAGACTGAGACACCACCCCAAAAAGGAAGAGCCCTGATGGTGAGAGAACCAATACCAATGGCAGTAATGAGCAACAGCCAACGAAACCAATTTCTGGCCCAGGAGCTGACACTTGAACTGTCATCTCCTGCCTCCACATCTTATGCACTGTTTCCCAGCTCTGCTTTATAATTACGTCTTTACTGTACACTAACGACTTTCTGTAGTGGTATTCCCAAAGGGATGATTTGGGCTGCAAAACTGTAGAAAACCTAGGAGAACCCACTCCAGATGGTTAACTTGGGTTCTTTTCTATTTCCTACATGTCTCAGCTGGTTTGAGAAATAAAGGGAAAGAGTAGGAGAGAGAAATTTAAAGCTGGGTGTCCGAGGGAGACATCACATGTCAGTAGGATCCATGATGTTCCCTGAGCCATAAAACCAGTAAGTTTTTATTAGCGATTTTCAAAAGAGGAGGGAGTGCACAAATAGGGTGTGGGTCACAGAGATCACATACTTCACAAGGTAATAAAATATCACAAAGAAAGTGGAGGCAGGATGAGATCACAGGACCACAGGATGGGATGAAATTAAAATTGCTAATGAAGTTTTGGGCATGCATTGTCATGAATAACATCTTATCAGGAAACAGGGTTTGAGAGCAGACAACCTGTCTGACCAAAATTTACCAGGCAGGAATTTCCTTGTCCTAATAAGCCTGGGAGTGCTACAGGAGACTGGGGCTTATTTCATCCCTTCGGCTTCAACTATAAAAGACGGATGCCTCCAAAGGGGCTGTTCATAGATGCACCCTCAGGGCACATTCTCTTTCTCAGGGATGTTCCTTGCTGAGAAAAAGAATTCAGTGATATTTCTCCTATTTGCTTTTGAAAGAAGAGAAGCATGGCTCTGTTCCATCCGGCTCATTGGCGGCCAGTTCAAGGTTACCTCCCTTGTTTCCTGAACATCGCTGTTATCCTGTTCTTTTTTCAAGATGCCCAGATTTCATCTTGTTCAAACACATATACTCTACAAACAATTTGTGCAGTTAACGCAATCATCACAGGGTCCTGAGGTGACATATATCCTCCTCAGTTTACAAAGACGACGACAGGATTAAGAGATTAAAGTAAAGACAGGCATAGGAAATCACAAAGATATTGATTGGGGAAGTGATAAGTGTCCATGAAATCTTCACAATTTATGTTCAGGACTGCAGTAAAGACAGGCATAAGAAATTACAAAAGTATTAATTTGGGGAACTAATAAATGTCCATAAAATCTTCACAATTTATGTTCTTCTGTCGTGGCTTCAGCCTGTCCCTCCATTCAAGGTTCCTGACTTCCCGCAAAAAAAAACCTGACTTAGAATGACCTAGATGACAAGAACATTTATTATCTCAGATTACAAAAAGTCCAGAGGTAAAGTGGCTTCAGGTTTGGCTAATTCAGGGGACATATGATGTCACTGGGCGTGCAGGTTCTCCTCTTCTTTCTACTCTGCTATGGTTGGCCTGACTTTGCCCAATTCCCTTTATGGCTCTAGAATGTCTGCCACAGCTTCCAACATCACACATAGAGACAACAACTGGCAACAGCAGAAGGAATGAGTTCCTATATATCTCTAGCAAAAGGAGGGACCTCTTGTGATTGACCTCCCTGGCCTGGAGCTGGAGCTCAGCTACCCTGAGCTTGGGTTCTGCAGATCTCCAAAAAAAAAAGAATCCTTCAGCAGGGAAAAAATGGAGAACTACTACTGGGTAGGCATCCAAGTGTAAAACTGAATTTAATTTAAACACTACAGTTATATGGGGAGGCACTATTTTTTTTTCTTTTTTACATTTTTAAAAATTATTATACTTTAAGTTCTGGGATACATGTGCAGAACATGCAGGTTTGTCACATAGGTATACACGTGCCATGGTGGTTTGCTGCACCTGGCAACCTGTCATCTACATTAGGTATTTCTCCTAGTGCTATTCCTTCCCTAGCCCCCCTACCCCCAACAGGTGTGTATGATGTTCCCCTCCCTATGTCCGAGTGTTCTCATTGTTCAACTCCCACTTATGAGTGAGAACATGCAGTATTTGGTTTTCTCTTCCTGTGTTAGTTTGCTGAGAATTATGGTTTCCAGCTTCATTCATGTCACTGCAAAGGACATGAACTCATCCTGTTTTGTGGCTGCATAGTATTCCATGGTGTTTATGTGCCACGTTTTCTTTATCCAGTTTATCATTGATGGGCATTTGGGTTGGTTCCAAGTCTTTGCTATTGTGAACAGTGCTGCAATAAACATATGTGTGCATGTGTCTTTACAGTAGAATGATTTATAATCCTTTGAGTATATACCCAGTAGTGAGATTGCTGGATCAAATGGTATTTCTGGTTCTAGATCATTGAGGAATCGCCACACTATCTTCCACAACGGTTGAACTAATTCACACTCATGGGGCTGTAATATTATGAGCTTCGTTTTATAGATAAGAAATGTTGGCTAAGTTAAATGTCTTGCCCATGGTCAAGGACAGCAGGGAAGTTTCAGATAAGTGGTTTGACTTCAGACCCCATGTCTCTTAAGAGTCATTCTATGCTATAGTAATTTACTCCCAACTGCACCACCACTTTATTTGTACTGGACTGGGCTACTGCTAGCACCCTGTCTTATTAGTTTTCAGAAATAAACCACACTTCAAGGTCCTATCTGAAGAAGATTTCACAAGTTTTTAAAAAATATAAACACAAAAACTACTAGGAGATTTCTTCCTGTCTTCCTTCTTTCTTCCCTCTCTCCCTTCACGTCTCCTGACTTAACCTTTCTTGTACTCTTTTTAAGCACCTAAGTCAACAAAACAGATCCTTATGAGGATATCACTTCTCTTGTCTTAACCCCCCCATGCAGAAATCTGTGGAAATAACTCCTAGACCACCCAATAAACTGATACCATTTTCTGTCTGAACTTAGCAACAATGATGCCTAGCTCTGTGGGCAAAGCTCATGTTCAATGCTAAAGGAGATTATGCAGATTGAGTATATACACATACTATATGGGCCAGACTATACTGCAAACATTGCATATGTAGTATAGTCTACTGTCTACAATGGCCCATTGCATACTACATATGCCATGTATGTAGTGCAGTCTGGCCCATGTAGAAACTCAGTTTACTTTAGTTCTCATCATTCTCCAGCTTGGTAATAAGTTACCCATCAGGGATTCTCTTCTTTTGAGTTTCACCTCTACCCCTGTTCCTGATTTATGCAGCATATGTCTGGGAATACCAGCTTTCAGTTCTGCCATACTACTTCCTGAGAGTCTCTGATGATGCTACTCTTTGTGTGCGGATCCCCTTCCCACTACCCACTCCTGAGTCCCTTTGTCTTAAATAGCTCTTGCTCATCCTCCATGTGTTGGCTTAAATCACTTCTTAAGAAAGCCTTCTTTGCCCTACACCAAGTCAGATCCTCCTGTTGAATGCCCTCTTGATACCCTGTGTTTCTCCTTCACAGTACTTACTACATTTGTGATCAAAGTATTGGCATGCTTTATGTCTGCCTGACACTGAGATCTAAAGCCACACAAGGGAAGGGACTATGTCTATCTTGTTTGCAGTTGTATCGACATGATATACAACAACTGAACCACTGAACCCCAGGGAGTGCCCTGCCAATTTTGTCATTTCTGTAAGACGTGAGCTTCAGTTTGAAATACATGAGCATTCCTGTAAAGCTGCCTTGGGCTAGGCACAAGGGCACTGTGCTTAGAGTGCCCTGATCTGGCCAACATCTGGTTGCATCCCTGCCCACTAGGCAAGGAATCTGTGGGCCCAAAGGGTGTGCCCACAGGAGTCTGTGCTCTCAGAAGGGACTAAGTTACAGTATTCATTCAGCCCTGTGCTTGGGGAACAATTAAGGAACAGCTGTTTGCAGTGTGGTGACTGGAGCTTGGACAGAAAGGCTGGGGATGTGGGGTAAGACTGGGGCTGGAGGAAAAGTGGGGTAGACTTCAGTCTGTGGCTGGGAATTGGTCTTCGTGTGCTGCCATGTTCAGGCTCAACCCTCCGAGGAGTCCAGGAATTCTAATTCACATCTGACCTTACAGATTTTAACACAAGTATGTCTGGGAAGATCGGAGAATATGATTTAATAGTTCGTTAAGTTGATTTACAACTTTTAAATGTTTAGACTGAAAGTATACAAACCTCCATTTGTAACTTGCCCTAGTCCTGCAACTATTGAGGTGTGCCTGTCCAGTAGGAGACAGGAGGTTTCTTAGTCCTATTCCTATGTCCCCATTGATCTGGATTCTCCTCCATTGAACCCATGCTTACTTGGGCAGTGGTTGGCAATATTCCCCAAGGTCTCCCTCTGTTTACAGTTGCCTCCGACTTGAAGAGTCCCCTCTCAGAGCCAGGAAGCAGTGGCAAGCTTCTATCTTTCCTAAATCAGGTTTTCATTAGTAGCTAAAGTCCTCACCATAGCAGTGGGATAGGAAAGTGGGAGGAGGTAGAAAGGCACTTCAGTGAACACCAGGAGACAGGAATCACTGCTTAGAATCCTCAGCTTCAAGAGAGCTCAGGGGTCTAATAGAACCCTTCTGTCTTGCCTTGAGTCAGACAGAAAAAGGCAAGACCATATTTTTATAAATAAAGACCAATCAGAGAGGAAACATTTTATGAGACCATCCTTAGCAGTAAACAGAGGTGGTCAGGGCTCACTACTGAATGGAAGTCTAGGGGAAAAAAATGGACTTCCATGAAATGTATTGGATGTTAAACCCACCGAGAAAATGCTATGCATGTAGTTAGGTCAAACACGGAATTAGCAAAACGGACACCAAGATGATTTGCCTGTCAGCATTCACAAAGTTTCTTAAATATTTTCTCCTAAAAGTACACTTACTCTGATGTGCTCAGAATGCCGAGGGACAAATCAACTAATTCCTCATCACATGGCCAGTTCTTTATTATATTTTGGTAGTGGGAGTGCTAAGAACTTTACTTTCTCTGGCACTTGGATTTCTAGAAATTACTAGAAATAGTCTGTGACAGCCTTTCACTTACTGGGGAGGTAATTGACTGGTTAGTAAATTATCCAGAATGCTGAGACAACAGCCAGGTCAGTTGAATAACTTCTGTCATTGTAGAGTGAAACCTCTCTTCCATTTCTTCTGCCTTTGTCTAGATTTAGCTATAGGGAGAGACAGAGTAGGGGGGAGAGAGAGAGAAAGAGAGAGAGAGAGAGAGAGAGATGAAACCTTTACAGCCATATTAGAGATGGGCTTTGGAGATGAATGCCCTTCTCGGGGGATAGACAACTTTATAAGCCCTCTTCCTGTTGGTGAAAATTTCAGGGCTTAGAGATCTGTTTTGTGCCATCATTATAAGCAGTGCCATCAATGTGTCTTTATTTTTCTGAGCTTTAGATATAAAACACTGAAATTTATCCAAGTGTCCAATTGCAATTACATTATTTTTTTCTTCAGAAATCCAAGGACTTTATTTTCCTCTCTAAACAATGTGATCTTTAAGTTCTTTTGCTAATAAAAGATTTCACCACTCTATCTAATGTTACATATGCTGAAGCCCTTGAGGGGAAGTAGACTGATGTCTGCAACTTCCTTTGAAATACGTCAAAAAATAAGATGGATTGGTGAATGCATAGGGGACTGGTTAGCTGGAGAGAACAGTGATAAATCAGGAATAGGAAAATGCTAATTCTAGAATCTAGGTGTTGGATATGTGAGGAAATCACTGTAAAATTCTTTCATGTTTTTTATATTTTTTATTATTTTCTTAATAAAATGTTAAGCAAAATTTAAAAAGACTTTTATAAACTCCCTTACTGTGAATAGGCCAACTATTCTCTCAGTCAAAGCATTTGAACTGGTATTAACCTCAAGCTCCATTACACAAATAGCAAGAAATAAACCAAAAATATTTGAATATTTCTGTCTGGTTTAAGATAATTAAAAATGACATTGTGATTAGTTTTTTAATAAACAAATATTTAAATTTTTTATATGGTCAAAATGTGTAGTGATTTCACACCCTTGAATGATATTCTCAAAGTTATAGTATTGTATAATATCTTAAAAGCAAGAATTGCTGTAGCAGTAAGGGTTCATCTTATATATTTTCTTATATTAGTAACCTGTATAGATTTCCAAAATAATAGCTTCAATAACGTAAATCCAGAGAAGTGATAGTCTACATTTTTTCGCAAGTTTCCTTTTCCAATATCTAGCCTGCTTTTAATATTTTAATATTTTAAAGCTTACATGTAAATTAAGATTTATAATTATGTATCACTTTCTTTGTTAAATTTAATTATTATATGTCCATGAAAGATGAAGATATTATAGACAAACCATCACATATTTTTTATTTCATTAGCATGACCTTTTCATGTCTCTCAACCTAAAAATCTTGATAATCTCAATTCGACTGGAACATATAAAAGGGAAATTATTTTCAATTCCCCACACACTTTCAAAGTAAAACCTAAGCATAGAAAAACTAAAAGAGATACTACGCTCTGCAACATGGATTTCTCTTTTGTTAAATAAATAATTACTCAATAATTTTTTTTCTTAAGATGGCTTTAAACTAATTCAAGGGTCTATTGAAAGTTTGATTAGTGGGAAAAACAACAGACACCTAAAAAATAAACGAATATATTTTGTTTGGCCCAAAGTTACTTTTTTTTAATTTATTTTTTTTAATTTTTTTATTATTATACTTTAAGTTCTAGGGTACATGTGCATAGCGTGCAGGTTTGTTTCATATGTATACTTGTGTCATGTTGGTGTGCTGCACCCATCAACTCCTCAGCACCCATCAATTCATCATTTATATCAGG
>NW_012118500.1:1251246-1251660 GCF_000951035.1 Colobus angolensis palliatus
CCCTCACTTTCAGGCACCCCAATCAGACGTAGATTTGGTCTTTTTACATAATCCCATACTTCTTGCAGGCTTTGTTCATTTCTTTCTCTTCTTTTGTCTTTTGGTTTCTCTTCTCACTTCATTTCATTCATTTGATCCTCAATCGCTGATACTCTTTCTTCCACTTGATCGAGTCAGTTACTGAAGCTTGTGGATTTGTCACGTATTTCTCGTGTCATGGTTTTCATCTCTGTCATTTCGTTTATGATCTAGTCTGCATTAATTATTCTAGCAATCAATTCTTCCTCTCTTTTTTCAAGATTTTTAGTTTCTTTCCACTGGGTACGTAATTCCTCCTTTATCTCTGAGAAGTTTGGTGGACTGAAGCCTTCTTCTCTCATCTCGTCAAAGTCATTCTCTGACCAGCTTTGATCC
>NW_012118500.1:1252715-1253176 GCF_000951035.1 Colobus angolensis palliatus
GAGCTTCCCAGCGGCTTTGTTTACCTACTTAAGCCCCAGCAATGGCGGGCGCCCCTCCCCCAGCCTCGCCGCTGCCTTGCGGTTAGATCACAGACTGCTGTGCTAGCAATGAGGGAGGCTCCGTGGGCATGGGACCCTCCTGGCCAGGTGTGGGATATATTCTCCTGGTGTGCCCATTTACTTAAAGTGCAGTATTGGGGTGGGAGTTACCCAGTTTTACAGGTGTTGTGTGTCTCAGTTCCCCTGACTAGTAAAAAGGATTCCCTTCCCCCTTGCGCTTCCCAGGTGAGGCGATGCCTCGCCCTGCTTCAGCTCTTGCTGGTCAGGCTGCAGCAGCTGACCAGCACTGATTGTCTAGCACTCCCTAGTATGATGACCCCAGTACCTCAGTTGAAAATGCAGAAATCGGGGGGCGGAGCAAGATGGCCGAATAGGAACAGCTGCAGTCTCCAACTCCCAGC
>NW_012118500.1:1260972-1263011 GCF_000951035.1 Colobus angolensis palliatus
AAAAAAAAAAAAAAAAAAAAAGAAAATGCAAAAATCACAGGTCTTCTGTGTCGCTCATGCTGGGAGTAGGAGACTGGAGCTGTTCCTATTTGGCCATCTTGTTCCACCCCCGGCCCAAAGTTATTAAAAAGAATTGATGTATATTTTAAACAGCCAAGTTCATTTCCTTCTCCATTTAAAAAAATAAAATGTCTTTTGCTTGCTGAAAGATTCAGACTTGACTATTTTGTCTGGTGAAGAGAAAATTACACCTACTGAAAAACTCGATTCAATTAATTTAGCCAAGAAGAGTTAGTCAACTAAAACAATACCTCCTGCTCACAGTATCCATATCTTTAAGTGAATAGTTTTGTAATACTGAGGAGTTTGAGAATGAGTTTATATGAGAATGGAAGCAGATCCCACACATGCACATATGAAAATCACGTGTGTACCTTAAGGGCACCACATGCATCCTGAGAAAGGGAGTATATAGCACCTGCAGGTTGACACTAGTAACATTCATACACTGTACAGACACTAATTACATACAAATTAATAAAAGTGATATAACAGAAAAAGAGACTTGTTTAATACTTCTTCCATCTTTGTAGTATGAAAGCAGTTCAATCAACTGGGTCTTTTTCTTTTTTGCAGTAATTCCTTGCAATGATTTAGAATTTCTATGACAGGCATGCAAATGGCCTGCATTTGTATTCATCATTCAATTGGCTGTAACAGGTACTCTTCCTGAAGTTCAGTTTCCCTGGCTTTGGCATTCACTACAAATGCTGATCTTTGCTCCTTTTCACATTGCCTCATGCTTTCTGAGGAAGTTTTACATGAATATAGGTGAAGTTAAGAGCATAAAGTAAGCTTTGTGCTTATGAGACCGACAGGAACACAGCTAATCTTCCATACACGATTAAAACCACATCTTCCAACAGAAGGGGCATGTGGAGAGAGAGCAGCCTGTAAGTGTTATGCTGCCCAAGATGAGGTTAGGGCTGTTTCTCTTCCTCTAAGTAAAAGACTAAGGGCTGTTGACCTTGTGGGTTTGTCATCTGGGAAACACTTCACAGGCACTGTGCATGTGACCACTCAGGGTCAGGTGAGACTGAAACCACCCAATAACTTCTGTAAAGCCTCAAGAAAGCACATCACAGTTATCCTCAAGCCAGCGGAATCTTACCCACAATATTTAGTGTCATTTCTCTAATACAGTGGGTCAGGCTGTAGGACTCAGCTGCAGCTAGCAGTTATGGCTAATATCAACACTGGCTGGAATGATGTTCCAGCTGGTGGGAGAAATTCAGTATGTGACAAATTTCAAGGAGTTCATCATTTGGCAGAGTAGTTGCTGCAACCATCCCCTTCTGGAGCAGGACTTGTCACCATAGCATAATCCTCTACAAGAAAACAGTTTCTTAGAGTTGAAAACATTCTCGGTTGTTGAGGGGCGGAGCAAGATGGCCGAATAGGAACAGCTCCACTCTCCAACTCCCAGTGCGAAGGACACAGAAGACCAGTGATTTCTGCATTTTGAACTGAGGTACTGGGGTCATCTCACTAGTGAGTGCCGGACAATCGGTGCGGGTCAGCTGTTACAGCCCGACCAGCGAGAGCTGAACCAGGGCGAGGCATCGCCTCACCTGGGAAGCGCAAGGGGGAAGGGAATCCCTTTTCCTAACCAGGGGAACTGAGACACACAACACCTGGAAAATCGGGTAACTCCCACCCCAATACTGCGCTATAGGCTAACGGGCACACCAGGAGAATATACACCACGCCTGGCCGGGAGGGTCCCACACCCCCGGAGCCTCCCTCCTTGCTAACACAGCAGTCTGCGGCGATCTAACCGATCTAACCGTAGGGCAGCAGCGAGGCTGGGGGAGGGGTGCCCGCCATTCCTGAGGCTTCAGTAGGTAAACAAAGCTGGTGCGAAGCTCCAACTGGGTGGAGCTCCACAGCAGCTCAAGGAAACCTGCCTGTCTCTGTAGACTCCGCCTCTGGGGACAGGGCTCAGCTAAAAAAAATAACAGGGGAAGCAGCAGAGACCT
>NW_012118500.1:1267946-1279166 GCF_000951035.1 Colobus angolensis palliatus
AAGAAAGAAAACATTCTCTAATCATCTTACTTTGCACCTCTTCCTCTGATAGTGGAAGCCAATGTCATGGCTTCCAGCAGCTACCCAGAGCTGCATATACATATGTAACAAACCTGCACGTTATGCACATGTACCCTAGAACTTAAAGTATAATAAAAAAAAATAAAATTTAAAAAAAAAAAAAAGAAAGAAAACATTCTCTAATCATCTTACTTTGCACCTCTTCCTCTGATAGTGGAAGCCAATGTCATGGCTTCCAGCAGCTACCCAGAGCTGCACATGCAGTGGATGGTTGAACACTAGGACATCGTGCCACATCATCTGTCTACCCAGCAGAAACACTGTCTTCCCACATCCACAGCATCTCATGGAGTAAAGACACTTTCAGGTTGCAGCAATCATGAATGGTATGGAAGGCCCTCTCCATTTACCATGTTCCTTATAATCTGTCATGCAGTAATCTCATTGTCTCAAGTGAGAGGCTGTCAGCTGGAAACATGATCTTCAGCACAGGTTCTAGACACTGCTGTTCTCAAGCTCACTGTGTTGAAAGATCACTAAGTAATGATTAAGCATTCACAAAACAGAAGAGCTCAAAAGAGAACATCTATAAGTTTCAGCTGCAAATAGCTCTTCAACAGGAAAAAAAACTAAAAATGTCCTAGAGAATCGCTTGAACCCAGGAGATAGAGGTTGCAGTGAGCCGAGATCGTGCCATTGCACTCCGACCTGGGTGACAAGAGCAAAACTCCATCTCAAAAAAAACAAAAAACAAAACAAAAAAAAGTTCTGCCTTCTAAGTTCTAATCTGATTGGAGCCTTTCCTCCTGTCTGTGTCTTCCAGTGGTAACCTGTTAAATCCAGTAAGAGTTTGCCATGAGAAATACTTGGAAATACCAAGCAAGATGGATATGTCCAGGTCTCAATTAAATACCTGGTACATAGCCTCCAAGTTGGCACATATGCACCAGAAAAGACTATGCTTTATATTTCTCCAATTGTCAGATGCTTTACCATTTTTAGTTTTTAAAAACTCTTTTTATCTTCTTTGGTCCTTAGCGTGGTCACTTATTATGGAACACACAGAAAGTTCCTTGTACTTCTAGTTCTTGAACCTGAAGGTAAAAACCGAAGAAATTGGGAACGCTTGAATTTCCCATTTATGGGACAGCCTGGAATTGGCTTAGGAATTATTTCAAGGTTTAATTGTCAAAACCAGACTTAGAGATCCTTTGGCAGGAGTGTTCCCTCAAAACTTCATCACTGTCTACTCTGTTTCTATCAAAGTGCTTTCTAGTAATCACAGTCAGTGATTCCTGTCTTTTACTTTAATAAATTTACTTAAGGAATTTATAAGAATAATTTTTGAAATTTATTTTGTTACTTTAAATACAGTAAAATTAGCTTTTTCTGTACAACTCTGTGAGTTTTGAAAAATGCATAGATTTGTGAAACCACCTCCACAATTAGGATACAGACTAGTTTCCTCATCCCAAAGAGATTTGCTCACGCTATTCCCTGGTGGTCAAAAGTTCTCACCACTAACCCCTGGCAAACAGCTGATCTGTTTTACATCTCTGTATTTTGCATTTTCTAGAAAAGAATGCAAATGGAATAACACTATACATAATATTTTGAGTCTGGCTTCTTTCACTTATTATAGTGCATTTGAGATTCATCCATACTGTTGCAAGTTCATTCTGTTTTATGGATGAGAAGTATTTCATTGTATGGATATACTCCATTCTGTTTATCCATTTCCCAGTAAAAGGATGTTTGTGTTACTTTCAGTTTTAGTGATTATGAGCAGCATCACCGTAAACATGTACTTACAGATTTTTGTGAATATAAGTTTCTAATTTTTACTGCTGGGTCATTTAGTAGGTGTATATTTAAATTTTTAAGAAACTGCCAAACACTTTTCTAGAGTAGCTGTACTGTTTTGCATACCCACTAGCTATGTACAAGTGTTCTGCTTGTTCCATCCTTGCCAGTACCGCCTAGACTCAGTTTGTTCTTATTTGTGCCATTTTAATAAGTATATTATGGATTCAGTTGTATTTCCCTAATGACTAATGATGTCAAGCACATTTTCATGTGCTTATTTGCCATCCATATACCTTCTTTGGTGAAAAGAATGTACAAATCTTTTGCTCTTTTTAGAAATCATGTTGTTTGCTTTTTCTGTCTCAATTTTGAGTTTTGTTTTGGATACAAGTCCCTTGTTGGATATTTGATTTGCAAATATTCCCCCAGTCTTGTCTTTTTGTTCTCCAACAATATCTTTTATATAGCAGAACATCTGAATTTTGATTAAGTTCAATTTATCTTTTTTTAATTTATAGATTGTGCTTTCCATGTCATATCTAAAAATGTTTTGCTTAACCCAGGATCAAGAACAACTTGCCCTATGTTTTCCTCTAAAATTTTACAGTTTTCCATTTTACATTTAAGCTGATAATCCATTTTGAAAATTCTTGTATAAAGTGTGAGATACAGGTTAAGATTCATTGTTTTATTTATGTCTGTCCAGTTATTCAAACATCAGTTACAGAAAATGGCAATTCTCCATTGAATTGCTTTTATACCTTTGTCAAAAATCAGTTGACCATGTATTACTGTGAGTCTGTTTCTGGACTCTCTATTCTGTTACATTGAGATCTGTGTGCATGATTTCAGCATTACCACAATCTTGATTCCTGTAGCTTTACAGAATTAGTTGGACTCCTCTAATGTTTTTCTTCTTTCTTAAATTATTTTGGCTATTCTGATTGCTTTGTATGATTTATAAATTTTAGAAAAGCTTTTGGTATCTCAAAAATAAAAGTCTAGTGAGATTTTGATTGTCATTGCAATAAATCTATAGATCAATTTGGGAAGAACTGACATCTTAATAATAATGAGTCTGCAAATCCATGAACACAATGCATGAGTCTGCAAATCCATGAACACAATGTCTTCCTTTATTTAGGTCTTCTTTGATTTCTCTCATCAACATTTTGTATTTTTTAGCATATAAAGGTTGGATGTTCTCTTGGATTTGTACCTAAGCATTTCATTATAAAATGATATTTTGAGAGAATTATAAAAATGATACTTTGAAAATTTTCTGTTTCCAATTATTCAATGCTATGTGGAGAGAAATACATTTGATTTTGTGTATTAATCTTGTATCCAGCAACCATGCTAAATTCACTTAGGTTTATAAGCTTTTTTGTAGAATTCTTGGGATTGTCTATGTAGATGATCATGTCATGCACGTAGAGACAGTTTTATTTATTTATTTCTAGTTTATATATTTTTATTATACTTTAAGTTCTAGGGTACATGTGGACAACAAGCAGGTTTCTAACACAGGTATGCATGTGCCATGTTGGTGTCCTGCACCCATTAACTCGTCATTTACATTAGGTATTTCTCCTAATGCTATCTCTTCCCCCTCTCCCCATCCCACAAGAGGCCCTACAGTGTGATGTTCTCCACCCTGTGTCCAGGTATTCTCATTGTTCAATTCTATGAGTGAGAACACTGGTGTTTGGTCTTCTGTCCTTGTGATAGTTTGCTCAGAAAGATGGTTTCCAGCTGCATCCATGTGCCTGCAAAAAACATGAACTTATTCTTTTTATGGCTGCATAGTATTCCATGGTGTATATGTGCCACATTTTCTTTTTCTTTTTTTTTTTCTTTTTTTTTTTTGAGACAGAGTCTCGCTCTGTCACCCAGACTGGAGTGCAGTGGCCAGATCTCAGCTCACTGCAAGCTCCACCTCCGGGGTTTATGCCATTCTCCTGCCTCAGCCTCCCGAGTAGCTGGGACTACAGGTGCCCACCACCTCACCCAGCTAGTTTTTTGTATTTTTTAGTAGAGACGGGGTTTCACCATGTTAGCCAGGATGGTCTCGATCTCCTGACCTAGTGATCCGCCCGTCTCGGCCTCCCAGAGTGCTGGAATTAAAGGCTTGAGCCACCGTGCCCGGCCAGTGCCACGTTTTCTTAATCATGTCTATCATTGATGGACATTTGACTTGGTTCCAAGTCTTTGTTATTGTGAATAGTGCCACAATAAATATACATGTCAAGTGTCTTTATAGTAGCCTGATTTAT
The DNA here is from genome assembly GCF_000951035.1 of Colobus angolensis palliatus. Classification (NCBI taxonomy): domain Eukaryota; kingdom Metazoa; phylum Chordata; class Mammalia; order Primates; family Cercopithecidae; genus Colobus; species Colobus angolensis. The sequence continues at coordinate 1,272,050 of NW_012118500.1, forward strand.
AATCCTTTGGGTATATGCCCAGTAATGGGATGGCTGGGTCAAACAGTATTTCTACTTCTAGATCCTTGAGGAATTGCCACACTGTCTTCCACATTGATCAAACTAGTTTACGCTCCCACCAACAGTGTAAAAGCATTTCTATTTCTCCACATCCTCTCCAGCACCTGTTGTTTCCTGAATTTTTAATGATTGCTATTCTAACCGGCATGAGATGGTATCTAATTGTGGTTTTGATTTGCATTTCTATGATGGCGAGTGATGATGAGCATTTTTTCACGTGTCTGTTGGCTGTATAAACATCTTCTTTTGAGAAATGTCTGTTCATATCCTTTGCCCACTTTTTGATGGGGTTGCTTGTTTTTTTCTTGTAAATTTGTTTGAGTTCTTTGTAGGTTCTAGATATTAGCCCTTTGTCAGATGAGTACATTGCAAAAATTTTCTCCCATTCTGTAGGTTGCCTGTGTTCACTCTGATGGTAGTTTCTTTTGCTGTGCAGAAGCTCTGTAGTTTAATTAGATCCCATTTGTCAATTTTGGCTTTTGTTGCTGTTGCTTTTGGTGTTTTAGACATGAAGTTCTTGCCCATGCCTATGTCCTGAATGGTATTACCTAGGTTTTCTTCTACAGTTTTTATGTTATTAGGTCTCACAGTTAAGTCTCTAATCTATCTTGAATTAATTTTTGTATAAGGAGTAAGGAAAAGATCCAGTTTCAGCTTTGTACTTATGGCTAGCCAATTTTCCCAGCACCATTTATTAAATAGGGAATCTTTTCCCCATTTCTTGTTTCTCTCAGGTTTGTCAAAGATCAGATGGCTGTAGATACGTGGTATTATTTTTGAGAACTTTGTTCTATTCCATTGGTCTATATCTCTGTTTTGGTACCAGTACCATGCTGTTTTTGTTACTGTAGCCTTGTAGTATAGTTTGAAATCAGGTAGCGTGATGCCTCCAGCTTTGTTCTTTTGACTTAGGATTGTCTTGGTAATGCAAGCTCTTTTTTTGGTTCCATATGAACTTTAAAGCAGTTTTTTCAAATTCTGTGAAGAAAGTCATTGGAAGCTTGATGGAGATGGCACTGAATCTATAAATTTCCTTGGACAATATGGACATTTTCACAGTATCGATTCTTCCTATTCACGAGCATGAAAAGATCTTCCATTTATTTGTGTCCTCTTTTATTTCATTGAGCAGTGGTTTGGAGTTTCCCTTGAAGAGGTCTTTCAAGTCTCTTGTAAATTGGATTCCTAGGTATTTTATTCTCTTTGTATCAATTGTGCATGGGAGTTCACTCATGATTTAGCTCTCTGTTTGTCTGTTAATGATGTATAGGAATGCTTGTGATTTTTGCACATTAATTTTGTATCCTGAGACTTTGCTGAAGTTACTTATCAGGGTCCACTGATTGCAGGAAAAGACTTTCAGAGAGTTAGGAGCCTTTATGGCATCCACTGTTACTAAGAAGTACAGCTTCATGACTGGAGCTTGCCTCAAAGCAGGACTCGGGGAGTAAAAAGAGAGAAAATTAGGACAGGAGATATTTCCACTGTACAATTTGTCCTGTAAGAAACTGACTTCCTGCTTTCTTTCCTCTGTCCAAAAAGTAAGAGTTTTTCTTGGAACTCTGTCTATCCACAACTGCTGCAGACTTCCAGCATTCAGGCTGCTCTTGAGTATAAACTAGAAGATACGGTAGAATTTTTTTAAAGTTGGGGAGCAGGAGGGGTGGGCGGTAGGCATGGTGGCTCACACTTGAAATCCCAGCACTTTGGGATGCTGAGGTGGGAAGATTGCTTGAAGTTCGAAAACAGCTTGGGTAATGAAATGAGACCCTCATCTCTACTTTTTAAAAATAAAAATAAAAATAATGGGAAACTTGCTCCCGTATCAGTCATGATCTTCAAGATTTTATTTCCCTCATCAATATGTCTACTATTACTCTTCAAAGTTCTCAGATAGTTACTTTACATATTCTGTCTAGTTTTTAGTTGTAATCAAAGAGATGGGTAGCCTGTGCTTAATCTATCACAGGCACTCAGAATTAATTTTGTCTACTTTCATTTTATTCACTAACTTTAGAATCTAAATCTTAATTTAAGATTTTTACTCTCTTTGTTTTCTGAATCTCTTGCCATAGCAACTTTGATCAAAGTATCTTCAGATTTTGCAAGTTGTCCTTGCTCATATGAAAGCACTTAAAGCTGTAAAGGGACTCACAAATTATAGGAACATTGTGTCATGTTACCTGTGTTTGATTTGTTGTGAGAAGTGCTTGGGTCATGTCCAGTTCTGCCCTTATCAGCTAGAAGATCTTGAGTAAGTTACCAAACCCCTCTGAACTGCAGTTTCCCCATCGTTAAAATAAAGATCATCTTACAAAACTCACAAGTTTGTTGTAAGAATTAAATCAGACATTAGGGGTGTTAAGTCTGCCTATACAAGGTACTCAATAAATGGCAACTATTTTTATCATTAGGAACAGTCTGTATTGTTGATGTCTATTTGACCAATTTTGGTCAAAGGATACTTTTCTTTGCTTTATAGCCTTGTTTTAGTGTTATGGTAAGAGTAATCATTAGACCTCCATCAAGATAATTGCAAACTATGGATGAGATCAGTCAGAAGTATCTCAATAATGAAGATTCATAGGGGATCTGTTTGACTGTACAGTAACCCCCTTTGTCCTTCATTTCACCTTCTTTGGTTTCAGTTACCTGTGGTCAACCACAGTCTGAAAATATTACATACTACAGTAAGACATTTTGAGAGAGAGACCATAGTCACATATTGCAGTATATTATTATAATTGTTCTATTTTTTATTATTAGTTATTGTTGTTAGTCTCTTACTATGCCCATTATAAATTAAATATTATCATAGGTATATATGTATAGGAAAAAACATGGTATATATAGGGTTCTACACTATCTACAGTTTCAGGCATTCAAAGGAGGTCTTGGAATGTATTCCCCATGGATAAGTGAATAGTATGTTTACTCTTGGTAAAAATGGTACATTTTTCAAAGAGGTGCAATTACAGAAGATGGCAGTGCCCCAATGACCAGAAAAAAACAGCCCCTTCTGGAGAAACATTTAGCAGGAATCTGACAATACAGAAAAGAAGCATCAAAGTGGTTGTAGAAACACAAAGAAGAGTATGAGAGTACAGTGATATATTCTGTCTTTGGTAGAAAACTTTTCCTCCAATACCTTTTTTTTGTTGTTGTTAACTGTAGCTTCAACTCATGTATTTCTTTGTTTCCTGAAATATCCTGGTACCAATTCTGTTCTATTCATCAATCCTCATTATAAATTCAAAACCATGTCACGGCCTGGAATTTCTTTGTTGAAATGGAGGTCACATTTTTAATAATCCAGCTTGCTTGGGGGCCTCTGATATCTTTTTCCATATGTTAATTAATGGTCATAACTGTTTTTTTTCTTTTCTTTCTCATTTTCTGTCGCCTTTCTCATGTCTGGCAGGTTATAACTTGCTTCAAGATTTGCTTCTTGATCTTTTTCTTCTTGCTAGCTCTCTTGTTTATGAGCTTATAGTGCTTGCCTGGGACTTTTTAATTGCATTCTATTTCAACACAAATGGCTTCTGAACTTTTTATTCTTCACATTTCTGGAATGATAATAAGTAATAGAGTCAAATTTAACTAAAGAAGAAGAATATCAAAAGTTCGCTAGAGCAGAACACAGAATAATACATCATTTCATTAGTTTTCAACACCCACACTAGAAAGCTCACTAGTGATCATTCTTTTCCATTCTGTTGCCATCACTCCTGCATTCATAATGTCTGCTGTCATTTCAAAAGTGCCAAAATGCAGTGATGATTTCTTCCACAGGGCAATGTAGGATGGAAAATGAGCTGACCATTATTAAAGGAAAAGTATCAGTTATACTGAATATGAAATTCCACAACAACCAATAACCAAGTGTCTATTAAGTGCTTACTGTATATACCTAGCAATGAATGAAAAAGACATATGTTAAAAGCTCCTTCTTTCTCTATTCCACCTCCTTTGATGCTCCCTGGTGGTCTTTAGTGCTCCTCCTCTATACCGTCCTGCTCTCCTAATTCTAATCAGCAATTTTTATCCCAAATATTCTTCCTTGAAAAACATAAACCTTAAAAGTTTCACAGATTTGACTTGCCAGCCCCTCAGATCATGTGCGTACAAAAAATATTGACAGTCTCCTATAGACTGAATGTTTGTGTGCCCTTAAAATTCATAGGTTTGGTGGACAGAGCAAGATGGTCAAATAGGAACAGCTCCAGTCTCCAGCTCCCAGCGCAAGTGACAGACAAGATGGGTGATTTCTGCATTTTCAACTGAGGTACCAGGTTCATCTCACTAGGGAGTGCCTGACAATCAGTGCTGGTCAGCTGCTGCAGCCTGACCAGGGAGAGTTGAAGCAAGGCGAGGCATTGCCTCACCTGGGAAATGCAAGGGGGAAGGGAATCCCTTTTCCTAGCCAGGGGAACTGAGACACACAACACTTGGAAAATCGGGTAACTCCCACCCCAATACTAGGCTTTGCCAAGGGTCTTAGCAAACGGCACACCAGGAGATTATATCCCACACCTGGGTGGTAGGGCCCCACACCCGCTGAGCCTCCCTCATTGCTAGCACAACAGTCTGTGATCTAACAGCAAGGCAGCAGTGAGGCTGAGGTAGGCGCACCCACCATTGTTGAGGCTTAAGTAGGTAAACAAAGCCACTAGGAAGCTCGAACTGGGTGGAGCCCACAGCAGCTCAAGGAGGCCTGCCTGTCTCTGTAGACTCCAACTCTGGGGACAGGGCACACAGCTAAACAAACAAAAAAAAAGCAGCAGAAACCTCTGCAGATGCAAACAACCCTGTCTGACAGCTTTGAAGAGAGCAGTGGATCTCCCAACACAGAGGTTGTGATCTGAGAACGGACAGACTGCATGCTCAAGTGGGTCCCTGACCCCTGAGTAGCCTAACTGGGAGACATCCCCCACTAGGGGCAGACCAACACCCCATACCTCACACGGCAGGGTACACCCCTGAGACGAAGCTTCCAAAGCAAGAATCAGACACGTACACTTGCTGTTCAGCAATATTCTACCTTCTGCAGCCTCTGATGCTGATACACAGGCAAACAGGGTCTGGAATGGACCTCAAGAGGTCTCCAACAGATCTACAGCTGAGGTCCTGACTGTTAGAAGGAAAACTAACAAACAGGAAGGACACCACAACAAAACCCCATCAGAACATCAGCATTATCAAAGACCAAAGGCAGATAAAACCACAAAGATGGGGGAAAAACAGGGCAGAAAAACTGGAGATTCAAAAAATAAGAGTGCATCTCCCCATCCAAAGGAACGCAACACATCGCCAAAAACGGATAAAAGCTGGATGGAGAATGACTTTGACGAGTTGGGAGAAGAAGGCTTCAGTCCATGAAACATCTCAGAGCTAAAGGAGGAATTACGTACCCAGTGGAAAGAAACCAAAAATCTTGAAAAAAGAATGGAAAAATGGATAACTAGAATAATCAATGCAGAGAAGGCCATAAATGAACTGACAGAGATAAAAACCATGACACGAGAAACAGACAAATTCACAAGCTTCAGTAACTGACTTGATCAACTGGAAGAAAAAGTATCAGTGATTGAGGATCAAATGAATGAAATGAAGTGAGAAGAGAAGTTTACAGAAAAAAGAGGAAAAAGAAATGAACAAAGCCTGCAAGAAGTATGGGATTATGTGAAAAGACCAAATCTACATCTGATTGGGGTGCATGAAAGTGAGGGGGAAAATGGAACCAAGTTGGAAAACACTCTTCAGGATATCATCCAGGAGAACTTCCCCAACCTACCAAGGCATGCCAACATTCAAATTCAGGAAATACAGAGAACGCCACAAAGATAATCCTCCAGAAGAGCAACTCCAAGACACATAATTGTCAGATTCACCAAAGTTGAAATGAAGGAAAAAATGTTAAGGGCAGCCAGAAAGAAAGGTGGGGTTACCCACAAAGGGAAGTCCATCAGACTAACAGCAGATTTCTCGGCAGAAACTCTACAAGCCAGAAGAGAGTGGGGGCCAATATTCAACATTCTTAAAGAAAAGAATTTTAAACCCAGAATTTCATATCCAGTCAAACTAAGTTCAATAAGTGAGGGAGAAATAAAATTCTTTACAGATAAGCAAATACTGAGAGGTTTTGTCACGACCAGGCCTGCCTTACAAGAGACCCTGAAGGAAGCACTAAAAATGGAAAGGAACAGTCGGTACCAGCCATTGCAAAAACATGGCAAAATTTAAGACCATCAATGCTAGGAAGAAATTACATCAACTAATGAGCAAAAAACCAGTTAATATCATAATGACAGGATCAAGTTCACACATAGCAATATTAACCTTAAATGTAAATGGACTAAATGCTCCAATTAAAAGACACACACTGGCAAATTAGATAAAGAGTCAAGACCCATCAGTCTGCTGTATTCAGGAGACCCATCTCACATGCAGAGACACATATAGGCTCAAAATAAAGGGATGGAGGAAGATCTACCAAGCAAATGGAGAACAAAAAAAAGCAGGGGTTGCAATCCTAGTCTCTGATAAAATAGACTTTAAACCATCAAAGATCCAAAGAGACAAAGAAGGCCATTACATAATGGTAAAGGGATCAATTCAACAGGAAGAGCTAACTATCCTAAATATATATGCACCCATTACAGGAGCACCCAGATTCATAAAGCTAGTCCTTAGAGACTTACAAAGAGACTTAGATGCCCATACAATAATAATGGGAGACTTCAACACTCCACTGTCAACATTAGACAGATCAACGAGACAGAAAGTTAACAAGGATATCCAGGAATTGAAGAGCTAACTATCCTAAATATATATGCACCCAATACAGGAGCACCCAGATTCATAAAGCAAGTCCTTAGAGACTTACAAAGAGACTTAGATGCCCATACAAGAATAACAGGAGACTTCAACACCCCACTGTAAACATTAGACAGATCAACGAGACAGAAAGTTAACAAGGATATCCAGGAATTGAAATCATCTCTACAGCAGGCAGACCTAATAGACATCTACAGAACTCTCCACCCCAAATCAACAG
>NW_012118500.1:1279896-1280254 GCF_000951035.1 Colobus angolensis palliatus
CTACCATCAGAGAATACTATAAACACCTCTACGCAAATGAACTAGAAAATCTAGAAGAAATGGATAATTTCCTGGACACTTACACTCTCCCAAGATTAAACCAGGTAGAAGTTGAATCCCTGAATAGAGCAATAGCAGGCTCTGAAATTGAGGCAATAATTAATAGCCTACCCACCAAAAAAAGTCCAGGACCACATGGATTCACAGCTGAATTCTACCAGAGGTACAACGAGGAGCTGGTACCATTCCTTCTGAAACTGTTGCAATCAATAGAAAAAGAGGGAATCCTCTCTAACTCATTTTATGAGGCCAACATCATCCTGATACCAAAGCCTGGCAGAGACACGACAAAAAAAGA
>NW_012118500.1:1280304-1280832 GCF_000951035.1 Colobus angolensis palliatus
CTAACTCATTTTATGAGGCCAACATCATCCTGATACCAAAGCCTGGCAGAGACACGACAAAAAAAGAGAATTTTAGACTAATATCCCTGATGAACATCGATGCAAAAATTCTCAATAAAATAATGGCAAACCAGATCCAGCAGCACATCAAAAAGCTTATCCACCATGATCAAGTGGGCTTCATCCCTGGGATGCAAGGCTGCTTCAATATACCCAAATCAATGAACATAATCAGGCATATGAACAGAACCAAAGACGAAAACCACATGGTTATCTCAATAGATGCAGAAAAGGCCTTTGACAAAATTCAAGAGCCCTTCATGCTAAAAACTCTCAATAAATTTGGTATTGATGGAATGTATCTCAAAATACTAAGAGCTCTTTATGACAAACATACAGCCAATACCATACTGAATGAGCAAAAGCGTGAAGCATTCCCTTTGACAACTGGCACAAGACAGGGATGCCCTCTCTCACCACTCCTATTCAACATAGTGTTGGAAGTTCTGGCTAGGGCAATCAGGCAAG
>NW_012118500.1:1281462-1281842 GCF_000951035.1 Colobus angolensis palliatus
CCTTTGACAACTGGCACAAGACAGGGATGCCCTCTCTCACCACTCCTATTCAACATAGTGTTGGAAGTTCTGGCTAGGGCAATCAGGCAAGAGAACGAAATAAAGGTATTCAGAAGATGGCCGAATAGGAACAGCTCCAGTCTCCAACTCCCAGCGCGAGCGACAGAGAAGACCAGTGATTTCTGCATTTTCAACTGAGGTACTGGGGTCATTTCACTAGGGAGTGCCGGACAATCGGTGCTGCTCAGCTGCTGCAGCCTGACCAGCAAGAGCTGAAGCAGGGCGAGGCATCGCCTCACCTGGGAAGCACAAGGGGGAAGGGAATCCCTTTCCCTAGCCAGGGGAACTGAGACACCCAACACCTGGAAAATTGGGTAACT
>NW_012118500.1:1282404-1282812 GCF_000951035.1 Colobus angolensis palliatus
ACACCCCACACCTCACAGGGTGGAGTACACCCCTGAGAGGAAGCTTCCAAAGTAAGAATCAGACAGGTACACTTGCTGTTCAGAAATATTCTACCTTCTGCAACCTCTGCTGCTGATACCCAGGCAAAGAGGGTCTGGAGTGGACCTCAAGCAATCTTCAACAGATCTACAGCTGAAGGTCTTGATTGTCAGAAGGAAAACTATCAAACAGGAAGGACACGTATACCAAAACGCCATCAGTATGTCACCATCATCAAACAACAGACACAGATAAAACCACAAAGATGGGGAAAAAGCAGGGCACAAAAGCTGGAAATTCAAAAAATAAGAGCGCATCTCCCTCTGCAAAGGAGTGCAGCCCATCGCCAGCAACGGATCAAAGCTGGTCAGAGAATGACTTTGACGAGA
>NW_012118500.1:1284171-1284501 GCF_000951035.1 Colobus angolensis palliatus
AAAGAACAGAATTTATAACAAACTGTCTCTCAGACCACAGTGCAATCAAACTAGAACTCAGGACTAAGAAACTCAATCAAAACTGCTCGACTACATGGAGAATATACATTCTTCTCAGCACCACATCACACTTATTCCAAAATTGACCACATAATTGGAAGTAAAGCACTCCTCAGCAAACGTGAAAGAACGGAAATTATAACAAACTGTCTCTCAGACCACAGTGCAATCAAACTAGAACTCAGGACTAAGGAACTTAATCAAAACCGCTCAACTACATGGAAACTGAACAACCTGCTCCTGAATGACTACTGGGTACATAACGAAATG
>NW_012118501.1:0-424 GCF_000951035.1 Colobus angolensis palliatus
AAACCGAGTCACATGAATTTTTGGTTTCCCACCATGTATAAAAGTTACGTTTATGCTATACTGTTGCCTATTAAGTATGTAATAGCATTTTGTTTTAAAAAAAGTACATACCTTAATTTAAAAATACTATATTGCTTAAAAAGGCTAATGATTATATAAGCCTTCAGTGAGTTGTAATCTTTTTACTGATGCAGGGTCTTGCCTCAATGTTGATAGCTGCTGACTGATCAGGGTGGTGGTTGCCGAAGGCTGGAATGGCTGTGGCAACTTATTAAAATAAGACAACAATAAAGTTTGCAGCATTGATTAACTCTTAATTTCACTGAAGATTTCTCTATAGCATATGATGCTGTTTGATAGCCAGAGAACTTCTTTCATATTTGAAGTCAATCCTTTCAAATCTTGCTACTGCTTTATCAATTAA
>NW_012118501.1:6769-7860 GCF_000951035.1 Colobus angolensis palliatus
TCAATAGAAGCTTATTTCACCCACACTGAAAATTTGTTGTTTAGTGTGGCCACCTTCCTCAATGATCTTAGCTAGATCTTCTGGATAACTTGCTATAGCTTCTCCAAGAGCACTTGCTGCTTCATCTTGCACTGCTATGTTGTGGAGATGGCTTCTTTCCTTAAACATCATAAACCAACCTCTGCTGGCTTTTCTTCTGCAGCTGCCTCACCTCTCTCAGCATGTATAGAATTGAAGAGAGGCAAGGCTTTGCCATGGATTAATCCTTGGCTTAATAAGGGTATGTTGTGGCTAGTTTGATCTTCTATCCAAACCACTAAAACTTTCTCTATATCAGCAATAAGGCTGTCTTGCATTTTTATCATTTGTGTATTCACTGGGGAGCAATTCTAATTTCCTTCAAGAACCTTTCCTTTGCATTCACAACGTAGCTGTTTGGTGCAACAGGCCTAGCTTTCCTCCTATCTTAACTTTCAACGTCATTTCCTCACTAAGTTAAATCATTTCTAGCTTTTGATTCTAAGGGAGAGACATACAACACTTCCTTTCACTTGAACACATAGTGGCCACTATAGAGTTATTAATTGGCCTAAATTCAATATTGTGGAGTCTTGGGTAAGAGGAAGACCCAAGACAGGGGAAGAGATGGGAAACGGGTGGAGCAAGCAGAGCAAACACATGTATTGATTACATTCTCTTTCTTACGTGGGTGTAGTTCATGGCCCCCCAAAACAATTACAATAGTAACACCAAGGATCACTGATCGAAGATCACCATGGAAGATATCATTATAATGATGAGTTTTAAACTAGTGCAAGAATTACAAAAATGTGACACAGAGACACAAAGCGGGTGCTTACAGACTTGCTCAAAGCAGGGTTGCCACAGACCTTCAGTTTCTAAAAAATACAGTATCTGTGAAGTGTAGTAAAATGAAAGGCAATGAAACAAGGTGGACCTTTAATTATTTTTTCCATGTATCAATCAGTTTCCCAGGGCATCAGTTTTATCTTCTGTGGAAAGGGAATATAACATCATCTCTCCTTCTTTCACTGGGTCATTGCGGAAATAAAATTAAACAATGAATGTAA